>NW_004955432.1:4791721-4881240 GCF_000276665.1 Chinchilla lanigera
TAATTTCCTACCACTTTGTTTGTAACTCTGTATTGTCTGTGCTGTTCTTTTGCTATTTTGTAAAAGGTTGTCTGTCTGTTAATGTTTTCCTCCTTTTATTTTTAAAATAAAAAAATAAACTCACTTAAACTGATTTGTGACTGCTGTGATTTATAATCTTTAGACAGCACTAAAAGAAACAATGTTAAAACACCACCTAGTGGACATTGACAAAGTTCCGTAAAATGGTTCTTTTTATAAAATCTCACCTTCATTCAGCTCAAGCTTTTATCTGTCTTTATAAAATGGTAAAACCACACCATGATTACTCTGTTAGCTAGTAATTGCCTTTAGGGCAGCTGCTACTCTCAAAGCAGAGGACAGGTTTCCCCAGTATCCCCTGGGAATCCGCACTGACACTAATGACCAATGAAATGTTGATCAAATGGGCAAATGAATTCCTTTCTGGAGACAGATCTCTGCATGGAACTAGTGAAAACTGGGGGGCGGGAACCGAGGGGTCATAGTTGGGGCAACTCTCCAGCAGATACCCAAAGGTTCCTCAGTGGAAGCTAGCTCTTGACAGCCCTAATTGGGTAATCAACGGACAATCTCCACTTACCACTTCCACTTGCAATCCCCTAGGGAAATGAAAGGCAACTCCTGCAGTGATCATCAGGTAGCCTCTGTCTCAGACTGACCCGGAACGATGCTGTCAGTGATCTCTCTTAAGCCTCCATCACGGGTCAAGCTACAGGTCTCGACTTTTCTTTCTCTACTAATAAGTTAGAAACCCTAATATTTCTCCTCCTTCCCCTTCTGTCTGCACCCCCTCTGCTTCCCTCCTGAGCTGATTCCTCCCAGACTTTTCCTCATGTGACTTCCTCCAGCCACTACCATCTGCCTTGAGACGCCCCCTGGGGCCCAGCCACAAGCTGCCAGGTGCCAGCCACCTGGCCATGCACCAGTCCAGGGACAGGGTACCAAGGCTGTGCGACCCCAGTGCCAAATGCCCACGCCTGGCATGCCCAGCCTGCCCCGCCCAGAACCTGCTTGCCCCCCACCTAGCCATGGCAACATGGCACAACAGGCACATGGGCAACCAGGGAAGTCGACATCCAACAGGTGCTTGTACACAACGGGTCTGTAGCGCCTGTACTCACAGCCCTCCCTCCAACAGCTGGAAGCCCTCTTGAGTCGAGCCTAGGTAAGAAAAACAAAAGCCCACCTGGCAGGCCCCTTTGCCCGGCCCTGTACTGCAGGACCCTGCTCACAGCAGGCCACATCCCTGGCAACATCCACCACCACACCCAGGCCATGGCACTCCTTAGCTGGCCAGCGCTGCACCATACTGCCCCTCCCCTCCCTGCTGCCCACACCGCGGCTGCCTGGCTCCACCAGCAAACTGATTCACTCCCAGCCTGGGCTCTCCCAGGGCCACCTTCCAAGGCCCATCCAGCTGCAAGTCTCAGGCCCCCTGCCGCTCCTCTAACCTTTGTTCATACACTCTTCCAGCTCCCACTCACCACCACTCTGCGCACACCCAGTGCAGATGGCTACTCCCTTGTCCTCATGTTCCTCCCTCTCTGTCAGACCTCTCCCAGGTCAGCCAGCATCTGAGTTCTTTTTCTTCAGACTCTTAAAACCTCAGTTTTTCTCCAACTTGCCAAAAGTTGATTTTAAACCATTCTGTATAACTGTTGGGGTAAAATCACTTCATAATTCAGTTGTGATTAGGGCTTGTCCAAGGTCTGCTGTCTTGCCATGCAGGCCGGCTATGGTATGCAGAAACATAACTCCATATGCCTCCAGTCACATTTGAGGCCTCAACGGTCCTTGATGCTATGACATCCAGGGCAAGATGAAGTCAACCGAGGACATCCTGGTTCCTTGTGAACCCAGCAGTAATAGCAGCAGAATTTCACCTTGGGGAAAGGACAAACTCCACAACCTGCCATCTTTGCCCCACCTTCTCATCAACATAAAGATCCTCCTCAGCCTAAGGTCACCACAGCCCTCTATATCATTGGCCACGCCCACCTCTGAGTCATCCCACCACCCCAAGTCTTCCAGTAATCCCTTGGAATCCCACTGTATACACCCAACAAACATTGGCTAGCTGGGAGTCACTGTGTCTCTGCCCATCCTGAGGCACTGACCTCCCAGGCCCTCTGTCATGCATTACCAAATTTGTCTCTGCTTATCTCATCCTGCCCCCGCACCCCTCATGCAGGCAGTTGGGGATCTTGGCCAGATCCCCGATAAAGCCCCTTGATTAAAAATGCCTTTCCCTCTAAGACGTGAAATGATAAAGCTTACAACAACTGTCCGCCTTTAACAGGAGACAACAGCTATCAAAAACCAATTTACGCTTATGCTTTACATCTGCTCACTAAGACTGATATGACTAATCTTCTCTTCTGGGTGTTCAACAACTAAAGTTTAGAGACCAGAACTAGAGAGGTAACTGGGCTAAGAGAACAGCCAATACTTTGGCCCTGGCCCTCCAAGGTCAGCAGAGACCCAGGACATGAGAGAATCTTTTCAACAGGATTCTACAACTTTGGATACTCAGTCTCCTAGCAGGGAGACTGACGCACCCCCCAGAAGATAGCAAGCAACAAAGATGTGCAGTGTCCCTAAGAAAGGTGACCAACATAAAGGTCTATCAAACAAGACTGCGACCCACCCTGGCATCTGACACAGAGTTCTGAGAGTAATGCCTCCAGAGGCTTACCTGACCTTGTAGACACAGAGAGATCAATTTTAGTTAACACAGGTCTCATTTTAATTTGGTTTTAAAGACCCAACAGAAAAGTATAATAAAAAATAGACAAACTTTTGTCATCTGTTTATATGTCCTCCAAAATACCAGTTGTTCACTGTAAGACAGAAACAGAAAACCTAGCTTGGTCTCTCCCTTTTCTACATTTAAAAAAAATTAATAGGGCAAGCTGCCCTCTAGCAGTCCATCGCCTTAACCACTCGGCCACCTCGTCGCAAGCTGCCCTCTAAAATCAGGTAACATGAGACATTCTAACAAGAGCACAAGCAGGTATTTATGCCGTTATAAAAGCTAAATTCTGTATGTGCATTCCTGATCCTTCTAATATCTCCATGGCTGTTCAAAATATTAGATAACAGGTTAAGGCCATATCAGATTGTAAAATTCCCTAGATCTTCTCCTTATCCTCTTTATAAAAGGCTATTATTGAGTCTTCTGGTAAAACATTTGTTGATTACATTCATAACAGTCTTGTTGATTTTATAGTTTGGCCCATACTTACTTCACTGTTTCTTTGGCCTTGTCTATACAACTGTGGCCAGAGACGCACCAATTAAAAGTCAAGCCTCAAGATAAACAACAAAGAACCAGACCTACATACTCCTCAAAGGATGAGATAAACGATAACACCTGGTCTGATAAAGTCTAGACAGACATCAGTCACCTCAATGGGCAACCAAAACCCCCAGATCATCACCTACCTGAAAAGTTCTTTGGCCTTTCCATGCCCACTCACCACATGACTTACTTCCCGTTAAATCAATATTGCCTAAACAACTCACAGGACCCCTTCTGTCAGTTCAGCTTTTCTCCTTTCCTTCTCTGGCCTTGCCCAAAGCCCCCACTACTTCACCAGATCTGGACCCTCCAGTCTCGAATACCTCCTCCCTTTCTCTGGCTCTCAATCAAACACCCCTTGCCCAATTCTCCCTGTCCAAAAAAGTGGACACTATCAACCAGATAGTTCTTCCTACCCATCCTGTGGTGTCTAACCCATATGCCCTTTTATCTTCTAACCCCCATCTACCACCCATTACTCAGTCCTAGATTGAAAAGGCACCTTCTTTACTACTCCCTTACCTTCCTCCACACCACCTCTCTTTGCCTCTACTTCAGTCAGGCCCTCGCCCTTGATTTGCTCTCCTTCTGCCTGTCCATCTCCCAAATCCTACAGTGCATAAATGATCATCTCCACAGCCCCTCTTACAAATCCTCCAGATGGGCCTCCTGGCTCTTTTCCTTACCAGGACCAGTGGTCAGTGTAATCCTCCTTCTCCTGTTCCGGTCCTGACTCTTTAGGCTCCTGTCACAGTTCTTACAAGTCTTTATCCAAACAATCACTAATCAGAGGCTGTTACTCTTCTCCTCCCCAGATATAAAACAGTTCCCCAAGGTCTTCCTTCCCAGTAGGTTGCCCACTCAGCCCATGTGCCATGCAGGAAGGAGTCATGAGAAATGGTGCCCATCTCCCTTTTTCTTCTTGTTGCCTTTTGTTTATAATAACAAATAATGGGAATGTAAAGCTCAGTTCAGACGTGCCTCTCCCAACACCCTGTCTGTCTGCCAGCAGAGGCACTGCTCTCATTCAGCACTGGCTGCCCACAGCAAACACAGGGTTTCTTAAAAGAGATAAGATGGAGCACGGACTCTTGCAAGCACCTGGACACCTAAAGACACCTAAACACACCAGACACCTCAAGGACTTTGCTCACTGAGGACACAACATCCGGAGAACTCTGACCACTGAGGTTTGCTAAGATCTTCCCACCTAATGTCCCTTGCCCTCTTTCAAACCCTATAAAAAACGCCAGCTTCTCTTTGTTCTGTAAAGATGGCCTTTTTGCCCTCTGTCTGCCTGAACCTGGTAGGGCAAGAGAAACTCCATTTTTCTGGTTTTAACTTCATAGTAAGAGAGAGGTCACTTAAAGTTCCCTTAAGCTGTAGTTGACACCCGCACACCCCAGTCTCCTTATCAACTTGCTTAAAAGCAGAGCAAAGCCATAAATTGGTAACAAAATAAACAGAGCAAGTTGGGAAGTAAGTTAAAGGCTAACCCACAATGGTCATCTGGAATTTGGTTGTTTGACATCCTGGGAGAAAGGTAAACTTTGTGCTAATTATGTGGCATTCTTGTGGGATTTCTGAAAATGAAATAATGGTTACTATGGAAACCTGAAATGTACTAAAATGAAAGGTGAGAGACCCAGCTCGGCACAGACATCTTCTCTGACCCTGGGTTAGAGAAAATCTGTCAGCTGGCTCCAATAAAGCTTTGTTCATTCATGTTTTTTTTGGTTTTCTTGTGAGTGTCTTTCTCAATGGACTTGCTTGCTGTATCACAAGCACAATAAATTTCACACCACGGTGCCTTTATATAAGCCTGGTGGTTTCAGCTGGTCTCTACTTCATACCATTCCTTACAATAAGATATTTGCTTATTAAAGATACCGATTTCTTATAATAAATATGGCCCATGGCTAATGAATTTCAATCTTGTTTATAACAATTTGTGGCTAAGAATTCAAACTGTGTAGTCAGAGCACCAATATTTATAACTTTTTTCTTTTCTGTTGGTTTTCATCATGAGGTAGTTAAATTCATGGAACATTTTCAAATATCTACAAATCAGGAGGATCAGCCTTACAAGAGGCCAATTACTGAGAATAATGATTCACTGTCGAGACAGGAAAAAGTGTAATTATATGTTAAAATGTGTAATGATATTAAAATCCTTGAAGATCACTTCATAAAAATAATGCAAACATTAAAGATATATCTTATTCAATTCAAAATTGCACCTCACTCCATCTTCCCAAATATTACAATGCCCTGTGTGATAAGTTTGAGAAACACAATACAAAAATTCAAAACTCAGCAGGATTAAGGGCCAGAAGGAGAAAGCCTATGGTTCTACTAAGTTGCAACACGAAAACTCATACAATACAATTTGTTTAAACTGTTTAGAACTTTCCACAGAAATAAAAGCATTGTAAGTGAATCTGTTCTTTACAGTCTAAAATTATCTATAGTATTCTAATTGAAAGGACATATACACACCTTTCAGACATGATGACTCTAATAGTATCAAAGTGTAGTTTTATTTTAGGCATTTCATGTAAACATCTCAGTACTTTTTGCTACTTACACATTTAACAACGCAGTTACAGTTCAAATGAGAAAGTAGAAATTAAAAATTACTTTATCAAAAAAATCTACTTGAAATCCTTTTGTGAATTTTATAATGAAATTAAAACCATTATCCACCATTCCACTTGATGATGACTTTATTCCTGATCCTTTAATTAGGAAGTCTCTGAAGACTCTGAACTTGATAACATTATCTTCAACTGTGTCAGGAAATGTTAAATATATAACTATCTAATCCAGTAAATGCTTTTCTTTTTAGTTTGAAGTCATATTTAAGCAAAAATATTGAAAAAATATTTAACATCTCATATGGTTACAGTTTACTAGGACTTTGCTCCAGCCTGGACATTGACCATTGAAAAATAGATGCCTTTCTGTGCAAGCAGCTGTTGGTGTGTGCCATGCTCCTGGACCTTGCCGTTCTGAATCACCACGATGACGTCCGCGTTCTGGATGGTGGAGAGGCGGTGCGCAATCACGATGCAGGTGCGGCCCTCTCTGGCTTTGTCAAGGGCTTCCTGGACAACCTGTTGCATAATCACATAAATTTATTCTGATAATAAAGTTCTCTCCCTTTAATTTCTCCTCCATAACAAGCCTCACAATTTCTCCAATTCATATTCCTTTAACAGTTATGCCACTGAAATATAACAGATTTTTAGAAACTAAGGCATATGTTACACTAGAAGTAAATTCTCCCACTCAGATAGTTCTGAGACAAAAGATACCTGTTCTTAAAGTTATAGCAGTAAATTTAAAAACAGAGTTCCTCCAATTATCTGAACACATTTCCAAATGCTCCTCACCATATAACATCTCTGAAAGCAGCTCCCTAATGCAGCTGCGCAGAAAATCAGGAAGCCGGAGCTAATGCCAGACACAGCCTCCTTCCATGCTAGTTGTCTCTTTTCACTACATGTTTGCAGAACATAACATTCACATTCCCTGTGGGGACTTGGTCAGACTGTGTTTCAAATAGCTGAGTTCTTAATCTTTTTTCAAACTGAAAATGATCACCCACATACATCTGAGGTACTGTATAGCCAGATTTTAACTTGCCTTACACTCTATAAATAACTATTCACAGTATTGCTGATAAGATGAGATGCACCAGCAGACATGGGGAATATGCCTCCGGCATGCAGCGCTTACATGTGCACAAAGTGATGCTGAGCTATTCTTTGAAGTGTGCATGCTCCAGACTAATTCGTATCATCTTGTCTCTCCTAAATAACAACTATAGAAAGTGTTTAAATTCTAGTGAAAGCTCACATTTGCAACAATTAGCATGACTGACAAAGTTGTATTCTCTACTAATGGCAAGAAAAACATAAATTTAAGCCCTTGAAGCACAGATGATTCAAATATGAATGAACCCCATTTTAATTTCTACCTTTTCACTTTCTGTATCCAGAGCCGATGTGGCTTCATCCAAAAGCAAAATACGAGGCTGTCTAAGGAGGGCACGAGCAATGGCGATGCGCTGTTTCTGGCCTCCCGAGAGCTGGGTTCCTTTGTCTCCTACTTTGGTATCGTATTTCTGCAAACATGATTTTGTTAGTATAAAAGTCAAGCTGGTTGTAAAGGTCAAACACACATTTTGCACATAGAAAAGAGCTAAATATTTTGAGAAAACAATCAGAAAACTTAAGTTCACAAGCCAAGAATCTAGGTGCAGAGAGTTAAGTGACACAAAGACACCACATCAGAGGTTTAATCTCTATTTTGGAAGACAGACATTTGGGTCTTACACTTGTATCCTTTACCATAAATCAGCCTAAATTTTTTTTAGGAAGAACAATGTTGCAATATTATTATCTCACATCCTCTGGATTCATTATATTTGGAATAAAAATTGTTAGGAAATTTGCTTTGAAGCTGTATATTTGCTATATTCATCATAATTGAAGCTTATCATACATAAAACCAGCAGGTGACACTCTCTGCATGATTTTAAAGGGAGTACAACATATTCAGATGTTAGCCTTTTTGTGTCTGTTTTGTGTATGTTTGTATGAAGCCATCCTCCAACATTTAAGTCATTTCATTGGATGCTAAGGAACTCCACTTTGATATCACTTTTAAAACTGAAGTATCCTTTAAAATTTTGAATAGAGAATGACACTGATTATTAAACAGGTTGATAGGGACAGAAACCAAAGCAGAAGTGAAATGTGATAGCATGTTGTTATGGTTTGTGTCCCCGCAAGCCCTCATGCGGTCATTGAGGGTGTGCTTTTGGGAGGCAGCTGAATGTAGAGTTTGTGATTGATTCATTGTCTAATGCTGGGATTATGTGTGTGAGTGCTACACTCACTTTGGGGTGGATAGCCTGCATACAATATAAGAGAGGGAAAGAAGCCTGCTCTTGCTTTTGCTGTCTTCTACCACCATGAAGAGTTGCCCCTCACCATGCCATCCTGCCTTGGAGTCAGCTGATTAAGGACTGAACCCTCCACAAACTGTGAACTAAATAAACCTTTCCCTCTTTAATTTTGGGTGTTGTATATTTTGCCTCAAGAACAAGAGAAAAGTAACTAAGACACATTTACCCTTGAAAACAGTACTCTGCGTTTTTGTCCCTTGCCAGGCTGAAATTACTCTGATACTTACACTTGGATTTTGCCTATAAAATTCCACCCAGTATTGGCTATTATTTTTATTCATACACGTTCTCAGTAAGTAAGGATTACATTCATTGTGGGAAGTTGGTATATGTACATAACACAGTTTAATTCTTAACACATCTTAATTCCCCTCCTTCATCTCTCTCCCCCTCTTTCCTTACTCCCATTCCCTTTTGCAAAAAGCTTATCTCCCTGTTTCCTATTACCTATCTTCTTTTGTTCTCTATTTAAATATACTTTCAGTTTCTTATATGTGAAACTATGTGTTATTTACGCTTGCATTTCTGATTTATTTCATTTAACATTGTAGTCAAAGGGACATCCATTTTCCTACAAATGGCTCAAATTTAACATTTTTATGGTGGAGTAGTACTCCACTGTATAAATGCCACATTTCCTTTAGCCATTTATATTTTGATAGATATATAGACCACTTCCAAGTTGTAGCTATTATGAGCTGTGCTGCTGTAAACAAAAGTCTGAATGCATCATCTGAGTAATATGACATCTTTAACTCTTTTTTAAAGAAACCTGTAAGGGAAATACCTGGGTCAAATGCAATTTCAATCTTTCACTTTTTGAGGAATCTCCATACTGATTTCAAAAGTGGTTGTACTCATTTACTTTCCCACCAACAGTGAAGAAGAGCTCCCTTTCTTCACAGCCTCACCAGCATTTGCTACTACTTGATTATTAATGATAGCCAGACTTGATGGACTCTCAGTGTTGTTTTAAATTGATGTGTCAAATGGCCAGCAATGTCAAGCATTTCTTCATGCATTCATTGGCCATTTGTACTACTTCTTCTGAGAAGTGTCCATGCATTTCAGATGCCCATTTTTGATGGGGTCTTTTATTTGAAGGGGGGTCTTTTTATTTAGTATCTATATATTCTAGATATTAGTCCTCTGTCCAAGATGTAGCTAGCAAAATTTATTTCCCATTCTATAGGTTTTCTCTTCACTCTATTTGTTTTCTTTGTTGCACAGCAGATTTTTAATTTGACATAATTTCATTTGTTGATTCTTGACATTATTTCTTATGCAGTGGGGTTTCTGTTCAGAAACTCCTTGCCTATGTATGTCTTAAAGAGTTTTCCCTATTTTATCCTACAACAGATTGTTTATGTTTTAATATTTGATCCATTTTTATTTTAGTTTAATAGATGGTGAGAAATATTGGTCTAGATCACTGATGGAAAAACTTTCAGAGACCAAGTGCCCAAACTGCAACTCATATCACAAAGTGCCAACACTGCAATTAAACCTGAATACTGAGGTTTTAGCTTAGAAAAAATATCTTAAAAGAAAAACACAATAACAGAGCTTTCAATGATACAAAGAGCCTTTTATTAAAAGGTAATGTCTTGGCTACTTTTTGCTGCTGAGATAAAAGCGGGAAGGTTTATTTAGCTCACAGTTTGTAGAGGTTTCAGTTCATAATCAGCTGGCTCCAAGGTAGAGTGGCATGGCAGAGGGGCAACAGTTTATGGCAGCAGAAGACAGCAAAAGCAACAAAAGCAAAGTGGGTAGAGGGGGAGACAGAAAGAGAGAGAGAGAGAGAGAGAGAGAGAGACAGAGAGAGAGAGAGAGACAGAGAGAGCAAGCCTCTTTCTGTCCCTTACATTGTATGCAGGCTACCTGGCCTACAGCAAGTATAGCACTCACACTCTTAATCCCTTCACTGAACTATGAATCAATAACAAACTCTAGATCCAGCCATCTCTAAAAAGCCTGTCCCCCAGAACTGCATGAGGCTTTGTGGGGTACATCTAGACACAAACCATAACTGGTAAATTTTTGCATTCTGCTAAAATCAGAGGCAGTCTAAGCAAATATATATATATATATTCTTGCTCTTGTTTTCATAAATTCCTTACAGACAACTAAATATGATGTTGCAGATTCAAATATGCCAGGGGAAGAGCACAGCATTAAAAGAACCTCAGTCTCTTAATTATAACATCTCTTTGCTAAATTGCAGATGTTAAATTTCAATTTTACATAACAAAACCCAAAGTTAAAATTTTGTGTTACTAAAAATGAGTGTATTAAAACTCACAGATTATATATGTGTGTGTATGTGTGTGTGTGTGTGTATATATACACACATGTGAAAGTTCAGATGGGTCATAGCTAATGAGTCATGGCTCACGACATCATTGCCTGGCACTGCTACTCCTTTCGGAGCATGTGCATGGCCCCTATGTGCACTGTTACCTAATGCTAAGCTGCTAAGGTAATGCTGGGCTGACTTGGTTCACATGCCAGCAGAGACTTGGCAGCAGCGTGCACGCCAGAGGTTCACCATCATGGGTCTAGATTCAGTTTTCTACATGTGTATAACCAGTTTTCCCAGCATCATTTGTGAAAGAAGCTGTCTTTCCCTCAGGGTATATTTTTGGGCCTCTAGTCAAAGGTCAGATAGCTGAATATGCCTGAAGTTGTTTCTGCACACTTTCTTCTGTTCCACCGATCTACATATCTGTTTTTGGGCAAGTACAGTGTACTTTGGTTCATGAGTGCTTTTGTTTGCAAACAGAAGTATTTGGCAAAATTTTGCTTTTCTTTGTAAACTCTGCATCAGGTGACAAACACAACCACGACCATCTTTCCCACACAAACAAAAACATGGCCACCTTTTCAAAAATCATAGAATAAATTAAGTTCATGAGCAGAGGTACCACTGTACCATGCTGTTTTATCATTGTAGCTTTGTAATATAATTTGAATTGAGGATTGTGATGTCTCCTGCTTTGTTCTTGTTGCCCAGGATTGCTTCTGCCTATCCAAAAATAGTACATATATCTTTCCATTTTCTGATATCTTTGATCTTTTCCAGAATGATGTATTTTTATTAGAGTGGTCTTTCACTTCCTTGGTTAGGTTAATTCCTAAGTATTTTGATGCTCAACAGCATCAATTCTCAATAGAATGCTATTGTTTTCCAAATTTCTCTCTAGCATGTTCCTTATTGGTGTATAGGAATGCTACTGATTTGTGTGTATTGGTCTTATATACTATTACACTACTGAATTTGGTTATTAATTCTAGAAATTTTTGGTAAAATTTTTGCAACTTATATGTGAATGACTATGTCACTTGCAAATAATAAGTTGGCTTCTTCCTTTCCCATCCATATACCTTTTACTTCTTTCTCTTGCCTGAATGCTCTGGCTAAAGATTTGACTACTATATTGAAGGGGAGTAGTGATAGTGGACATTCTTGTCTCTTTCCGGGTATTAGAGTGAAAGCTTTCAGATTTTATCCATTTAATATGATGTTGGCAGTAGGTTTGTCATAAGTGGTTTATATTAGAATGAGATAAGGTCCTTTTATATCTATTTTCTTCAAGGTTTCTATCATGAATAGATTGATGTTGGATTTTATCAAGGCTTTTTTCTGCCTTTTGAGATGATCATGTGATTTCTGTCCTTATTTCTGTTTGTGTGTTCTATTACATTTACGGATTTGCATATGTTGAACCATCTTTGCATCCCTGCAGTGAAACCCACTAGATCATGGTGTATGATGGTTTTGATGATTTACTGTATCCTGTGTCAGTATTTTTGCATCTAATATTCATTAAAGAGATTATGTTCTTTTTGGGTGGATTTCTGTCTGGTTTTGGAATCAGGGTAATGCTGGCTCCCAGAAATAAATTTGACAGTACTCTTTCCCTTTCAGTTTCATTAAGGAGTTTGAGGAGTATTGGTGTCAGATATCCCTTGAAATCCTTATAGAATCTAGTGGTGAATCCATTATGTCCTGGGCTTTCCTTACTTGGTAGGGCTTTTTTAAAATTCTGGCATCAATTTTATAGCCTGTTATTGAATTATTCAGAGTTTTTGTATCTCTTGGTTCAGTTTTGGTAATTCACATATATCTAGAAACTTATTCATTTCTTCTGGATTCTCCAATTTATTGGAGTATAGGTTTTCAAACTATTCAAGTCAGTAATAACCTTCTAGATTTCAGCAGTGTTGTGATTTCTAATTGCATTGATTTGGGTCCTTGTTTGTTTTCCTTTTTCTCTCTCTCTTTCTTTCGTAAAATTGACTAAGGATTTGTCTCTTTTGCTTATTCTTTTGAAGAACCAGCTCTTCGGGGCTGGGGATTTAGCTCAGTGGCAAAAGCGCCTGCCTGGCAAGCACAAGGTCGTGAGTTCGGTTCCCGGTACCGGAGAAAAACCAAAAAAAAAAAAAAAAAAAAAAAGAACCAGCTCTTCAATTCATTGATTCATTGTACTATTCTAATCTGCAATCCTTTATGCTCTGATCTTTATAATATCCTCTTCTATGGTAGTTTTGTATTTGGATTGTTCTTATTTTTCTAGGATCTTGTGGTGCATCATTAGGCTATTTGGGCTTGCTTTATAATTCTGATGTTGGTATTCACAGCTATAAATTTCCCTCTTAGGAAACTTATGTCCCATAGATTCTGATATGTGGTGCCAGCATTTTTATTTGTGGTATCTACCATGCCTCGTCTGTCGTGCTCAGAACAAGGTTTCCCATTCGACAACAGAGTGAGAAAACCCCTGCTGATGTTTTGGCAGCCTCAGCACTAACTTCATGGAGCTTTGCTGCTTCAGAAGGCAGATACATGGAAGAGTGTCTCATGTGAGTGTAGGTGTTACCAGGTTGCACTGATACAGCCTTGATCCTCTTGAGGCAGAGGACAGTGTTGTAACCCCACAGGAATTAGAAGTTAAGCCAGCCTCTGCAGGGTTAGGTGAATCCTAGTGCTAACCACTCAGAAGCAGTTCTGTAGACAAATAGCAGGACTTGGTATGTTGGTCTAGAAATAGAAAAAAGACTCAATGTCTTCAGGTGTGCTGTGTGACAGACACAGAAGAATCCAGACAGGTGGAGTCCTTGTGATAGGCAAACATCAGAGTAACAGGTTGTATTTAAATACTGATAATAATCACCATCTATGTTTGTGTTTTATAATCTGAATCACCCAGGCTATTAAATCCCAGACTATTCCATTCCAGTGCCAGAATTTCTTAGTACATGTAAGGTGGTGCCTAAAGATCTGCATTTCTAATATATTCTCGTGTCCATCCTTTGAGAACTACTGATTTCTCATTAGACAGGGGGTCATAATTTTATACTTTCAGTGCTAAGCCTCAAGAAGAGTCAGTTGTCCATGGTGGGACTAGACTGTTAAAGACAAGAGGGGAACTGCATCCTGTGCTCGGAGACAGCAGTATCTAAACGAGAACCTAAAGAAAAGAGAAATCTTGAAGGAGTTAGGGCCATTGGGTGTTACTCCCCTTCACCCGAGGAGACTGCCTTCCCCATCAGGTGGAGATTATTGAGCTTTATTTTTAGGGGCACCATCTTATAATAAACAACATAAAAACAATAATGGGAAGAGACAGACTAGCTTAATTATCATGTTTTTCAAAACACAGGAAACTAACCAGCCCTAAGAGAAGGTGAGTGGTTGCACGTACCTAACTTGGTAGAGAAAATACATTCATAAGACAACACCCCAGGGAAGACTTCAACAATCAACCCTGTGAGTGGAGCTTGGGGCCAATGACATGTACAACAACTAGATTATAAGATAGCATGGTCACCCCAGTGGATATTCAGAGAGAGCCCTCTTTCCGCCTTGGGTCCATTTCTCTGGCCTGGCCTGACTTCACAGAGGCAAGCTTAAAGCTTCAAGAAGTATTGCAAGGCAGTAAAAGGAAGTAAAAAGGGAAGGGACCATCATGTTTGCCTCTCATGCAGTACCAGAAGCAGCATGGTCACTGATGCTGCCTGTAGGCCTTGGGCTTGGACTTGGAGGATAAAACCTTCCAGACATCCTACTTCTTCCTAGTATTAAAACTGGTGGAGCACAAATCCAAGAACTCTTCTAGCTCTCTTCACCCCGCAGTTTCTCCCTCACACACTTTTTTTTGCTTCCATACAGAGAGATTCAGGCGACCAAGAAAGCAAATTGCTAACTGGAATAGGAGGTGTGATCACAGGCTTTCAGTACAGCTCAGTGTAGAATGACTGAACCTGCCAGGCCCTAGGTTTGATCCTCAGTGTGACAAAGAAAGAATGGGAGATGGGGGGAAGGAAGAGAAAAAAGAAAGAAAAGGAAGAAAGAGAAAGAAAAAAAGAAAAGAAAAAGAAAAAAGAAAAGATAGCCAAGCATGGTGGTGTACACTCGTAATCCCAGCACTTGGGAGCTGAACCAGGACCATCACTCCAAGTTCGAGGTCATCCTGGGCTACACAGGGAAATCAAGGGAGAGCAAAGCCAGCCTGAACTACGTAGCAAGACCCTTTCTCATAAAAGCAAAAAATAAAAAATAAATAAAATAAATTTTAAAAGGAAGAGAAGAAAACAAAGGTCAGTGAAGTGAGAACCCTCCGAGCTCCTGGGTCCTTACTTTGGAGGGACACTTACGTCA
The DNA here is from genome assembly GCF_000276665.1 of Chinchilla lanigera. Classification (NCBI taxonomy): domain Eukaryota; kingdom Metazoa; phylum Chordata; class Mammalia; order Rodentia; family Chinchillidae; genus Chinchilla; species Chinchilla lanigera. Next base: position 4,806,680 of record NW_004955432.1, read on the forward strand.
GGCAGCGACTCGATGAACTGGTGGATGTTGGCCTCCTTGGCTGCCTTCACAATCTCCTCCTGGGACACGGTCCGGCTGTTGTCTCCGTAGGCGATGTTCTCCCCGATGCTGCAGTCAAACAGGACGGGCTCCTGCGACACGATGCCCAGTTGGGCTCGCAGCCACTGCACATTCAGTTGCTGTATTTCTTTGCCATCCACAAGCTGAAAAGAAGAGTGCACACATCAACTTCCGAAGCAGCACACTCTGAATTTAGCAGAATTAGCATCATTATTCCTTACTTTAAAAGAGTCAAGGTACTTTGAGATTGAGGAAAAGCTTTGTTTGTTTTACTTTGAATTGCCAAAGTTAATCTAACAAAGCCATAATTTTACACTATCATAGAACATCCTGTTTGTAATTTTTTAACCCTTGGATCTTACATATGCCCTGACAGGCAGAACAATACTCCACCTCTAGGATAGCCATGTCCTAATCCTGGGAACCCATGAATTCACTGCTGTATGTCCAGGAGAGATGGAAATAGTGTATGGAATTATAGCTGGTAAATAGCTGGCCTTAAAATATGGCAAATATTCTGGATCACTCTGATGAACCCAGCTAATCCCTATCATCTTGTTTTCAAATTCTGCATCATTTTTATTGTTTTTGCATTGTTTTGTTTTTGTCTTTGTTGTTTGTTTGTTTGCTTTTCTCTTTAAAATAAGAAGTGTTATTGACTGGGGAACGGGGAGGTGGGAAGTAAGGACCAGAGAATGCAACACGAAAAGATTTTCCAACCATTACTAGCTCTGAAAAAGGAAGAAGGGGACATGAGCCAGAAAGGGTAGGGAAATGGATTGTCCCTTGAGGCTGACAGAAAGCACACAACTCTGGTGACACACTGATTTCAGGCAGAGAATTATTTTGGATTTCTAACCTCCATAACGGTAAAGCAATAAATCTGTGTTGTTTTTACCACTGAATCTGTGGGCATCAGTTATTTGAGCCATAGGAAACTAACACAGTATCTCATTCTTCTAGGCTGTATCCTGGCATTCTTATTCTTACACCTCAGTTTTTCCTAGAAAACAGTGGGCTGGATCAGAGTGGAAACAAACAGAAACTATGACCACAGGCTGGGCTTGTAGACTGGGTTTCTGATCTGACCCAAGTTTGAGGAAGCAGATGCAGTAACTAGAAGGATGGAAGCATCAAAGGGCTGCTGTAGTGGTTGATCTTGGGACAGATTATGTCTCTGACTTACTTGCCTTGTAGGAAAAAAATGAAAATGATGACCATTTCTCAGTTCACGAAACTGAGAATTAAATGAGATCATAAATGGCGCCACATAGCACAGCACTAAGCACACAGAGTAAGTGCTCAAGGGCCAACAGCAATTTGTAGCTGTGATGTACTTGGAACTACAGAGGACAAAGAGATAGACAAGCACATGAAAGGACAGATGGAATCTTCAGTACTGAGCCAAAGAGTAGGAAAAGAGAGATTGCCTTTTATCTAGTAATCCAGCTGCCTGGGTGTCCTGCAGAGCCGGAGGAGGGTCCCTTACAGCCTTGCTGAGAGCAAGCCCTGCTCTCTGATGCACACGTATCTCCACAATAATATGTTTTGCAGAGAATTTTCTGGCATTCACGTGACAGAGCTGTTGATGAACTTTCAGGAGGACACCTGGAACTCAGCTTTGAATTTTTCCCATAGTGATGGTAAGTGCATAGGGGACCACATATACTCTCTGTATTCCTGTGTGCCTTGCTAGGGCCTCTGAGAGACAACTGGTCAAAGAGAAAGCAGATCTTCGCTTAAGGAAAACAGCTTGTTCTTGTAAAAATGGCAGGTACAGGGATGGAAAGTGCAACTACGGTCTCATTGGTCCCAAGTCCTGTTGCCATGGAAACTTCTGAGCATTTGTGCTCCAGGCTTCCTAACAGTTTTCATGGGTGAAGGTGCAAAATAGAGGGTGGAAAGAGGAAGTAAGAGCTACACAAAGATGTGGCTTAAGCAGCAGATCTTTTTAGATGAACGTGGTACTTGAGAAATACAAACCTAAGAAAAGGTGGAACTAAAATTCTTCCAAGTTTATGTTTCGGGGAGTAAACACTATCTAACTAATATAACCAAGACAACTTTGAATGGTACCAGTAAGTTTAATACATTTCTTCATTACACTGAATATGTAAGGCTTTTGAGCCTCCATGCCTCTGTACCACACACTAGAATTGCAACCTATGTAAAGCATGTGTTAGCTAATGCAATCTTTCTTTATGAAAAACATGTTTAGAAGCTCAGAATATAAAAGAGATCAAAGCCAAGGATTGGCAATGGCCTGATAGAACACTAAGAAATTCTGGGGAACAAGTGAAAATTCTGCAAAAGATCTTGGCCTAAATAAAAGCCTAAGTAGGAAAGGCAACACTGGTAAGGAATAATGTAAAGCTACAATAAAATAGCTGTGTCTTCTGTAGATTGTTAAATTTACTGCTTGCTTTTTTTAAAGCACAAATACTAAAATATTAAATATATAATTGTACTCTGAAATAATAATTAAAAGTCAAATAGGCATAATATTGTAGTATCTGTGATAAACGTGCTTCACGCATTCTCTTGTTTAATCTACATGACTCTTGGAGGTAGCTGTGATTTTAGTATCACACAGATTCTCTTATATGAAAAACCAAAGTGTACATAATTTAGAGAGAAAACAAAAGATAGGTGAATGGAAATATATTATGTGGAGGCAGGAAGGGGATCTTGAGATTGGGGATGACAGAGAGAAGGGAGGGGAAAGGAAGTAAAAAGGATCAAGAGGCTATATGCATAGGTACCAATTTCCCATGATGAACATATTTATTATACTAATAAAACATATTTCAGTGTCTGCTGAAATTTAACCCTGGCAAGAGACATGCATGGTAAGAAGGCAGTTCACAAAGGTGGGTGAGGAACAGCGTTGAGGGAGATGATAGAAGTCAGCTGGGCAGATGACACAACCTGAGCACCAAACCTAAGCTATCAAACTTTGTCTAAGTGGTTTAAGGGTATGAAAAACTTTGGCTTGGCATGAAGAATGACTCATATTCAGGTGGTTGGATGATGAAAAGCCTGAAATGAGCTGAACGGGAGAGCGCTCACCACTGTCCCAGCCAATGGGTTGTAGAACCGCTCCAGGAGCTGCACCGTTGTGCTCTTCCCACAGCCGCTGCTGCCCACCAAGGCCAGCGTCTGGCCCTTCTTCACCTGCAGGTTCAGGCCCTGAAGCACCGGGATGTCTGGGCGGGTGGGATAGTTGAACACAACATCACTGAAGGTCACATTTCCTTCCAGCATATTCTAAAATGAGGACAGCAACAGAGTTTGAGGGCTGCAATGCACAGGGTAGAGCTAACACCCTCTACCACCAGGTGTCAGAATGCAGTGAACTCCTACCTTGTTAAATAAGACCTATCAAGAAAATAACAGCCTTGAAAACCAGAGATCAAAAACGCCCACCCCAGTCAGCCTATCCTTCCCTTTACATCACTGTTCTCTTGCTTGGCGGCTGCTCTGTAAGGCTGGTAAGGCTGACTGACAGGGGCCAGTGTTTTCGATCTCTAGTTTTCAAGGCTAATTATTTTCCAGCTAGGTCTTCTGTTCAGGGAAACAGAGCATTAGAGTTAAAACTCATCTCAAACAGCTAGAATTTAAGAAATATGATATAAAAGAGTCACTGCTTTTATGGCAGGCATTGTTAATACAAATGTACAATACAAATGAGATAAATCTGTTCTGCCAGAAGGTAGTAACCTACATATCAGAAAACAGGATCAATAGGATTTATTTATAAAGCAGGCAGTATTATCTTTCTGTAACTTTGCCATGTAAAAGTCAAAACATATTAATAGCACTTAGTAAAATAAACCCATGACTTCAAAAATTTTACATTATGATCATCATATAGGAAAGCACACATTTGATTACATTTCCCCTTCAAATACTTCTATGCAGCAATTAGGAGCCTCAGACTCACCGGTTTCAGGCCTTCTGTGCTATAGCTGTCAATGGCGGGGACCTTTTCAATGATCATGATGATGTGGGAGGCTGACACTTTGGCTTTGGCGTAGTCAGGGGCAAAGGAACTGAACTGCCCGACTGCCATGGCGCCAAAGACGACGGCTGAAAATACCCTGGAGAACAGAAGATGAAGCAGAGGCACAGTTACAGCTGCACTGCTAGAAAGCTGACACTTCTACAAGGAGGGGGCACTGTTACGAATAACTAAAACAAGTTAAAAAGTAGAAAAAAAAACCCCACACATTTCCCCATAAATTCAAATTACTGTGACAGTTTGATTACAAATGGTCCTTTTATCACTTGCCTTGGTGTCCCTGCCTTCTTCCAAAGTGACCTTTGTAGAGCTTCTGCTTAAGAAGTAGAACTTACTATCCAACCTCTGAGTACAGATGGGCCTGTGATTTGCTTTGGCCCACAGGATACGATGCAAGTTCCTGTTGCCTGTAACAAGCCTGTGACTCAGGAGGACTCTCTCTCTCTCTCTTTCTCTCTCTCTCTCTCTTTCTCTCTCTGTCTCTCTCTGTCTCTCTCTCTCTCTCCCTTCCCTCCTCTTCTCTCCGTCCTTCCCTCTCTTCTCTCTCTTTCTCTCCCCATTTTCCTCTCCCCTGTCAATATGTAATCAGCCCATAGCACACTGCAAGCACATGAATGTCCTCAGCTGGGATCCACTATGCTCAACTCATATTAGCAGAACTGACTCACAGTCATGGGGCAAGATAAATATTTATCATTCTGTGCCGCTGAAGCTTAATTAGTGTCTGGATGTTGCACAGCATTACTGGGCAATGGAAAATGAATACTGTTGTTGAAATGACATCAGATTTTTAGAAAACCTGTGAATGGACAATGAAGAACTCCTTACACACCCACCTAGATATCCACTGCTCTTATCTGCATTTTTAATCTATGCCATGGGAATCAGTGCCATCTAATCTTGGAAAGGATCTTAGAGCTATTAAGTCCAGCTCTCGATATTTGTGCCTGGACACTTCGCCTAACTTAGCTTTGACCCTCTGTATCAGGAAGTAGCCTGTCTGATGAAGTCCATCATCTAAAAGCTCTTTTTTAAAACTGAAGAACAACTGACTTTTTTTTTTCCTCCCCGGTACCGGGAATTGAACTCACAATCTCGCGCTTGCCAGGGAGGCACTGTGCCTCTGAGCTAAATCCCCAGCCTCTGACTTCCTCTTTCAGAGGACATTCCTCCAAGTATTGGAACATGGTTGAAAGATCAGTTGCTCCTTTGGAAACTCTTTTCACTGTTCCGTGGATGTGTTTCTCAGTGAGTCTCTTTAAACAGTGTGTAGGCTTGGAGCTGACCTAGTCCCTGAACACTCTCCCAGAATACTGGGAATCTATCCCCTATTCTTCTCCAAATTCTGCATTTGGATTAAGGTAGTGCACTGTGCCATAGCATTGTTGTTTTGTTTTTTAACCTAGCTCTAAATAAATCACATAATTGGTTAATCTTGTCCTTGTTATCACTGAAGCCTGTGAATCTTTGTCAAAGAGACTGCTCCGCCAACAGATCTCCCATTTCCTTAACTTACTTGGAAAACTGATATTATAGACGTATTGACGGCAACTTTCATTAATTCGGAGAGCTGGAGTAAAGCAATATATAAAATAATTATTCAATCTAGGGCCCAATGCTTATGATGCCTGACTGATCTTTTGGTCATAATGACAAGTCGTGCCTGCATGTCATTTGTCAGACATATATATTAAAAAGTGGAACACTTAAAACTTCTGTTAGAATGATCCTGAACTAGTATAATGCATGAACAAGTCAGCGCCTCAACAGGATAAAATTTTCACTAACACATTAATATTCTGAGGCTTGTAAGAGTCTGGTCTCAATGTTGAACAATACTGCTACTCGCTATGTGTGCTCTGAAAAGGCAGTCTCCTCTCAGCAAACATAGATCTTTCTGATCATGTACACTTCTCACTACTGAACTACTTATTTTGGTACTTTAGTACTATAACTAAGTTCAGTTTTTACTTGACCAGATCGTGATATAATTATAATATCTACAACAGTAATGTAATTTTTCCTTTGTCATTTTAAAATTTCTCCACCACTTACCTTGTAACCTTCTCTTTACCTTGTATCCAGGAGAAGGAAAATTATCCTGGGTTCTCCCAGGGTGTGTGCAGCATGGTGGTACCGCACATCCCCAACTTAGTTACACAGTTAGAAAGCCCTTTCTATGGAGCCATGTGTATCCCTGCTCAAAGTCAGGGTTCTTCCCAAATGCCAAGGCAATCTTTAGACCCCCAAGGTGAGCAAGCCACAGATTTGAAAAGGTTAGATGTATGTGATATCCACCGGGAAGAGAAGTTACCGATGAACAGGTGTTTCCATGGGAACATGTGGAAACTCAGAGGTAAAATGCCATGATCTCAATCATCAGCGTCTCTTCACAAGGCTTCACTAAAGCATTTTCTATCCAGGCCAGAAGCCTGATGATCCCAATTATACTTTCCAAGTTAAACTGTCAATATTAACCCAATACTTACAACATAACATTTTCATAAGTCATGATTTCACGGGCCACCAAGAAGGCACTAAACCGGAAACAAGCAGCATAGGAAAAATACATCATGGCCTGGGTAAAGGAAAATGTAATTCCAAAGATGTGTGCTTTCCTCAAAGAGTTTCTGAAAAGACATTTGAAAAATTACTTCGTTTTCATTTCTCCACCCTATAAGTGTAACTTCTCATAGGTTGGCAGAGGACACAGAAGTAATACAGGCAAACACTGATTCTTTTCCAAAGAATTAAGTTTCATCCTCATTGTACTCACCAGCTGTGTAAATTTAGTTCTATGCCTCAACTCTGAGCCTCAGTATCTTTATCTTTAAGGAAGTAATCAATTAAATATACTTCAATGTGTTGACATAATGATAAACTAAGCCTATGAATTCTGCACAGAGGCTGTAAGAAATGAATACATGCAAGTTACCTCCCTTTTTCCCAAATATTAGACAGAGAACACATGTTTCCTGTGTAGTCAGTTAGGCAGTGCACACATCTACCTAACATGTACAAACTTCGGGGTCCATGCTGCGTAATACACAGAAACAGGGTGTCCTTTGACCTGGAGAACCTAGGAGGTGAGCTGGATAATCACTTATCCAGTGGCAGTACCTTATGAATAACATGTTACAGAAACAAAGAGAAAGGACTTTACTCTGGTGGAGTTAGAAAGGCATTATTACAAAGAAATTAAGACTCTCAAGTGTTTTCCGGGACATAGAGTTTGGTGATGTGGGGTACTGGCAGGAGTAGGTAGGTGAGTGTGCAGCCTTTGGGCTTCCTAGTCCTGCTTCAGCTGTATCAACTTGGCTTTTCTGTTATATAGCTGGATTTCAGATGATAGCCTTTTCAGGAAAAAAGGCCCTACTATCACTACAGAAAATGTCTGACAACCCTTCAAGAAATTCCAGCTCTAGAGAGAAAACAGTGGCTGAGCTTTTCCATGTTCACACCACGTATTAAGAGCTCTCCCTGGGATGGTAAATGAAGAAGTTTTCTCCTGGCGGAGAAGTGAAGAAGATTATGAAAAGCATATTTTGGAAGTGCTACTCCTCAGTGTCCACAGACACTTCAAACTGCATGCTCCCCATACAGAGATCTATGCCTCAACTGATGCAAATACTATCTCTAGCCACACTGGACAACAGCAAGTTGTTCTCACTGCCTACTCCATCCACTTCTCATGTGTTACCAGCCATTCCAGGTTCTGCCTCAGAGATGCGCTCCCCAGCTGGGTTCTGAGCACTTCTCTCCTGGTTAATTGCAAGCACTGTCCCATTGGATCATTTCTAGTACTTTCTCCACTTGTGTGCTATGTCTGGACTGAATAATGCTTCTGAAAATGCATCTGATGACTGAAAAACTCCTCATACTTCCCTGTCACTCTTCAGTTCTTATTACCTGTATGGTACCTGCAAACTCTGCGCATACATGTGTTCAAACTTCTGCTCCCGGGTCAAAGACACAACAGTTCGGAAGTTTTCTATCGCTTCAATAGCAATCTGCAACAGACATCATCCATCACCAAGAGTCACAAGGCGAACAGCGGCAGTTAATGTGAATTCCATAAGCTAGTAAAATTAGTTCTATGGTTAATACTATCAGCAATCACTTCGTATTACCTACGAGCATCTTCTCTATGGAAAAGAACACAGAGGAAATTTATCAAACTAAGTTTCAGACATGGGAGGGAGATCAACTAATTGAATTTTCCCAGCTTGACAGTAAAACAAGCTTAGGCTTCAAGGCACGAGGGCACTCATAGCTTTACAACATTAACCTGAGAACTTGGTGTTTACAACATTTTCAGGGCTCGTTTTTTAATAATGGTCACACTCTTGTTTATTTTCCATGTTTTTTTTTAAAAATGTGATATTTTTAAGTTTGTTTATCTTTGCAATTGCCATTCATGACAACTCAGTATTTGGAAAATTTTGAAAAGATATGGAAGGTAATTAAAAGCTACACTGTGATGTATTTTATGTATTAGGTTATTAGGTTATAAATTGTTTTTTCTTTTTTCTACACACATACACTTTTGTGTGTGTGTGTGTGTGTGTTAACTGTGACCTCACACCTGCATAGGTAACCTCTCTGTTGCTGAGCTACAGTCCCAGACCTTTTTTTTTGAGAGAGAGAGAGACAGAGAGAAGGGCTCAGTAACTCACCCAGGCTGTCCTTGAACTTGGTGATCAAGCTGTCTCCGACTCCCAGTTAGGTGGGATTATATGCCACACATAGCTTACTATATCTTCCACTGAATGGGGACAGAAGCCTATGTCTGGTTGTTTATCATTTTTTACCTTAAGAGAGTAGGACAAGTACTTTCCAAAGTCATGAAGTGTACATTAATAATGGGATTCTGGTGTTCCCATAATGTCCCAACTAATTAGGTATTCCTTTATTGTTATATTTTGAATTGTTTTCTTATTTAAAAATAATTTTGTACTACACATCCTTGTACTTTAACATTTATCTATATTGAGTGATTTTCTTAGGAAAGTTCTTAAGACTGAGATTACAAGATCAAAGTGAACAAACTCCTTTTTAAGGAACATATCACATTATCAATTTTATCCAGAAACTTTCTGTCATCCAAATATGTCCTAATTAATGTTACTTCCTACAAGATTGATTGCTTTACCACCATTTGGATTCTAAGTGAAAGGATGTGGAGAATGCAAAGAGCATTAGTGTCCTCAATGAGATTCAGCATGTGTCAGCCATGAGCTCTTAAATTGCCTCTCTGTCTTATTTTCCTCACTGTAAAATGAACAGGAGGGACTGAAAGGTCTCTGCAGTCCCTCAAATCGTACAATTACAGGTCACCAAACGAAATTATGTTTTTAAAAGCTCCCTCCCTATGCTCTTCCTATTTCTGGCCTTCATACTGCTCACAAGTGATTATAATAAAGATATCCCATTAATTTAGAGTAGTTTGCTCCTTAAAAATCATAAACATGAAGTCTTCATTTGTCACTGAATCCTACACAAATTGTCTAACTACAAAGATAACAACAAGGGTAGGCGCCCAGAAGGAAGGCCTCTGGCGCTTGGGGAGCCACGGGTGGGGAGCGCTGGTCTTCCGACTGGCTTGCTCCCTGCCTTGTAAGTGCCTGGAAGGAGGGGCCCAGGAGCACGGAGAGCTACAGGCAGGGAGCGCCAGTCTTCGGGCTGGCTAGCTCCCTGCCACATAGGCTCCCGGAAGGAGGGCCTCTGGCACACAGGGAGCCACGGGCAGGGAGCACCGGACTTCCAACGGGCTGGCTCCCTGCCTTGTAAGTGCCTGGAAGGAGGGGCCCAGGCTCACAGGGAGCCACAGGCAGGGAGCACCAGTCTTCGGGCTGGCTTGCTCCCTGCCACAGAGGCGCCCGGAAGGAGGGCCTCCGGTGCACAGGGAGCCACGGGTGGGGAGTGCTGGTCTTCCGACCGACTGGCTCCCTGCCTTGTAGGTGCCCAGAAGGAGGGGTCCTGATGCAGAGGGAGCCATGAGGCAGTGAGCACTGTTGCGTACCGGCCTCACAACCATGAGAGAACAACCATGACACAGAGAAACAGTGACACAATTGGCCCACCATGCACCGGCTGCAGATGCCCATCCACGGACGTGTGTGAATCATTCAAACATGGAGAAACCCCTGGGAATACAGGCCATGCAATGGGTCACTCTTGCTCCTGCCATTGAGAACCAGAAAGGTCCAGTGTCAGAGGAGGAGCAGCTGCTGAACAAGGACTCGGAGAACATGAGAATGCAGACTAAGCCTGAGGAGTCAGAGGTCCTGTGGACTGGGGTCATGAGAGCCACTCGGAAGCTGTAAACCAGGAGGACCTTGTACAATACCTGTGGGCTCTCCCTGGAAGCCATTCTTCCCCTGACAGTACAGGCTGTGGTGGAGCTGCGGAGAAGTCTGCAGCAGGATTCCTGCTGCCTGTGCTGACAGCTGGGGAGAGGACACTAACTGGTTGTGGGGTCCCAATGGGATGGGAGGCTGGAGAGAAAACACTACAAAATATGGCTTTCACCCCAGATGGCTCACTTGGTTTTTGACAACCCTTAGGCTGTAATTACTTGTTAGATCCTTCTTGCATATCTCTGTCTTCCTGAGAAACCACTTTGAAGATACCACCATGCATTACAGCAGCCATTGATATTTTCCTATTAATCTATCCATAACTCTGCAATGTTTGTATTGTTCCTATCGTATTTCGTAAATGGATGCATGTCTATTATTATGTGTTTCTTACAACAACCATTGAGAAAAGTTACTGATTATTCAATAGGTCACTCATGTATAGCTCTATTTATTTTCTTTAGAAGCCATTTTGAAGATACCAAAGTATAGTACAACAATTATTGATAATGTCCTACCTCTTTTGTCTGTAACTCACTATTATTTGTCTCTTTGTTTTCCTGAGAAACTATCTTGTAGATAACAATACGTAAAACAATAACCATTGATAATTCCCTACCACTTTGTAATTTGGTAAGCCCCCTCCCATTATTATGTTATCCTTCTTTTACTCATTAAAATAAAAAAAATTAAATAAATAAATAAATATATACAACTTTCCAAATGTAAAAAAAAAAACAAAGATAACAGCAAGTATTTCAAAAAAAATCAGTTTTCATAATTATTGCAAAAGGCTACTTAAAAAATAAATTCTTTAAAAAATTTTTAAATTTCTTTACCTACAAAAATGAAAAACATTACTCTTTGATTAAAACAAAGAAAACTGAAGTGTGTTTTACCATAAGTGACTTAAAATGGCAGGAAAATATCCAGACTTAACATGACAAAATACCTTATAAATTTCTTTCATACATTTAACAGACAGTGTACACTTATTCTAGAAAATCCCCAAAATACAGAAAGCAAGCAGTTAGAAGAAATTCACATTCAAACTTCCCAAAGACAATCCCTGATCACACTTGTGAGAACTATTTTTAATTAAGGAGTCCCAACAATTAGAAAAGGTTTCCTGGATTTGTACTAATAATCAACAAACTATAGCAATGCTTATTGAAAACCAGATTTTCCTCTAAATTTCAGTAAACACTTTTAAGAAATATTTTCTGTGCATCACTTTCTAAGGCAGGAATGGCATTTTGTGGTGAGTCTGTAAATGTTGTCACCTGAGTCACAGACCTTGCATGGTGAGTAAAACAATATAATCACTTCATCTTGATGTACGAGGAAGCAATTAGTAAGAGCTTTAATTAACACCACACAGTCACATAGTTTCATTTATTCCAAGAGTTTTAAACAGAGACTCAGTAATCACCAAAAAGAAAGAGAACTTTCAGTACAAGGAGAAGATAGCATTGTTTCCCTCAGAAAACATCATATATTGAATACTTTTGGAGAGAAGAAGTTATGTGTATGTTTTTAAAAAGAAAAATGATCAAACCTCCTTAATAGTTCTCTTTCTACCCTACATAATTAAAGTGTGATATGGCTTTTAATGTTGAAAGGGAAAATCATCAGGTTTATACAAATGTCCATTAGCCCATAACACTGGTGGAACACTACCGAGCACAGATGTCAGAGGGTAGATGCTCTGAGGAGGTTTTTCTGCCACAGTCAGGCCATGAGCAAGTCTTGACATTATAGTTAGGTCATGGGCTGACTCTGAGATCACAGGACATAAGCAGACACTGACATCACACAGACCTCCTCTAGAATCCCAAGCTTGCCCTATCCCTTTCAGGGAAAATCCACAATCCATTGGTCCAGTCCCGGTGGAGCATAGTTTTAGTAGGGAAGATACACCATTGGTCAATAAACAAAGAACTAGCAAAGAAACATCTGGGGCTGAGAAGTATCATTTGCTAATTCGGGTGTCAGGAAAGTCCCTTGGAAAAGGTAATAATTCTGAGATCTGAATAATGTAGCCACAGTATCACAGAACCCAGCTGGACTGTTCTAGGAATTGCAAAAGAGGAACCATGAGACCAGAGCAGTGTTGGAAAAGACAAGGTCATAAACACCATTGGGGGCCAGACATGCTGTTATAATCAGGGTAAAACCAGATTTTATTCCACCTGTGATCAGATGCCTTTGGTTTTCAATAGGGCTTAGCATAATTTCATTTATTTTTGCAAGAGATGGGAATTTTTGTCTTTTTTTGTGAGAAAATATAGAATACAGGTGGGCAAAAAAGGAAGAAACAGATCAATCAAGAGACTTCCTGTGTGACTCTGGACAAGATGCTGGGTCTCTGAACAATGGGCTCTATGGTCTGTCAAAAGGGATAATTTAACAGAGCTCTTTTTTTCCAATTTTTTAATTAGTACATGTTTACAATGCATGAATTGTAAAAGCATCTTGGGGAGGGGGTACATGTGCACACTACAGTTTGTTCTTTATTCTCCTCTTTCCCTCTCTCTTCTCTCCATCCTCCTCTAGCTCCCCTTTCCTCCCTTTCATTCTTGTTGATATTATTAAACTTAGTTCATTTAATGTTTACATTTGTTGAGGCTGTTAGGCTCCTGTACATGGCATATTTTAATTCTGTTTATTCCCCCTCAACCCTCACTCCTGGATCATTTCCAATTTGCAAGAGATCTATCCACTTGTCCCCTTTTATCTTTCCTTCACTATTCTTTTTGTTTCTACTTTGCCTTATTCATATGAGAGCTATCATACAGTTGTTAAGCTTGCCTGTCTGATTCATTTCACTCAGCATCATTATTTTCCAGGTGTAACAATTTTCCTACAAATGTCTCAAATTGGTCCTTCTTTATAACCAAGTAGTATTCCATTATATATAGATATGACAATTACTTTATTCAATCATCTGTTGATGGGTATAAAGGCTTCTTCCAGGATTTAGCAAACTGCGCTGCTATAAACATTGGCATGCATATGTCACTGTAGTATGATGTTTTAAGCTCTCTGAGGAATATACTGTATGTACAAGGGTGATAGCTTGGTCATATGTAATATCTAGTTTCAGTTTTTTTGAGAAATCTCCACACTGATTTCCATAATGGTTGTTCTTGTTTACATTCCCACAGACCATGAAGGAGAGTTCCTTTTTCACCACAGCCTCACCAGCATTAGTTATGGTTTGACTTCTTGATGATTGCCATTCTTTCTGGAGTAAGATGTAATCTTAGCATTGTTTCCATTTGCATTTCTGTAATGACCAGAGATATTGAACACTTTTTCCCATATTTGTTGATCATTTGTACTTCTTCCTCTATGAAGTGTCCATTCATTTCTCTTGCCCATTTCTTGACTGGGTCTTTAACTTTAGGTGGTTTAATTTTTTTGAGTTCTTTGCATATTCTAGGTATCAATCCTTTGATGAATAGCTAGCAAAAAATTTTTTTTCCTGTTTGTAGGTTGTCTCTTCACTCTAAATGATTCCCTTGCTGTGTAGAAGATTTTCTAATTTCATATAATCCCGTTTGTTGATTCCTGCTGTTTGTTCTTATGCAATTGTGGTTCTGTTTGAGGAAATCCTTTCCTATTCCTGTAACTTCAAGTGTTTTACCTATTTTATCTTCCACTACTGAGCGTTTCTGTTTTAAGGCTTAGATCTTTTATCTATTTTGATTTTAATTTTGTACACAGTGAGAGATATGGGCCAGTTTCAATCTTCTTCTTCTTTTTTTTTTTTTTTTTTTGGCTTTTTGAGACAGGATCTCACTGTGCAGTTCAGGCTGGCTTTGAGCTCACTTTGTAGCCCAGGCTGGCCTTGAACTCCCAACAATCCTCCCCTCTCAGCCTCCTGAGTGCTGGGATTACAGGCATGCACCACCATGCCTGGCCAGTTTCAATCCTCTGCAAACACATACCCAGTTTTCCCAGCACCATTTGTTGAAAAGGCTATCTTTCCTCCCACTGTTTCAATTGCTTGTTATCTGTTGTAAGCTTTTGGCCCCTTTGTCAAAGATCAAATTGCTGAATATGTCTGTGGTTGTTTCTGTATCTTCTATTCCATCCCATAGATCCACATAGTTGTTTTAGTTACCATGCCATTTTTATTACTGTTGCTTTGTAGTGTATCTTTTTTTTTTTTTTGGTACCAGGAATTGAACTCACAACCTCACGCTTGCCAGGCAGCTTTGTAGTATATCTTTTTTTTTGTTTTTCCCTGGTACCGGGAACCGAACTCACGACCTCACGCTTGCCAGGCAGGCGCTTTTGCTGCTGAGCTAAATCCCCAGCCCCTGTAGTATATCTTGAAGTCAAGTAATATGATACCTTCTGCCTTGCTCCTGTTGCCCAATACTGACTTTGGTATTCTGGGTCTCTTCTGGTTCCACAGGAATTTTAGGAATGTTTTCTTTACATATGTGAAGTATGCTTTTGATATTTTGATTGGGACTACATTTGGGAATATGCCATTTGGACAATATTGCTTCTGCCTATCCAGGAGCAAAGCATCTTCCATTTTCTGATGTTCTCTTCAACTTTCTTTTCCAGAGCACTGTAGTTTTCTTTGTAGAGGTCTTTCACTTCCTTGGTTAGGTTAATTCCTAGGTATTTCATTTTTCCTGAAGCTGTGATGAATGGCATTGTTGTCATAATTTCCTTCTCATTGAGTTCAGTATTGGTGTACACAAATGCTAATGATTTTTGCATGCTGATTTTGTATCCTGCTACATTGCTGAAGCTGATTATTAATTTTAAGTCTTTTGGCAGAGTTCTTTGGGTTTTCTAAGTAGAGTACTATGTCATCTGAAAATACTGATAATTTTGAGTTCTTCCTTTCCAAGATGTATCTCTTTTATTTCTTTCTCTTGCCTAATTGTTTTGGCTAATGTTCCAAGTATTATGTTGACCAGAAGGGATGATATTGGGCATCCTTATATTGTTCTCAATTTTAGGGAGGATGCTTTTACTTTTTCTCCATTTAATATGATGCTGGTGTGGGCTTTTTCATAAATAGATGTTAACAAATTCAGGAATGGTCCTTTTATACCTGTTTTCTTCAAGGTTTTTATCCTAAAGTTGGGTTTTGTGAAAAGCCTTTTCTGCATATATTGATATGGTCATGTGGATGTTGACCTTACTTCTGTTTATGTGATGTATTACATTTATTGATTTGCATATGTTGAACCATCCTTGCATCTCTGGAATTAAATCTATTTGATCATGATGTATGATCTTTTTGATGATGTGCTGCATTCTATTTGCTAATGTCTTGTTGTGGATTTTTGCATCTATGTTCATTAAGTAGACTGACCTATAGTTTTCTTTTTTAGTTGGATCTTTATCAGGTTTTGAAATCAAAGTAATACTGGCTTCCATAAGTGAGTTTAGGAGCACTCCATCCCTTTCAACTTCTTTGAAGAGTTTGAGGAGAATTGGTGATAAAACATCCTTAAAGGTTTGTATAATTCAGTAGTGAATCCATCAGGTCCTGGACTTTTTTAGTTGGTAGATTCTTTACTATTAGCTCAATTTCAATTGCTTTTTATTTGTTTGTTAATCATATTTATCTCTTCTTGGGTTAGCTTTGGTAACTTGTATGAAGTTAGGAAATTGTCCTTTTCTTCAAAAGTTGTTAATTAGTTGAAAAATACAATTTTTCAAAATAGTTACTAACTATCTAGGATTTCAATAGAGTTATTGAGAGCATCAAACCAGACAATATGTGTAGAGCTATACCAGTATCACTCACAGTAAATAATTAATATTCAATAAATGATAATCTGAGAAGAATAGAACAAGAGCTGATTTTTAATATTATGTAGACTGGATGGTGCAGCCCTCACCACTTTTTCTCTGCATTTTCATCCTTCACATGAGTCATCACTGAACTACAGCCAGTATCTGATTCCTGATGTTTACCCAGAAAATCGGCCATATTTGCATTACCCATATCCCTCTGCACCCCTCTCATTCCCCTGGCAGACTCCAAGAGTCTTATATGTGATGCACTGCTTCAACTTGCTAACCTTGGAGACCAATAAATTACCTTAGGATCAGGCATTTTCTTCTCAGAAACAAACTCCTTACAATGATATTTCAAATATCCCACTAATGACACTGTGTTTTTTCTTTTTCACATTTTTGCCCTATATTTTCCTCAGGTAAAGAGTCAACATCATATGGGGGAAAGAAACCCAGAGTACATTATTAAATGAAGTTACTAGCAAGAATAGACCCTGTATGTAGCCAGGGCCACTGTTATCTAGACTACAGGTGTCAGCCCTATCCTGCCCAAAGCCTGTGCCCTGGGGGAAATCTGTCTCCCATAGACACTGGTTGGGAAATACTAAAGCTGGTCCAAAGGTTTTTAATAGAAGAACCAGAAGGCGACAGGGCAGAGAGTCTGAGGTGATGCAGGCATGTAGAGGACAAAGTATCTGAGGTGAGGAACAACCTCCAGGACCTGCCTCATCATTCATATTGATGAGGCTGCTGGCCTGTGTCACCTGCATCTGTTGAGAACCAGAGCCACACTCACCTGCCCAGGACTGCCCTAACTCTGGGACCTGGAACGTCCACTGCTAGATGGTTCCCTCGTTAGACACCAGGACCAGTTCTGGGATGAGCCCTCTTCTCATCTCTCACTTTTGCCATGATCCTGACCACGTGTTATTAGATCATGCTTTGCCATCAGAAGACTTCTGTGTTTTCTAGCTCACAGAAGCAGAACTGTCTGAATTTGAATCCTAACTGAAAAACTTACCAGCTCTCAGGCTCTGGGGCCATTGATTCATAAGATGACAAGAGAACCTATTTCAGGGTATTGATAAGGGGTAAAACATTTTCAGGAAACACAGTGAGTGCCACATATTATACAAATAGTGACAAAAAAGAGACAAGCATGCAGACCAAAAAATATTAAGGAAAGGAGAAGCAGGCTATAGCGAGAAGGCATGGTAAAAGTGAAAGAGTAGCCATCATTTAAATCATATAAAATAGATACTCTTAAAATTTTCCACACTGAATTTTCCCACATATGTAACTGGGCCTACCATCTTCAATAATCAACACATTTAAGCTGACCTGAAAGAAACCAAGAGGTAAAGAGAAAGCAAAAAGGTAGGGAGAAGAAGGAAGAATTCAAATCAGTAAAGAACTGAAGCAAGAAGGAAGGAGAGGGAGGGGAAGAGAGAAGAGTGTGTATAAAATGGTCTTCAACCAGAAAAGCTTATTAAGAGTGTGGCCAGTCTTTGAGCCCAAAGATGTGCTTGCTACTTTTTATTTTCTAATCTCTGGGGTAAGTGTAAATAATATTGCTTTGAGGTATTTTATAAAAATATTTTCAGAGCACAGTAAGTGGCAGGCAGTAACAAAACAACACTGACTTTTCTCTACTTAAATAAGCAATTGTATTTCCTTCGACTTACCTTTCCAGAAACTTCCAGCTTTTTCTTATCTTTGAGTGCTTGTCCAGACAACATTTTCATTTCAATAATTCCTGCTACTACAATGATGGGTACAACTGCTAAGAGTAAAAGTGTCAACTGCCAGCCATAGACAAAAGAAATAATAATTCCTGTCCCAAGATTTGCTACATTCTGGGTAAGAACAGCAAGCCTAGCACCAACAGCCTGAAAAACAAAATAAATTACAGGTGCATGTTTGTATTATATATAAGATCCATGCTTATATATTCTTTTCTATTAGTACATGCTTGAGGACATAATGTTTACATTCTTGTGGGAAATTACACGTACATAATACATCTTAATTCATCCTGCTCATTTTCTATCCTTTTTCCTTTCTCTCCCCTCCACCTATCTCTTGATTCTTTTTATTTTTTGTGCATGCTTACAAATATATAATGTTTAAATCCCTTATGTGGAGTTAGTACATGTACACAACACAGTTCATCTTCCTGAAAATCTATGAATTATCTTCTCAGTTATGAAAGAAAAGTAAAAATTTACTTGTGGGGGCTGGGGATTTAGCTCAGTGGCAAAAAGCGCCTGCCTGGCAAGCGCAAGGTCGTGAGTTTGGTTCCCGGTACCGGAGAAAAACCAAAAAAAAAAAAAAAATTTACTTGTACATTGTACATTAATGGCTTTCTAAAATAAGGATCTCCATAACTTCTTGATAAATGCAAAAGAAATATAGTCATCCCAAGTTCAATTGCATTTTTCTCTGTTCTGATTTTTAATATCAAGACAACCTTTATTAATCAAAGAATGATCAAGACAGCACATTCTGTCAGATAGCAAGATAAAACCTGATAATTACATTAAACAGATGGAAATTCCCAATGTTAGTTATATAACTACTTTTCATTGAAGGTTAGAAGTTTTTAGTAAGGATATTCAAATACACCTGGACCTATTTGAAATAATTATTATATTTATTTAACCTGTAATTTATTTGGAAAAAATACATTAAATTTAGTTGTCATTAAGCACCCACCAGAACCCTCACTTCAAATGTCAGAAGGAACCTGGGCATGACTTTTAGCAGTGTGCCATGACTTCCAACTCTAAAACCAGAAGTTAGTCTACAAAGTCAGTTCTGTCCACCACTATATATTTCAGTCCATCTCATATCCTCTGCCCTGGGAATAGCCTACACCTTCTAGCCTTTCCAAACACTTGCTGTGGCTCCCACACCTGCTTTGTCTCAAAGTGGCCCATGTCGTTTGCTCTCCTGAAAATTTCTTCTGCCCACTACGGCTGTTTCAGATAAAGATAATGAAATAAGTATAGGCTAGTCACAGCCACATCTGCGACTTTGAACTAAATGTCCTCCAACACCCAAAGGAGCTGGTGCAGGATTAATATGCAAAGCTATCTGTTCTGAATTCTGGGCCAGAATTCTTTATAATCCCCCACGTCAATATCCACGAAATCACTGAATACCTTCCTGATATAATCACTAGACTAAACGCTTGGGCTGGGGCAGGGGGAAATGATGCTACAACCACAGTTAGCCTTTATATACAATAAACACCATACCTGACATATTTGCAGGGCCAAAAGACATAGTGTAAGTAACAAAGCACATTAATTTTTATTTGATGCAATCATTGAGCTTATATCAAAGTGACACTTGGCAAAACTTGGCATAAGCCAAAGAGTGAAGTCTTCAAAGCCAGCTCTCTGGCTTACAGATTTCATGTGAAGGTGCAAGGATGCAACTTGGGGAACCTTCAGCACAGATGAGCTAAGTTGCTCCTGTTCTCAGGACCTACACATGCGTCTGATTTCCCATAGCAGCTGCTGACAACTAAATTTAATGTACTTCCCACAGCAGCAGCTGAAGGAAGCACTCAGAACATCCCCCAAGTTCTCAACAGAGGAATTACCATAGCATGTAACCTTCACAATGCAGATATCCAGCTTTAGATGGTAGTCAAAGACCACATCTTCTGCTTACAGCACCATATCTTTGGGGCCTTCCTTCCATGACCACCAGCACCCCTTTAACCACGTATCCCATTCCACTTAGTGCATGGTATTTTATGATAGTCTGATGCAGGCTCTCCACCGAGACAAGATTCTTGTCTTTTGTAAAGAAGTTCAGGAGGAAGGAGGGGGAAGTAAAACGTATTACAATGTGTTGTATAAATGTACCAACTTTCCACGATGAATGTAATAGCAAACGTGTTAATAAAAATTTGTTAATCTTTTTTAAAAAAGAAGTTCAAAGTTATTTTAAGTAGTGTTCATTTTGTTGTTAGGTTTTATACAACCTGACCTAAATGTTGATTTCTGTTAATGTGTTTGCTTTAAACAGAGTTCTGTTTAAACAATAATTCTTAAGATTCCCAGTGCAATTTTGCATCTCCATGTGTGCTTCATAACTTATTCTTCCAGAAGCCCCATGTACTATACAGAAGAATTATTAGTATATTACTGTCTCACAGGAAGACTAAAATGTAAAGGGTAGTAAGGTTCAAGGTAGGGGAAGAGCAGTAAAGATCACATTTTTTTTCAGTTCTTCATCATTTTGTACATTTTTGCCAGAAAAAGTTGTAAAGAAATTGACACTTCAGCTAAAAATCAAAACATTACAAATCAACACATTAAAGTTATTCTTCTCAACCTTGCTTTAATTTTCCATGTGTTTTTCATTTGTTTCAACCTATTTTTATTAAATCTTTTTCCTTCTCTTCTGAAATCCAGTATCCCAGAATGAGGCTCCTGCAGCCAACTACACACATCCCTCTTTCAGGAGCAATTACAATTTCCTGTTGATTGAGTACTGTAGTAGCCTGATCCTGAATGATATGCTGAGAAATACTTCTTTCCCAAATAACTGTTCTTCTAATGCATCTTGTAAATAGTACTAGTAACACAGGAATATGAAAAGAAAGTTTACAAATTATCTACACACTATAGAGTACATAATGTTTTAATAGTCAACATTTTGCTATAAAGCATGTGTCATTTATGGATTAGATGTCTATTTAGTATTTTCTGAATGATGATAATTAACATTATGCTGAAAAAATCTCCAGCATGCTGAGGTTCAAAATGGAATGAATACAACAGTGAACAGGAAGGAGACACGTACCCCTTTTACTTGAGCAGCATCAGTGGCAAGCCTGGTAGTCAAAGCTCCAGTGCTGTTTTTATGATCATCAAACCAGCTCACATCCTGTGGCACAGAAGAGATTTTACCTTGAACCCTCCAGGAGGAAAGTGAGCGTGAATTATACTCCCTGCATTTGGCGTTCAGAAATTTATGTTCAATAGACAAGAAAAAAACTTAATAAATGAATGCACTGATACATCATTTCATCTGTCAAAAACTTCTTGCAAGACAGGAGATGGCGGGGCAGTGAGCTGTAAAACCAACCTCTCAGAGATTGGGAGACCAGATGCTGGGGTACAGCAACTTGAGAAAGAGAAGAAGCAGGGAGGTGGATCGCAAGACCCAGAAAAGTTCTGAAGGGTGAAATAAAGTCCACGGGGAGCCTAGCAAAATTTCAAAGTGTTAAAACAATGAGCACTATCAACAAATTACTATTTTCATAGAGCTTAGGTCCTAGCAGCAGGAGACATACATGCACACGTGTCACCTTGTTAGGCCTGACCTGACAGTGACCAGAGAGAGAGCTGGGCTGCCCACTATAGATCACTATTGACAATGGCCTGTCCTCTGCGAACACCAACCAAAGGAATTATGACCACAGGAATTTAGGACTGGACTTGAAGTCATCCTGGCACCAGTCCTACCTACACACTTGGGCTGAGTCTCTCTCCAATTCTGATTTCAAACATTGCATCCTGATCCTTTGATACTTCAACCCCAACTCTAGTATACATGCCGCTGAAGTCAGCACATGCGACCTCAACTCTGAACTCCCTATATAGTTAGCCTCCCCTCCAGGTAGTTGCTGCCATCACTCTGATGTCAGCCTGCCTATAGATAAATAAATCTGATCCTTCCCTCAGCCTCATTCTCCAGCTGTTGCCTCACTGCCAATTACCTAACACCTCTGAGGTGGTAATAAATTCTGTGAAGGTATAATGGTCTACCAATGTGCTGTGATTCATTACAGCGTAGGAGTGAGGGGAGATGCTGTTTTAGGAAATGGGGAAAGAACAGAGAAGCCCTGTCTCAGGTGACAAGTGAGAAAAGATGAAAAATGAAGGAAAACATGAGACTACCTAAGGGAAAGAAAAAAGGCACACACAAAGGCTCTGAAGCTAAGGTACACATCCTCTTTCAAACACTAGCAAGAAAGCCTTACTGGCTGTCAGGAACAAAAAAGGCAACTTTTTGTAAAGCTGTAAAAGCAGCTTCCTCTGGCGAGAAGTCTGTCCTCATGTGCCCCGCCCCCTCTCCTTACACTGCCGCAGGGAGCCACTTTGCTCAGAGTAGATGGTGCAGGGCCAGGGTGAGATGGAGGAGAGGGGTCTTGGAGGTCAGGCGGTGCACATCATGTATGGACGTTAGGTAGCTGTAAAGATTCCAGACTTTATTCAGAGGGATACGGGTAGCTGGTTTTGAGTACAGAGATGTGATTGGATGTCTATTTCAGAAAAATGACTCTGGCATTATAGGTGAAGCTTCCAAATTGGGATGAGGATAAAGGCAATGAAACCAGGTGGGAAGCTATTGCAACATGAGACACAGAGAGGAAGCATCGAGGTTTTTGGCCTGAACAACTGGTAGAGAAGTACTGTTATTTCTGATATGGGCAAAGAGCAGATAAAGAGTGAGCCTGGTGGATTCAAGTTTAAAAATTCTAAAGTATGACAGACTTATTAGATATCCAAATAAAGGGGATGAAGAAACAATTAGATCACTGTAGTTCAGAGCAGAATAAATGAATTGGGTTAAAAACAAATCAGCAAAAGCAATGCAGGTTAAAATGTGACATTCAACATAAAGTAGGATTTTCCCTGTAGAACTACTTATATTTTTAAATCTACACATACAAGATTATGAATTTGAATTAAGAATTGATGTCTGTCACAAATGACTATGGGCGCTAAGAAGTTGCCTAAACTGCTGATTTGCATTAAAACAGTAGCTATCATTTTTATCTAAAATGTTTAAGAAAAAAACAAAGTACTATAATTCATTAAAGCAAACATTAATTTGCTTTCTAGTATCCTCAAACACTTCAGGGTTTCCCCAGTGGAATGGG
Organism: Chinchilla lanigera; assembly: GCF_000276665.1. NCBI lineage: Eukaryota > Metazoa > Chordata > Mammalia > Rodentia > Chinchillidae > Chinchilla > Chinchilla lanigera. Next base: position 4,829,805 of record NW_004955432.1, read on the forward strand.
ACTTTCTTGAAGATAGAAACCATTCAAATTTGAAAGCCTTACAATATTTAGTACGATGCCTTTAAACAGAAGGCCCTAAGATATGCTTGTCCCACTTCACAATTGGTGGAAAAGGCATCACCTAATTTGTCCCCTCAGCTCCCAGTCACACTAGATCTATGAGCTGGCCTGGGGTGACCAGGCATTGGCAGTAGAGCAAAGTCAACCTTGAGCCTAAGTGGAACCTTAGCTATGTATGAGATTTGGCCTGAGCGACCAAGGGCAGGATACCCTGTCAAACAGCACCCGCTCACTCAGCAGATTCAGTCCTCGCTCTGCATTACTAGCTATTCGTTTACATAATATGTCTTTCTAAATGGTGGGCGGAAGAGGAGGAAAGGACGATAGAACCAAAGACAGTCAGAAAGATGGGAACACCCTGTAGAAATCCTAACAGAGCAAACAGGCTTCTCACCCGGGGATCTGAAGCAGGATCCTACAGCACCATTTTAGTCAATGGCAAGTGATTAAGGATTTTAAAAGAAAGTTATTTCAAAATCGCACATTTTCATGATGCTCAACAAGCTTATCCTTTTGAACTGGATTTCTCTTTCCCCCAAGCCCTATTCCCTTAAGGAAAACATCCATATTGTCCATTGTTAGGGTCGTGAAAGTACAAAACGTGAGAGGCATTCCATTAAGCTATTATCAGCCAGTAAAACTGCAACTTGAATTAGTGTGAAATGAGCCATACGAATAAGTTTGGATTTGTGGAATGCAAGAATACAGAGGGCATCTATAGCGGACAAGAAAGAGGATGAAGCATCCTGGACATTCCAGGGGAAAAGAGAAAAGAAAGGGCAAAACTTCTTCCTACAGTACCTACAATTGCTGAGATACAAAGCTGGACGTGAATTCAGGCAAGCGACTCCATTTATGTTCAACCAGTCCAGGCCCTGGTGCTCACCCTCGGTAAACAGACTGCAGGGCCTGGGCCTACCCCTGGCGACGGTGCTGAGCCATCTCTGAGACGTAAGGAGGCCCGATACAGGAGCTGAGTCCCAGCAAGTGACAGAGCTCCACTGCCACATCCTGGCCACCAGTGGGAGTCCCGCACATCCCAGCGCTCAACCCTCAGCAGACATACCTGTCTCAGGATGGACCTGAAAACAAGGTACCGCAGCCGCTTGGTGAGAATCTCTCCAGCTTTGCCGAATGTGAAGCCCTGTGAAGAAAAAGGACAGGACTGTCAGACACTCCGACACCCAATACACAGGAGGAAGGGGGCCTGATGTCATAGCCAAGGCAGGACACTAGACAAAGTCAGAAAGCCTGACTTGCAGAACCGGCTACACTCCTGTGACCACGTGCTACAGAGCACGGTGCAAGGGTACACTGGTGTGTAGGCAGCAGTCAGGTTTTGAAATTGGCACTGCTGTTGACAGGCTGGCCAGAGATTTACAGAAACATGTTTCTTTGCTTCTCATTCCCAGACTTACTTATTTCCTCAGTGAACATGGATCTATCACTCAGGAAGCTGGGATTTTTTCCGTGACTGTGGAGCTACATCATTATCTTCTACCTTGGGACCCTCACAAGAGTGAAAAGGGCACATTTATCGTTACGCAAGGACTTAAAGTATAGCCTGGGAAAACACGAATTTACAGTTACACCAGCCTTTAAGAGAGGGAGAGCACAAAATTACCAAATACTTTTTTCTTTTTTACAATACTGGGAATTGAACCAAGTCTGTAGTACTGAGTTATTTCCCCAGCCTTTTTATTTTTTTATGCTTTCTATTTTGAAACAGGGTGTTTCAAAGTTGCCCAGAGTAGCATTCAACTTGTGATCCTCCTGCCTCACCCTCAAAAAATTTTTAGTGCTGAAGTAAAAAGAAAAACCCAGTGTCTTGGGGCAAAACAGGTCGCCGCAGAGGCTCACTCGGAGAGTTCTCTCCACTGAGCCTGCCCACCGTTTTAGGCTCTAACAGTCTGTGTGGGAGGAGAGAATAGAGTTCCTGGGAAACAATACATAAGATATGAGTGTGCTGCCAAGCCAGAGCATATCTGTGGAATAAGAGCAGAACCCCCATTCTGATGAGCCTGGGGAGAGGACTAAGAGCTCGCGCTCCTCCTTCCTTTAGGAACCAGGAAGTAACAGTGGCAGACGAGACCTTCCACGTAAAGCCTGGGGAAGCAGATGAAAACGGTTGTGTGCGGCATCAGAAGAGGAGAGGCCCTGATAATAACCCTACACCCACAGACTCAGAGGAACTGAAGATGGCACCCAAACCTTGGTGGATCCTCCCAAGCACTGGGCTGGACAGTACTGAGAGGAAAGAAGAAACACATGCTAAAGGCACAAGTGAGCAGAGGGCCATCTCTACCATGGTAAAGGGGGACCGATAACTGAGGGCCCTACGGGGCCGTCCACCCAGCATGGTGGGGGCTACACAATGTCTGCACACCCGCGCCCTCCCCACAAAGCTGCACTGCTGCGTAACCCTGTGCTAATACATATTGTCCATGCAAGGAGATGGAGGAGAAGGGAAGAACCCTAGATGGAGTGAGGTTAATCCTAAAACTACCAGTGCCTATGCTTACTTGGATGATCACATGAGGGTTTCTGCTGTTGGACTAAATGGAACATGATACGGCTTGTCCATTTCAGGAAAATGACTCCTGTTATTTTTGTTGAGAGCTATCCTTATGGGTCGCATACTTTATATCCATTATCTCTTTAAATCCCTATCGCAGCCCTACAATCATCATGTTTCAGGAGCTGAGGTTTACAGATGCTGGTAAGCTTTCAGAGACCACAATCACAAGGCGGCAGAGCTGAGATCTAAACAGTCTATGAGGAAACAATCTGACTTTACCAACAGTTCCGAAAGATTTTGAGGACTGACGTTTTTCATCATTAAAAGAGTTTTTTTTTTTCTTTAGCAAAAGATGAATGATAAATCTTTCAAACACTTCTCAAACAAGTGTCCCCTCCTTAGGGAGGTTTTTGCTGTTTTTATAATACAGGATAACTTGCCTTTGAGTATTAAAACTGACCATCAGTACTTACACCCAAAATTATATCCAGAGCTTCGTCCAAGCCACTTGGACGTCCCACCTTTCACTTCCAGTCATGATACAAGAGCAAACAACCTATTCCCTCGTATTCCATCAATATTTCTAGCTGAAGAGGGTGACGGGGAATAAGGCAAGCAAGGAAGCCAAAGAGCTCTGCTTGTTGAAGGCGAAGTTCATAGAAGGCAACTCTACTAAAAGAAAAGTTATATGGATGTTTGTAAATTCCCCCAAAATGAACAAAGTAAAAATTGAGACATTTACCTGAAGGAAATACGTAATAAAAGAGATAATTCCCAGGACTAGGAACAATAGTGAAAAGAGATGACTGTTCTGTCGTTTTGTTTCAGGATCTTCGTTTCTTGTAAAGAGCTGTCAGGAAATATTTAAACGGTCGTTAGTTCACTCACTAAGAAGTGATTCTCAGTCTGATTCATTTACCACAGGAATGGTTTTCACAGTGAGGAGAGCTTTAGTATACCGGAAATCAGGCTTTCCTAAGACTGCCCTGAAAGACATGTAATTACATTAGAGACCAAGGTGGGCACAAATAACTGATCCAATAACTCTGCTCAGGTAAGCTCCTGGAGTAAAGTGTTACCCTACCGTGTAAAAGTAGAAATGCAAATACTTGTCACTTGGTAAGGCACTATATTGTATACCCATCCATTGTGTCACTATAGGGGCATTTTAAACTGTCCTAGGGTGTCTGGAGAAAATCTGGTGATGTGGGTTTTGGGACCACAGAGAGGTGTTCATTTACTCAGTCCAGGCTTTCCAGAAAGAAAGGAGGCTCCTAAAGAACATTCTTCGTACAATGGCCAATAGCCAGTCAGGTACTAAAGCCAGCTGCCTGAGTACCATAGGCAGAAAAGTTTCAAGAAGATGGCTATTATAAGGGCTACAGAATGTCATGGATCCAAAGAAAAAAATCAGTACTGTAAGACAGAAATACTCTTAACTCAATCCAGATAATCTCATCCTTTAAAAAAATGGAAATGGGATGTGGTGGTGCCTGCCTGTAATCCCAGAACTCTGGAGGCTGAGGCAGGAGGATCATCAAGAGTTTGAGGCTGACCTGGCTACATAAGTGAGTCCAAGCCCAGCCTGCACTATATAGCAAGGGCCAGTCTGAAGAAAACCAAAAAAAAAAAAAAAAAAAAAAAAAAAAAAAAAATGCGGAGGGGAAGGGGCGCTATAAGACATTATATCACTGTTTCTTTAGTAGTTAGGTCAGCAAAAATAATTACTGACAATAACTAAATTCTTACTTTATACCAGATATTACTGTAATCAAATTTATATATTTTCTTGCTTTCATCCTCTCACCATCTCTAGAAGTTTGTTTTATTGTCGTACCATTTTATACAGAGATAAACTAAAGCACAGAGATTAGTTAACTTGCTGACCATAACACAACCAGCCAGAGGTGCTCAAAGATACAAACCTACACGACGTGACTCAGAGCCCACCATTTGCAATGGGCGGGCTGCCTAACTGTTACCCAGGAGCTCAGGTGCCATCTCTGGATCACTGACCTCCAGGCTTACTACTGTATGAGGCATAAGACACCACTGTTATCTCCATGCCTGCAAGACACTTGTCAGAACAGAGATCAGCAAACCAAGGGCCACTGGCTGAATGTTTACATCAAGTGTTGGCAGAACACAAAATATTCATTTGTTTTCACAGTGTATATGGTGCATTTAGCTCCACAAAGGCAGAATACAAGATTTGCAACAGAAACCATGCTGACTGAAAACCTAAAGAATGTGTCATCTTCTCTATATAGGAAAAGTCTCCTTCTCCCTGTTCCAGAATACAGTACATGCTCCAAATAATCAGACATCTCATCTGCTTCTCAGTAAATTTTCCAGACATATAAAATGACCTGGCAAAAAGCAGATCATGAAAAACATTTCCTTCCTTTTTGTTTCAGTACAGAGGCTTGAACCCGGGGACTTACACCTGAAACACAAGCTCTCTACAACTGAGATACATTCAACAGCTGAAAAGAGAATTATTGAGTGAGTACATTAAACATAAATGACAATGACCTAGCCAGGCATGCTCTGTGTTTTGTTGTAGAATCAAAAGCTAGGGTTTGTCTTATGCTTCTTGTCGTAATCAGTCTCTCTCTCTCCACAAAGTTCTCAGCAGTATGGCAAGGATGTTTGAAAAATCTCTCACTAAGCAGAGAGCATGACTCTCCAGATGCTGTTTTTTGAAAATGGCATGGCTAAAATCTAGTGGAAGCAGTATGTCAACCTCAATCTTTAGGAAGCTGTCTCTTTAGTTCATAAGAATGAAATGAGATGAAAATTTTACCTTACACAGGTGGAATGCTTGGCCTGGCTATAGCCTGTCAAGTGAGTCTGCTACAGAGCAGCTCATTACCAACCCAGTCTGACACACACTTAAGGAAAATCCTTTGTACAACCACAAGGTGAAGGTTGAGGGTTTTGTTTAGAGCCTAGTGGTAACAGGTATGAGAAAGTCATCTCACTGGTTTTATTTACTGTTTTAGGGAGCTGGTACCTGGAGCCTATGGAAAGAAATCAACAAGGTCCTGGGGTAGAAACCAGGACAAGGAAGGTTTATACAATTGGCTTCTCTGTCACAAACCAGACTTCTGGTCTAATCCCTTCAATCAGGTTGGATTCATGTTAAAGGACATGATTTTTGTGGCTTATATATACTGGTACAAATACAGACAGTTCATTAATTCTTCAATCAGCATTCACAAGCCAATACAAAAACTGGACATATAAACTTACCCCTATAATCTTTGAAAATATTATTGCAAATGCTGGTTCTAGGCCTCCATTTATAATGGCACAAAAAACACCCACCACAAAATAAGGCCATTCTGTTATGTTCAGCTTTAAAATCCTCCAAAAGGAAACTGGAGGTACATTTTCACCCTAGAAAACATAAAATATTATAAGTTGTTATAATGAATAAATGATTTTATCATGTATAATTTGTGCATATTTGTGCAGAAATTTGTAAAATAAATGCATCAAATTCTTTATCAATTGATGGATCTTCAGCTTCAAAAATGTACTGACAAACTCTATTATAGTATCCCTTTGTTTTTAAGAAATGAGTGATATTTTACAAATATTTAACCTTTGACATTCAAACCATGACATTCAAACCATGACCTTGACATTCAAAATGTGACAAAAATATTTATAAGTAGGAATGAACAGAACAGAAATTTTAATATTTGAAGACCCACTAAGCCTCTTTATAAGTTTTAATTCTAAGAAACATCTTATAAATTCTTATTCTTAAATTACAAAAGGATTGTAAACTATTGACATTTCTGGTTTTCAGGGCAATCTGGAGTATTGGGACAGAAAAATTTTGGAAAATCATGTTTTCTTCCCATTCTTCACCCCGTAGGCAGGAGCCGAACCAAGCAGGACAAAGATGGAGGGCAGTAGGACATAAAACTCTCCATCTTTCCCCATACCAGGGCCTCTTTTGCACTAAGCTTTCCGTCTGGTTCTTGCGGTCCACTGGTACTCTTCCGAGTTGATCTTCTTTTTAGACTGGATCCTGAACCTTTTAGAGACATTGCCAAGGCATCGCTTTCACTTTTAGATTCACAAACTTCATTTTCTAATTCATCTCCACTTTCTATTGTCTAAAACAGACAAGGAAATAAATAAATAAATAAATAAATAAATAAATAAATAAATAAATAAAGCAAACAAGAAATATGCACCAGCTGCTTAGGCTTAGTTGGCCAATGGAACTGATTAATGAACATCAGATACCATGGAAATGGTAATTTAAGGACAGTACTTACAAGAGTGGTTGAAGTTAAACTGCTATTCTTTTTCTGTAATATACTTAAAAAAGAAAGCCACTAATAAGAAAGATTCCCACTGAATATGCTAAAATATCACCTCTCTTCTGTGTATCTTATCTAGTCATCTTCTTTCTGTAAGTATCTTGCCTCAGTGAAGTTTACTTTGGGCCATGGTTGTCAACAGAAATATGGTAGACGCTAACGCTCTTACCTGAGCCACATTTCTCAGTTGTACTTACCTAATAGTTATAATAAAAATGTGAAAAGAGTAAAATTTATTTTACCCATATATTTCAGTTAACCTAATATACTCAAAGTACTATTGATATCCAATGATATCATCATTTCAATGTGTAATCAATATATAAAAACCCTTGAGATGTTTTGTGCTCTAATATGTAATAAGAGACTAGAATCTGGTTCATACTTACTACTTAATTAATCACAACTGAAATGTTTAGTAGCCACAGGTTGCTAGTGGCTACTAGTGGGTAGCTCACTTTTAACCTTGATAAAGTATTCTTTATTTGTCTTTCTTTAATGCCTCTCTTTTCAGGAAAAAAGAAGAAACTAGAACACTAGTATGTTGCTGAATTCACCAAGTATTTCTTCTTACTTTTCAAGGTAAGTTAAATAATACTTATTTTCAGTAAAAAATATAGCTATACCATTTTATCCCCTTCAAAAAAGTCAGGGAAATTCTGGAGCGAAACTAGACCTGCATTGTGACAAGTTTGTAGTAAACGCCTTTCTCTTTCATGAGTTCGTCATGATTCCCTCTCTCCACAATGACTCCGTCCTCAAAGCCAGCGATGACATCAGCGTTGCGAACTGTGGACAAGCGATGAGCTATCACAATGGTGGTCCGGCCTTCTCGGGCCTAATGAGACAGCAGTTTGGCTTTTGAGTACATTATCAATTACATGCAAAAACTCATTCATTGAACTTGTATGTACGGAACACTGAAGAGCTGAATATTGATAAGACTATGGAAGCTATAGATACTAAGTTCAAAAAATATATAGTAAATTGATAATGATTTAAAGTGTTTTATTATATTAAAAGTAAACATAAATATAGTATCTAAATATTGATATTATGTATCCCTTTCTGTATTTTGTTTAATGTCTATCAGCTTACATTTTTAGTAATAATTATGGCCTTCTACAGAATAACAACCCTAAAGCTCAGGGACTGACCAATAAAAATAAACACAGGCCATGTGCTATACCGAAATACGCCACTTGGAATAAGTCCTAGGAATCATGACATCCTGTCTGAAAGAACCACGTGGATGATCAAGACTGATAACAAATACAAGGCCAAAGAGTTTATTCTTAGTGTATTGATCTGTACTCAAACCTTAGTTTGGCCATTCTAGGAATTTATGAAAATCTTTTAGCCTGTGTGAGGCTCATTTTACTCATATGTAAATAGGGAAACAACAGTACTCATTCCTTAGGGTAATTAGGGTAAATAAATAAAGTAATACTCATAAAGTACTTAGCATTAGGACTTATAGAAAGTGCTTAATAAACGATACTTTGTTATTGGTTAGAAGAATTATAGATTATCTTTGAGAAAAAAGGCAGAGTTGAAAATTTGCATATGAAACTCCTTCACAGTGCACCCTCCCAACACAAAGGTGAGACAATCCACCAACTCCAAGCCAGGTCTATATTTTGATTCCCCTCGGCACAGGGCAGCAGGGGTAAGGACTAATCAATGGACCTACTCCTGAATGAATACACCTGGAAGAGAAGGGAACAATCAGACCATGTGACTCTTGACATTAAGTCTAACAGTCCATTTGAACCTCTATCTCGTGATCTAAAATCCACCAGAGACCAGAGGGTTGATCACATTTCCCATCTACCAGTGGGAGCAAGACTACACCTTGGTTTGGATGGAAATCACAGTCTGGAGTGAATGGACAGAGTGGCCACTGGTGGCAGAAGGGTACCTCAAAAACCTATAGACCCTAAAGCCACATTGCAAAGAATTGTCACTGAATCTAAAGACTGCAGATCTTGGAAAGAAACAACGCATTCAAAAATGCAAGAATTCTTTTGATTCACTTTTTAAAATTTTTTCTATTTGTTCTTATTTTTATCTTTCCTTCATTGGAGTTTTTGAGGGTAAGGGATGTTTCTCCTTATTTTCCTCTTTTAGTTTCTTCTCTTTCCTTTTTCTTTTCCCCTTTCAACTTTTTTCTCTTCCTTATCTTTCTTTTTTTATTTTGAAGAAAAAAACAATGAAAACAATAGTGCAAAATTTCAAAACAAGATTGTAGGAAAGTAACAATGGTTAGTACATTGTGTATTGTTATCTTCAAAGTAGATGCTCATATTACAAGATATAGGCATGAAAAATTGATCAAAACAATATAGGAACAAACCTTTCTTTTCAATGAAGTAATAGCAATTAGTAGTATAACTTTCTTAACTATCTTGGGTGTACAGATACATATTTTTTTCCTTTTCCTTTCCTTCTTTTCTCCTTTCCCACATTTTTCTTGTCCCCTTTGAACAGTTTCTTTCTATTTCACATATCTATTGTACATTTTGGGTCTTATTTACTCTTTCAGCTTCTTACACAAGGGAGACAATATGATGTTTACACATGCGAGACTGATTCATTTCATTTATAAGTATGGTCTCCAGTTGCATCCATTTCCCTATAAATGTTTATCCTCAAGTTTATGCTTCTTTATAGCTGAGTAGTACTCCATTGTATAAAAATACCACATCTTTTTTTATCCATTTCTCAGTTAAAATAAGCATTTGGGCTGTTTCCAAGATTTAGCTATGACAAATTGTGCTGCTATAAACATGGGTGCACATATAGTACTGTGATATGATGTTTTTAATTCTTCTCTTAAGGAGAATAGCTGGGTCAAATGGGACCTCTAATCCCAGTTTTCTGAGGAATCTCCAGACTGATGTACAGTGGTTGCACCAGTCTGCACTCCCACCAACAGTGGAGAAGAGTTCCTTTTTCCCCACAGCCCGCCCAGCATTTGTTATTGGTTGATTTCTTGATGACAGCCATTCTTTCTGGGTTGAGATGGAATTTCAGTGTTGTTTCAATTTACATCTCTCTAATGACCAATGATGTTGAACATTTTTTCATATATTTATTTGTTATTTGTATTTCTTCATCTAAGAAGTATGTGTTCATCTCAGATGCCCATTTTTGGATTGGGTCTTTGAATTGGGGGAGGGGTTCTGATATTTTTCAATTTTTTTTTTTTGTCTTTTTGAGACAGGGTCTTGCTATGCAGTTCAGGCTGGCCTTGAGCTCACTTTGTAGCCCAGGCTGGTCTCAACTCACAACAGTCCTTCTGCCTCAGCCTCCTGGCTACTGGGATTACAGGCATGTGCCACCACATCTGGCCTTGTCCCACTACACCTGGCTTTCAATTCTTTATATGTTCTAGATATAAGTCCACTGTCTGAGGGACAGTTGGCTAGAATTTTTTCACATTCTGTGGGTTTTCTTTTCACCCTGTTGGTGATTTCTTTTGACATGCATAAGCTTTTTAATAAGATGAGATCCCGGTTGTTGATTCTTTGAAGTGTTTCCTGTGCAGTTTGGGTTATGTTCATGAAGTCTCTGCCTACCCCATTCCTTGTGGGAGGTTGGTACATGTACATAATACATCTTAATTCTTTTTTTCATCCTATTTTTTTCTTTTTCATTCTTATTCATGTTTGTTCTTTCCTGCGACTATTCTCTAAACTACTGATTTCCCTTAACTCCTCGATAGGACACCCTATTTCACTATCTCTACTCCTATCTCTACTACTTCTCATATCCCACTGATTAATTTCTCATATTTTGCTCTTTCATCTCTGGTTACCACCCCCTCTACCTTTACTAATATAACTACTGAGCTTTATGTATCTCTAGATAGCTAGTTAATTTTATACTGTTGCTAAAGAGTACTGTTCAGCTGTTAGCAGAGATAATGTTGTACCATTCAATAGATATTTACCATAGGTCAAGGGTAAGTTAGTATAGTATTTGATTTGTCTGAATATTCATACTACAATTACAGATCTCTTTTCTGTGGTAAAGGGTGGTATATTATTGATCCTTAGGGTTTGTCAATATTCAGTTTGTCTTTGGTGCTATTATGGATGTTCATTTTATTGCTATAGCCAAGGTGACATAGCTGTCCTACTAGCTGGTTTTGTGAAATGTCAGTATCAATTGCCTTGGAGTTATTAATAGTGCTGCAGCCCACTCCTGGAGAACTGGATACTGAGTCAAATATGCTGCAACCTCCCAATCCCAAGAAAACAGGGGTGGTTGGATCCTGAAACAGAGGTAAAGGCCAATAGTTAACTAAATCCAGAGGATATAGCTGAAAAAGAGACATTCACTAAAGAGGTCTTGATACTAAACACAAAGCTTTCCAGTATAACCAACCTACAAGCCTCAATGCAAAAACAACAAGAACAACAAAATAGAGACACTAGAAGAAAAACCAATAAAAATACCTCCAAAAGCTCCCATCTCTCCCAAGCTGATCCATGGGGCACTGAAGGAGAGGAAGCCAAAGCCAAGTTATTTGAAATGATATAATGGGAAAAAACAAACCAAATCAATAAAATATCCACGAACTCAAAGACTTATAAGTAAAGAGACATTAGACCAAATAAATAAAATGATGAGAGAGTTTTTAGAAGACACTGATAGAAAGCTAGCAGAACTTTTAAAAAATTATGTAAAACATGCAAGAACAGCATAGAAAAGAGTCTATAAAATGGCTCCAAACAGAAATTAAAGACATTAAAAGTTCTCTCAAAGTATGGGTAGCAGAAGTGAACAGTGTGGACTGGGGATCTAGCTCAGTGGCACAGCACCTGCCTGGCAAGTGTAAGGTCTTCAGTTTGATTCCCAGTACCAAAAAAAAAAAAGTGAACAATGTGAGGACAGTGTCAGATTTAGAACCCAGGGTTGTTGTCAGTGACCAATTAATGAGAAATACCTTAACTACAACAACAGAACATGAAAAAATGGACTCAACACCTCCTAGATGATACAAAAGAGACTAATCTAAGATTAGCTGTAATTAGTAAAAACTCAGAAAATGGCACAAATAACACAAGAAAACCTGCTTACTGAAATAATTGCAGAAAACTTTCCAAATAAGGGAAAATAATTTCACATACAGATAAGTAAGGTACATAGAACCCCAAACAACAGTATTTAAAAAAAAAATCTCTCTAAGAAACATCAAAGTCAAAATCTGAGAAGTTCAGCATAAGAACAGGATTTTATTTATTTATTTATTTATTTATTTATTTTTAATTTTTGTTTTTTTTTTCCAGTACTGGGAATCAAACTCATGACCTTGCACTTGCCTGGTGGGTGCTATGCCACTGAGCTAAATCCCCAGCCCCAAGAACAGGATTTTAAAAGTTGTTAGAAAAAAGCAACAAATCACTTTTAAAAGTAAATACATTAGAATTACAGCAGGCTTCTCAACATAAACCTTAAAAGCCCAAGAGTACAGTGTGAAATGTTTCAAGCCCTAAAATAAAATAATTTCCAAAACTAAGTTGATATATCCTCCAAAACTATATTTCAAACTTTATGGAGAAATAAGATATCATCATGATAAAGAGCACCTAAAGAAATTCATTACAAACAAACCAGCTCTCCAAAGAATTTTCAGATATTCTAGATAGAAACAATGACACTAACAATGACAACAGATCTAACAGAATGAATACACCAGGTAGAATGAACAGTTAAAAAGAAGAGAAAGAGGGGCTGGGGATTTAGCTCAGCGGCAAAGTGCCTGCCTGGCAAGCGCAAGGTCTTGAGTTCGGTCCCTGGTACCGGAGAAAAACCAAAAAAAAAAAAAAAAAAAAAAGAAGAGAAAGATAGGGAATCAGCAACAGAAAAATAAGACCGTGACAGTACTAAGCCAATATCTGTCAGCAATAACTTTTAATTTAAATGGTCTCAATTCACCAATCAAAAAACACACATTAGCAGAATAGACTAAGAAACAAAATCCAGTGGTATTCTTCACACAAGAAAAACATTTAATGCAAAAAGAAACTCATAAGCTAAAAGTCAAAGGATGGAAAACAACATTCCATGCAACAGGAATCCCAAACAAAGGCAGGTATAAATATCCTATAGTTAAGTAATGTGGACTTTAAGGCAAAAGTAATCAAACGAGGCAAAGAAGGGCACTACATACTGGTTAATAGAACAATCCAAGTGGAGGGGATAACAACATGTATCCACCACAGACTGCTGCCACACCCAACTCCTTAAAATAAGTGCTAATGGACATAACAGATTAGATAAACATAAATACAATTATAGTGGGGGGGGCTCAGTTCCCCACTATAATGAACAATAGATCACTAAACAAAAATCAACAAAGAAATATCACAGTTGAATAAAACTTTTGAATAAATGGATTTAAGAGAAATCTATTGTGTTATATAAAACAACAGAAAACACATTTTTCTCAGCAGCCCATAGGACTTCCTCCAAAATAGACTACATACTAGCTCATAAAGCAGGCTTCAGTAACAGAATTTAAATTATTCTATGCATATTATCAGGCTTCTGTAACTTGAAAGATCTAGCATGAATATTTCTCAAGCTCTTTCATGATATAGAAAGGGCAGGAGTACTGTCAAACTCATTTTTGAAAGCTAGCATTACCTTGAATGAAAACAAGACAAGGACTCATAAAAGAAACCAAGCTCTTTAATGAGTATAGATGCAAAAATCCTCAACAAGGTACCGGAAAACAAGTACTGGACAGTTTTGCTAGAAGAGTGAAGCATTAACCTACCACAGAGAATGGTGAGACAGCCTTGGGAGACAGGCTTAGATGGAATGAGAGCTAAATGGGGATCTCTTGGGATGCCTGGGAGGGCCTGGATCAGACCAGGAAGATCATGAGCCCTGTGTTCTATTGCATAAGGCCAGGTTTAGGAGGTGAAATCATCACACGGGTCAGTCCTGAAGGAGAAGGAGAAGGAGGAGAAAGAGAAGGAGAAGAAGGAGAAGGAGAAGGAGAAGGAGAAGGGGAAGGAGAAGGAGAAGGGGAAGGAGAAGGAGAAGGAGAAGGAGGAGGAGGAGGAGAAGGGGAAGGGGAAGGAGAAGGAGAAGGAGAAGGAGAAGGAGAAGGAGAAGGAGAAGGAGAAGGAGAAGAAGGAGAAGGAGAAGGAGAAGGGGAAGGAGAAGGAGAAGGAGGAGGAGGAGGAGGAGAAGGAGAAGGAGGAGGAGGAGAAGGAGGAAGAGGAGAAGGAGTAGTAGAAGAAGAAGAAGAAGAAGAACAACAACAACAACAACAACAACAACAACAACAACAACAACAAGAAGGTCATTAGTTTAATGGTGTGTTTGAGCTCTGGCACTGCTCTGTACATATAGCAGAAATCAGTGCTGAAGTACTATATGGCAATAGATGGTTGGTCTAATTGTTTTCACTAAAATCATAGTCCTTTTTGTTTTGGTTAAAGGATGGTCATTAGTGGGTCCTAAGGTTGTCAATATCCGGTTGATATTTGATGCCATTGTAGCCTCTGAATTTACTACTATAGCCAAGGTAACGGAGTAGTGGCTGACAATTAATTTTCTCTTTATGCCAATATCTGCATTTCCTGGGTGTCATAAACAATAAAAAGGATATACATACACACAGGATCATGGAAAAGCAAGGAAACAGGACTGTCAAGGTCTTCCAACTCCCCTAAGGGGGAGATAAAAGTATAAGAAGTGGAACAATATGAAGAGGTTATAGATGTGATGAAGAAATGACAGGGTCAAAGAAGAAATGAGTCAAATTTCATGGAATTAGCATTCAAAATCCTTAAAGTAGATTTGGGGAAAATAAGTTAAAAATTGAAAGAGAATTACAGTTTTCTGGAAAAGGAGGATGCAGAGAACATCAAGATCCAAATAAAGACCAATTTTTTTTGAGTTTATATTTCTCAGTGTTGAATTTAAAAGATTTACACATATTTTTAGGTAAATATTCATGCATTGCCACCTAAAAAAAAAATCAGAGAAGCATAGAGGTTTAACAAGCAAACAAACAAAAACATTTGCAGGCCTGCTGCTTTCATTTTGGTCAGTAAGGAAAATCACCTTGAAGCTGCCAGAAATGTATTTTCTAAAGCCAAGATTAAGAACAATTAACAGTAGGATGGCACTGTGCTTCAAACCAGCTGGTGTGAGCGGAGCGCACAGACCTTGTCCAGGGCCACCTGAACCACCGCCTCACTCTCCGTGTCCAGGGCCGATGTGGCCTCGTCCAGCAGCAGGATCTTGGGGTTGCGAACCAGGGCACGCGCAATGGCGATTCTCTGCTTCTGTCCACCGCTCAGCTGCGCCCCTCTCTCTCCAACCAGGGTGTCAAACTTCTGCAACAAAAAAATTACCAAAAGACTTAGAAAAAGCACAAGCTATTTCACATCACTTTTTACACTGGGAAGTAATCACATAAATCCCCAAGCCTCACAGGTAATACAATCCAACTCTTTAATCTTAGCAATAACCCACCCCAGATTTTGAAAATTATCTACTGCTAGTTGATAGTGATAGAGCTTTAAAAATCCAAAGTGATCTCGATTTCCCTTTCTAGGAGGATCCTGCAACTTGTCAGGGGTTCCTCTAATTTGCAGCAGCTTCTGAACTTCCTATGTACTGGACAAGGCCACAGTGCCCTGCTTTCCACCCTTTGCAAAAACAGAGGTCAAACGCCCCTCACATGAGGCAGCTTCATGATGAAGTCGTAGGCATTGGCTTCCCTGACAGCTTTCTCAATCTCATCCATGGTGACATCTTCTCGACCATAGCGAATGTTTTCAGCTATTGTGGTGGCGAACAGCACAGGCTCCTGACTCACCACGCCGATAATTTCCCGCAGATACCTCACATTTATGCTCCTGATGTCCTGTCCGTCAATAGTGACCTGAAATAAAAGCGAGTGAGATTTCCATACATTTGTAGTGGACAGCACAGTGCGAGAAAGATCTACGGGAACTGCTGAGGGCCACGCGGGCTCACCGTGCCCTCGGTGGGGTCGTACAGCCTCTGCAACAGCTGCACCGTCGTGCTCTTCCCACAGCCGCTGTTGCCAACCAGTGCCACGGTCTGCCCGCTCTGCACCTTCAGGTTGAGGCCCTTCAGGATCTACCAAGGAGAGAAACACAGGCAACTCACATATGTGGATACGGGGCGTGGGAATTCACAGTTCAGTTCAATACTACGCTGCAACACACAGGCACTTTTCTTTTCTTACGATCTCTTAGTGTCAGAGAATTTTCACTGAACATATCATTAAATCACTGATTAATCAGTTATCATCATACCTTGACTTCTTTGCGAGACGGGTAACTGAAGTGAATATTTCTGAATTCCAAATTTCCCTTAATATTGTCTGGTTTGTGGCCGTTTGTTGAGAAGCTGTCAATGTGTGGCTCCTACAATGAGTAAAATTTTAAATTAGTATATTACAATAATTGCTTTTTAGTGATACTTTGTGGGGAACAAGACAAAGTAATGACAATAGTGACTCTTAATTGCGAAATCCTTTACAAGACAGATAAATTACTGGTTCAGACTTAAATTATCAATTACTCTGAATATTTCATACGCTGCTCCTCTTGCGTTTGCAAACGCTTGAATGTTTGGAGATGCCTGTCCAACACTAAAAGCCCCAATTAATACAGAAAAGAAGACCTGAGGAATGCAAAGGGAAACCATCAAGTCAGTGTTTACTACAGTTTTTTTCATAATTTTTTTGCCAATATAACTCATTCTATTTTAAAACGGCAAGGCAACAAAAGGATGGGAGATGTTAAGAATATTTTATTTTATAACTAAGAGAGTAAATGTGAAATGTATGACCATAAAAATGTAAATTAGGTGAGGTGATAGATATTATGATCAGTTTGATTTAGTCACTGTACATCACACAATCAAAGCACATTATAGTCCAAAAATTATAACAACTATGACAAATTATGATTTGCTGACTGAAAATAATACAAATTTATAAAATGTGAAAAAAATCTTTTTAAATATTTAAACCCTTTTATTTAGTAGGTATATAATGCAGAATTAGTCTCATTTGCTCAGTGAAGCAATAACATATGGTCTATAGGACCATAGCACTTTAATGCAATTTTTTAATTTCTTCAAAGGTTAGAGATTCTATTTAGATCATCAGGAGGATGAAATGAAGCAGAAAGATAACTTTGCTTCTGCTCAAGTTTGAAGAGAACTAATGTCACTGTTCATTTCTTTCTAAGTCACTCAGGAATTCTACTGAACAATAATTTAGCTAGAGGGAACTTTGCCAAGCATTTCTATATTCACTATCTCAATTAGTACTTAAAAAAACACTGAAAGTTGGGGCACATGTTTCCTGTCATGCCCACTTGGTAGAACAGGTAACAGAGGCTTGGAAGGTTGAGATGGCTGATCCAAGCCATACAGTTGGAATCAGTCTGTTCCAAGCTCTGTACCCACAATTCCGGGTGCCTCCAGGTTATAAAGCAGATTATTTGGGAATTATTCCACTGTCTTTAAATAAAACAGGCAACGTGGAGTGGTAACTCTTCTGTACTTACATAAAGCCATATAATACAGAAAACTTGTAAATAGAACTTCCTTTTCTGAAGAGTAACAACTTTTACTTCCAAAAATTTGTGATGTACACTGTCATTAAATACTTAAAAGAAAGTTAAACTGTATATTTTATCATTTTTAAAGAATAAATCAGAAAATATAAGTACAGTGCTTAGCATGAGGTTTGACACAAAGAAATAGTCTCATCAAACAAAAGCTCATGCTAGAGAGATCTGAAATGTTAATGCTTCTCAGCTACAGAAGAAATTGTGCAAGAGAACTGCAGAACATCAGCAAAATCACTTATTAAAATGTGCTTTGCACTCTAACCTAATAATGTATGTCTCTGTATTTTCAATCACTTTTCAAAATATATTCTTCTCAAGTCAAGCTAATATCACTCATGGGCATTTTTAATGGTGACTGTCTTAGTTATTTTTCTTGTTGTTGAGACAAAATACCTGACACCCAAAGTTAAAGGAGAAAAGGTTTATGGTAGCTCACAGTTTGAAGAGGTTTCAGTTCAGAGTTGGCTGGCGGCAAGGCAGGATGGCATGGCAGAGGGCCATCGCAGAGGAGAAACAGTTCACGGCAGGCAGAAGGCAGAAGCCAGCAAGGCAGCAAGCAGCAAGCTATAAGCAATAACCAACAACAGCAGCCCTCTTTCTGTTCCTTACATACCTCCAGGCTACCTGCTCTTAGAGAGGGTAGCACACACACCCAGGGTGGGAGTACTATGCCAAACCAATCAGTGGACTAATTTAGTAACCACACACCCTCAATCCCAGAATCACACACTCCAAATCTCTGAAAAGCCCCACCTATGACTGCATGATGCTTTGTGGGGGGGAGACATCGAGACACAGCCATAACTGTAACTCATTTATTTTTACAACTCACATAAAACTTACAGTGAGCACTCGTCCGATGGAATATTCATCTGAGAGGACCAAAGTAGTCCCATACCAGAAGGCCAGAGCATATGATGCATAGATCAGCAGGTAGGTAGCACCAATAGCAATGTTGGCAGTGATCGCTTTCTTTATCCCAATTCTTTTAGCATCTTCTAAATTATCACTGTACCTGGGAGAAAAACAAAAATTATTAAACATATTTATACATCTTTATGAACTGTTATCAATGTAGCATGCCATTTTTGAGCAATCATAATATGCCCAGCCCTATGGTATATGAGATGTGATCATATATATGGGAAATGTTTGAATTTTCAATAATTTATCACAGTAAAAGACACATTACCACCAATCCCCCTTGAAATACTCCCTTACACATACTTAAACATACTTATCCCATCATTCTTGCCACTTTCTAAAGCAGTTGTAGAAGTCTTTGGGGTGGTCTTTATGAGGTTTGATTTAAAAAAATGGTGGAAGGCTTTGCTGCCTGCCATCCAATGGAAAAGCAAACTCAAAAGAATTACAGTGTGTCCTCATCTACTGGATCTGACCCTATAGGTCTTCTAGCTCTTCCCCAAAGTCATAATGACCATGAAAATAAACATTTGGAATCAATTCTAGACAATGAGGTGGCAGCAACAGTGTCCAACTAAAGACACATAAAGGACTTCCAGAAGGGCTTCAGAAAGTGCAGGCACTGTGGGATAAGTGTGTGGTAAGGAGGAGGAGTGTTTTGAATGGGGTTAATGGCAATGAGTCCTTATCTGTAATGATTTTTTAACATAAATATTCACCATAATTTTCAATCACAGTTCACACATGTCTGTTCTCTTGGTACCCATTCAGCGACCCTATGCTGCTATTACTATTATTATTCTCTTCTGGTAGAGGAGATAACTGAGGCTTACAGAGAGCAAGTTATTTGTGAGGGAGTCTTCTGAAAGCTCTTGTCTTGGCCTTAGCAAGAATAAAGTAAGTGAAGCAGCATTTAGCAAACTTTTAGAACATGTATTGCTTAATACACAAAAGGAATGGAATCACAAAAGAAAGTTCCCTCTGAAATCTGTATGCCACTTTCACTAGTTAATAAAAATATGGATAAAATAATAGAAAGTACTAAACAGAAGAAAGACACTTCCATCTCTGAACCTGAGGGAATCTTTGCAGTCTGTCCCTTGTGTGAAAGCATGTTGACAGCTTTGACTTACTACATAATATTTTTTCTTAAATAAGCTGTATGATTTATTTTATCTCTATAGAGATCTATTTTTTAAATCACTAGCCTATGAAAGATATTTGGCTTAAAAATGTACAACAGTCCTTCATTATGGATCAGTGTCTCTTTCTTTTATCTTATCTCCATATTGTTAACATAGCCTTCTCTCTTTTTTTTTTTTTT
This sequence comes from Chinchilla lanigera, assembly GCF_000276665.1. Lineage (NCBI taxonomy): Eukaryota > Metazoa > Chordata > Mammalia > Rodentia > Chinchillidae > Chinchilla > Chinchilla lanigera. The sequence goes on from NW_004955432.1 coordinate 4,849,620, forward strand.
TTCCCTTTGGTTTTTCTCCAGTACCGGGAACCAAACTCACGACCTTGCACTTGCCAGGCAGGTGCTTTGCCGCTGAGCTAAATCCCCAGCCCTTAACATAGCCTTCTCAACTTTCTCATGCCATAGTGGCTCACTGTGTAAAGGGATCTGCCCAAGTGGCTGAGAAAATCAAAGTTTAACTACATTCACAGTCTTGTAACTGGTTTAAAGCACAAACGTCATGAACAACACCCTTTGAGACTTCTCAGAATTACACAAAGGGGGTGAGTAAAAAAAAAAGACAAGCAAACAAACAAAAAAACTACAAACAAAATCAATGTTGGAATCCACTGGCTCACTTTGTTTCTCTAGTTGTAGTGATTTCTTTCCCATATGATAATCCAAGTACCTCTAAACCTCCCATGAGTGGATAGTTCTTTATGCTACAGCAAAAGGGGATGGTGTCCATAGCTTAACCTCCATTTCAAAGGAACAGATTATCTTTCTCAAGAAAAGGGATGTTGAGATAAGCTAATAGAGCCTACAGAACTCTGCAAGAGAGCCAAGGTAAAATTAGTAGACAGAGGGCAGATTTTACTTGAGCCTTAAATCTATCTTAATCCATTTTATCAAAAGTCTCTGAAGAAATTGGAGACTTTCCTTGCACAATGGAGCTCAAAGTTATTGAAATGAAATAGCTTAATTCCACAGATAATTCATATTTTAAAGTCCTTCATCCACTAAATGTATGATGGCATCAACATTATATTAATTTTCTTACTGCTTAGCTTATTCATACGCAGAGTTAAAATCCTTCTTCAGAGTTAAAACCCTTCAATCAGAGTTAAAATCCTTCTTAGATATGCACATTCTGGCTTTCATGAATATTTTTTAACTGATTGCTTTACCACAATTAAAAAGCAAGCCAAGTAAAATTTATATGGTGATCATAACCCCTGAGGATGAAATTTAAACAGAACATTTTAGAGATAAAATATTTAAAGCTCCAATTTTCCAGTTATATTCTGAATAAAAACATTATTTTTAAGAAACATATTCAGGCGTGTGTGTGGATGTGTGCGCGTGCGTGTGTGTGTGTCATTGTAGGAGCTGAACTAAGGGAAAAGGTACACACAGCATAAAGTGTATGTTATTACATTGAGGAACATCAATGCTATGATTCATATTTATCATCTACTGATTTCAGGTCTTGCTTAGACTAACACCCAAACCATTTTTCCAATATGATGTTGCTGCAGCCAGAGGAAGCATTTGCCAGGAAGAAGCAACAACGAGGAAGATAATCATTTAGATACCATAAAAAATAAATGAAAACAGAGTGTCAGACGAGCGAGCAGACATAAACAATATTCCTTTTACATAGGCTTTTTGGTTAGTTTTTCAAAAGCAATAGGAAATAGAGTGTAGGAAGGGAGAGCAAAATGATAAAAAATGATGAGGATATGCTACATACGTGTACCAATTCCCCAAAAGAAATATAACTATGGTGTGCTGCAAGCATACATTAATAAAATATTCTTTTTAAATATATGAAAATATTTGTCAACTACTTGTCTTTTAAGTAGTTTTCAAGTAACTACTTAAAACAGCAATGACAAATAGGTCAAGCAAAAGAAATAAGTACTAATACACAAGTGACACATATGTGAAAAATATTCTTAAATTATGACAAACAAAACTATTCCATTAAATTAAATTCATTTGTAATTCCAATTCATTTCCATTCCAAGGATCCAGCCCTATCTTGCACCTGCTATTTTAAACAGAAAGCCAGAGTGAGACTTGATTGCCCATCCATGTGGTAGCAAAGAATGGGAGAATGCTAAAGAAAACTGAAGGATTACTCTTGGTCTAAAAAGACTTACCAAGTCTACTTCCAAATTAAATCCAAAATCTCTGTCCTTGTCACCCCTCTCCTGCCGCTACTCTAGGTCAGGCCACCGTGGCCTCCCTCCTCTTACAACTGCAATGGCCCCTACTGCTCTCCCTGATCCCATGGTTTGACTGTTCTCACCTACTCACCTGACCATTTATAGACGGAGCAATGACACAAAATAGCATGTGAGTGGTCCTTCTAGGTCCCCACACCCTTGGAATGAAATCCTCATGCTTCTTCAAGGCCTACAAGTCCCCACATTCTGATCCCTGCCCAGCTCAATGCCCCCTTTCTAAACTGAACTCTGGTCACACAAGCTCAGACTGTTTTCCAGAATGTACTGAAGTCTTTCCCGCCTCAGAAAACGTGAAAGACTCCTTCCGACACATCCATTCCCTATTGCAGCAATGGGAGGATCCATTCATCTCTCAGGTCTCTGCCTAGATAAAACCTTCTCAAGTTGCCTCCCTTACCACCATAAGAAAGCGTTCCCTCCTCACCCTCATCAGCACTCTTTCACTTCATCAGGGCACTTTTTAAAATATGTAATTGAGCGCATCTCTAAATGTACCCCTATGGCTCTCGCAGACTATTTCACCTCTCCAGACAATATTTACTCTGCCTGATGTATTACATACTTGGTCATCTGTAGCTAGCTGTCTGTGCCCTTCCCCTCCTCACATTAGAATTCAAGTGCCATGAAATATAAGCTTTACGTGATGTGATGCTTTCCTGGACATTCAGCCAAACTTCCCATTTTATTAGTGGGATATATTTCAAGTCAGCAGCAAAAACCTGGGCAAAAATCAAAATAGAACAGGAACAAAAGAGTACTCTAAGTAAATATGCACAATGTAAAAGTAATCTCACGATGATTCTCAGGTCAGCACAACTGAGTTCTGTAAACAGTCACTGCCAGCACTAGAGAAGCCCTAGGCACGGGTCCTGTTCCTAGCGCTCAGCTCCTCATCTTCCCACAGCTAACCACTATCCTCACTTATAAGCACTTTCTGGCTTATCTTTATGGCCTTAACACACAACGTGAGACTTTTTACACAACAGTTTTCCTGTTTTCAAGAAACACATATTCATAACACGAAAATGTGTCAGAATATTATCATGATATATGCTGAATTTTAAAGAAAATCTCTTGCTGCTCAGAAATCACTGGATCTAATGAATAGCATGAATTTCAATAAACTACTATCTATACTGTCAGAAACCTAAGAAAAGAGAACTGTCACATGGATGGTACTAAACAAACAATGCATCACAAAAGAGATTTTCAATTTTTGTACAACCATGCTTTTTGGTTGTATTCTTATCTTCCAAATGATGGAGCATATTTCAACTAAGTAGGAGCCTGGAAAAGAAAGGAACTAATTCACAGACTAAAATGACCCCACAGATCATATATAAAATATTCACTCAATCTTAGCAAATCAAGAGTTGGCTTGATAGGCCCCAAATCATCAGAGATAGAAATACATTTCCACCTTAGAAAATTATTTTTATGTTACAGCCTAGACAACTACAGAAACTTCTTTGAATTAGCAGATATAAAAAGTATACAACAAAATTGCAACTTCTCCAGAATATCAGTAATGATGTAATATGTCATTAAGAAAACATTTATATTGGAAAAGTGTCTTCTAATTCACATTGTCAGCCTGAAGGGTATATGAGATGACAGAGATTTAATATTTCTAACAACATTAAAAAAGACTCAAACCTTTCAAGTTCTTTGTTTTGCCCTCCAAATGCAATCACAGTTCTAACGGCTGCTAAGACTTCTTCAGCCACGGCTCCAGCTTTTGCATATGCCGAGAGCTCTTTATCAGTAAATGAAGACAATAGCTGTTTTAAAACACAATTTCAGATCGTTTAAACATTTTAACTTTTTATCTTTTTCAATGTTAAAAAAATTATATATATATGGCATATTAATGCATGTAAAAAAACCAAATCTTTCTTCCAGTTGTCTTTGGAAATCATGTTTCATATTTTAGTATAACCCTATAAGCCATCTCAAATCCATTTTGGATGGTTAACTACATATTTTATTTTCCCACTGAAAACCTCATAGATCATCATCTGAATAAATATAATGTACTTTTGAGAGATGTTAAATTTCAGAAAAGAAAATATACACAAGCATTATATCAACAAAACACGGTATGCACTCATCAAACCAATTGTTAGTGATATTCCAGGTCAAAAGTGTTAAAGTGAGTGGCTAGAAGAATACAAGGGCCCAAGTAACTTCAAGAAAGTTTCACAGGCCAGGATAAGCACAAAGCTTCCTCTGCTGGTTCTCTTGGGAATAAGAACATATTCAGCCACCAGGCAGGTCTTTCCTCTCTGGATGCTCTTTGATCCTTTGGTTTAGTTCCTGAGCATGTATTCTGGGGACAGAACATTACTGGTTGCCTTTTATGTGTAAGTTCTCATTTATTGCTACCAACTGCACAGTGAAATAGTATTTCCCATACTTTACACATGACGAAATGGAACACAACAGGAAAGGTTGAATAATTTGCTAATAAGTAAAATATCCAGGATTCAAGTCTGAGTCTGAGTGCTGAATTAACAATAATCACCAAAGGAAATCAAAAGTCAAAGGTTACTGTTTCTACCAGGAGTGAAGGTGGACAGCCATCTAAATATGCCTTATACATACCAATTTATAATAAAAAAAAGACTTAAACAGTAGTTTAGTCTTTTGATACATAATTCATAAGTTTTGATCTTTTCAATGTTGTTTTGATTATAAACAGTGCATTTCTTCCTTAATTGTCTAGGAAAGTAAAGGAAGCTGTGATAGATTCAGGAATGGGTAGATGTAAGCAAATGAAGTGCATGAAAGCAAACAGAAAGCACCCATTTTTGGCAGGGTGTTCAGAGTTGAACTTAGGGTCTTGCATGTACCAGGCAAGTGATCTCCTACTAAGCTGCCTTTTTGCTATTTCTTGCAGTAACCATTTAATATTTAGACCCCTGAGGTATTATTTTACCCAGCATGGTTTTTCTGGAGATGTCAGGGCTTCCACCAACTCTTGCTGGTGCCTCCTGAGAAAACTGAAGTGGTTTCTGAAGGTCAAGCTGCAAGGTATTGCTTGGTAGGGCAAGAACATGGTGATTTCCACACCAATGCTCTCCACCTGCCACACTGTTTCTGAGCAGATGAAAGAGTCTTGGGCACAGGGGTAGAAAAGAACTCTCTAGTCCAGGCTCCTTCCTGTCACTGGATCTCTTCGGGTTCTTTTGCTTGCTCGGGAGCCTTGAGTTGGGGAAGAGAGCCTCAAGTTCATAGGCAGAAACAGGCTTACCAAACTAGGGTATATTTCTTTTTTAATGTACCTGACAATCAAATAATTCAAGAAATATGTTTAAAATGATACCAAAAGATTATGACAGAGTAAGGATTAAAACTGAGGTCTCAGCAGCCAGCCACCGAGTCTTTTTATGAAATAAGTAGCATCCCAAATAGTGCATAATTCCTTATTAAAGATTAAGTCTGTTTTTCTAACTCAACCTGAGTAGAAATCATTACATTTAAAATAGTTTCAACAAGTGCTGATGTGAAGAGTTTACATATAACTTGCTTAATGTCTCAGTAAACAGAAAAATCAATTGACATCAGAAACTTCTGCCAAATATTTCAACTAACTGATAACCATCAGGAAGACCATTTACACCCTGTGATACTCTCAGCAACAAATTAACAGGACCCTCAAAACTTCAGTTTCTTCCTTTACAAAATAAGATAATGCCTATACCTTCAAAAGGAAAAATACGTATTTGCTTGACATAGCACGTGGCCCATAAATGGGAGTTGCAATTTGCAATGAAAAAAAAAAAAAATCCATCCCACAGAGAGTAAACTTCTGAATACTTACAGCCTGACTTATTTTTGTTAGGCTTGTCTTTGGCTGCCCTTCCACTATTTATAGCTTTTTGCTATACGAATTCATTGAATGTTTTTTAAATTATGTGTAACCTGAGAAAAACTACACGTTAGCATAATCTTAAATCACATTTGTTCATAAAATGAATATCATTCCTCCTCAGGGAGCAAAAACAAGTTTTGCAAAATCATTGGAGGCAAGTGTTCAAAAGTGCAGAGGGCCACCCCTACTGCTCTGCCTTCCTAAGTGGGCGAGAGAACTGGAGGATAAGGATATAGGCATCCAGGGCTGGAAAGCATCTATTTTTAAAATCATTTTTATAAGAATGCATTTAAATGTATAGAAACAGAGAAGCATACTGCAGATAGAACTATAAAATCAATATAGTAAACAAAGTCTGCAAAAATTAAAAAGAACACTTACACTAAACAATGTTAATGGAATGGGACATGTGTGTGGTTCACTAATTTGAATCTCTAGTTATTATGTGACTATGGTGCTTTCCCACCAGTCACAAACCTTCACAGTTCAGTACCTGTTTTTGTTTCTAAGCAAACAGAGGGTAAGATATAAGAGTTACTTCTGTCTTTCTCACACCTTTCTAAATAATCACATGGTCCAGGACAGTACAGGCGCTGGCAAGGGCAGCATTCAGTGAGACTGCATCGGCTTATCCTACTGATTTTGAACAGAAGCCATAGAAGCAAGTGTGAAATACAACATTAGGTCTATCATCATTCGAGACCCTTCCAGGTAGTGTAGGGAAGAAGCCTGGATTCAGAGGCTTCACCTACCTTTGCCCAGATCCCAGCTGATAGTCCAAGAACAGGGCTGACGGCCAAAATCACAAGCGTGAGCTTCCAACCACGTGTAAATCCTACTATAAAACCAGCAAAAAACGTTGCCAGTGACTGAATCAACATTCCAATTTTGTCACCAATTCCTTCATTAATTTTGGAGATATCACTAAAGAACAGATAATGTTAAGAGCCATGTCAGAATTGCAAACACAGACCATTTCTCCTATACCCAGTTTTGTGTTTTGTTTCATTTCATTTCATCTTGTTTGGTGAGTGCAGCATAAATCAGTTCATATCTAGTTTTATTTAACATTCATGTCGGTTCATTTCTAGTTTCATTTAGCAGGTGTCAGTTCCTAGTAAAAATTTATCATTGACAACAGGAATCCATAGTCCACAGGGCCCCAGGAAATGAACATGATTACTCAAGAAATATGCAATGCAGAAATTACAGATTGCTTGGAAATTTAAGCAGTAAGCATCATATTACTGCTCTACTGCATACTGATTCACTGCACACTCTCCAGCATCCCTTGATTTAGGTCCACTCCCTCATTCACTGCCAGTCAAGCAGGTCCCGTCGTTCCATGCCAGGTACACAAGACATGGCTGCTGTTCAGAAGGAACTTGGTCTTCTGAGTGATGCACTGACATCTCTAAGAGATCTGATGACATCTATCTCATTTCATTTACAGTAAGACCTGTGTCTGAGTTATACATAAAACTAGGTACTCACTCTGTGAGACGGGTATTCAGCTCCCCAACATCATGAACATCATACCAGCCTATCTCCTGTTTCATTATAGCATGAAAAAATTTTCTTCTAATTTTGTGTATCTGTCTTCCAGCTGCCAGGCACCAAAATGAAACCTGAATGTAAGCAGCAATAAGCACACCAGCACCGATTCCGGTATAATAATAGGCATACCTGAAAAACAATGAAAGAGTACGCATATGCTGTTTCCCAATCAATGCACCTTTCTCAGACCGACCACTCATTCTTACTTTTTTCACTTTCCTGGTATCTCTACACCCTTAACAAGTAAGAAGGGGCTGCAGCAAGCAGAGCTGATGATCAGCATCCAATTATGTCGATGCCAATACAGAGGAATGGTTAACAGTGGTTTGTACTTTGGCTCATTCCTACTTCTTCACTTAACTGCTCTACAGTCTCTGAAAAGCTGCTGAACCTTCCCAAGCCTCAGTTCTCCCATTGGTAAAATGAAAATAAGGATAAGAATAGTAAGGTAGTCACACGTGAAATACGTGTGGGCCAGTGCCTGGTGCAAAGTACACAGACAATGCCTGTGGTTGTGACTGAGTGTGTAGTGTATTGCATGCAGTACCAGGTAAAATACGTCACTGTGGTCTGTCTACTTTCACTGCATCAGCATCGATTGATGGGTGGCCTCTACACGTTGAGGATGGAAAGAAGTGACAGAACTTTTCAGAAAGTGGAATAAAGGGATGGAAATTGTCTCCTGGCTTTTGAGACAATTAGTCTAGTGCATCTGGGATGTTATTGACAGTTAAAAATGAAAAGTATCTGTACAGCACCTGATGAACTGGTCATCATGAACTATCCTAAAAGGCTCTTAATGGCCCATTTCCAGCTTCCCTTCCAGTTTGAACTGTAGCAGTAGAAACCGGTTAGAAGATGGTTATAACTTCTGAAACCAGGTCCTTGGTACCAGAAATGGTGAAGTCAGGTTTGCTAGCTCTGAGTTTTCATTTTTACTAAAGCAAATAACTCTTGAGTTTTATTAACCAATTCATTTTTAGATTAAAGGGAGGCATTCTAAAATGAAATACAGGATACCAAGTTTCCCAGTTTTAAAAGTTCCATGCTTGCTCTCTTTTAATAAAAATGTCTATACCATGCAGTAGCTATGAAAATGGTTATGTAATAAGCAGATGGTCACTGATGCTATGGCTCAAAACTGTGTGGCCAATTCATCAGGAATGGTGCTATGTAAACCTTCTTCCAAGCTACACTTCTGTTCCTTACAATGTACTTATCAGAAAATACATAATTGAGACATTGGAGTTTAGCTACAAGTTAACTCAAAAATTATTATCTGAGTGTTAATAACAAGAGAGACCTATAAACGAATCTATTTCACAAACAGAGCTTGTGCTTTTACATTCAGGAATGTGTTTTAAGTGATATTTTTAAAAAACATCCCTAAATGCTGGTTTTCTCAATATGAAAAACAATGGCACTCCACAGAAATATCTGGAAGTATTTCAACCTGCAAAATATAAACAACTGGTTTCATTTTCTTCAGGTCTTTCATATCATTTACAGAACAATACAAAATCATTATGTTCTGATTTACTAAAACTTATCTTTAGAAATCTGTTATAAACTATTCTAGGGAGTAAACTCCAGAATGTGTAAATCTTTAACAAAGTTTCCAGAGGTGAGCTAAGGTTAGAGAGACTGCATTTCTTCTAGGATGTTTTATTTCTTTGTTTGGAATTAGATGCTGAATTTTAAAAATTCCTGTTGGCTGATCTTATTATCATATCATGACTAAAAACACCCAAGAGGCAAAGCAATAACTACAAAGCCATTGAAAATAATGATTTCTAACTCAACTATATTTCACAAGACTACTTTAAATTACTCTAATTTTCCTGTTTGTGATACTCTTTATTTCCCATTGCATTCTTACATCTAATTTAGGATAACATTAACTTTAATACATCTTATGTAGCAAATACTTTTCTTCAAAAAAAAAAAGCTTCTACATTGTAGCTTTTTAAAAAACCTAACACTGGTATTGCTATTCTGAAAACTTCAAATTTTTATTATGATAATACGAAATTTTAAGCATTATTTTGGACTGACACAGAAAACATTAATAAAATAGTAGTAAGGAAAATGTCTAATTACGTGGTCATCTCTTCCTCTAGATGTCTGAAGATCAGTGTTTTGTTGATCTCACCTAGATCACCACAAAACAAACATATATGGTTTATGTCTCTTTGGTCTCCATCAGAAATCAGCATGCACAAATGAATCAAACACATTTCACGCTATAATTTACATAAAAATAAGCGAAACTAAGTTTTAATTGTATGTAAGCATTATGGCATCCCCTCAAATACTTTCTTGCTAGTTGTAACCAGACAGTCTAAATTCTCTGGTATGTATTTGTAAGAAGAAATCACATTAACAAGTATCAATGCATACTTGACATTTAAGTACATATGTAAAATATAATACTGCATTTCTCCAGTAGTAATTTTTATGTAAAATTTATGAAATACAAAAGCAATAAACACCAGTAGGCATCATCTGATATTAGCAAATACTGACATTTTTGGACCACATTAAAAAGTCCTTCATAATTTTAACTCCCATCTGCAAACATGCACAAATGCAAATAATCACTATTCTGTATAGTTGTGTGTATATTTCCACATTTTGTTTTATGTATGACATACCAATAAACACACATATGCTAAGTTTTTTAAAAATGGAATCATGGCCCATAATGCACAGTAAATTTTCCACATCAGTATATGTACGTATCTATTTTTTCAGACTGTATCTATTTTAGTAGTGTCCTATAATTTACTGTTACATATAATCCTACATTAAACATACATATATACTACAGTAAATAGTTTCTAGACTATGTGTCACAATCATAACTGCCAGATGGATGGGAAGGCATAATTTCAACCTTGTAATCATTGCAAGAAAGTTAGATTACAATGTGAGAGCACCTTGTTCTGATCTGCACAGGTATGGAAAAGGGGAAGAAAAGGATTTCTGCAACATTATCAATACAGGGACTGGGGATTTAGCTCAGCAGCACAGCGCCTGCCTGGCAAGCGCAACGTTGTGAGTTCAATTCCTGGTGTCAGAAAAAAAAAAAAAACCAACATTATCAATACAGACACAAGTCTAAAACCCATTTGAAGAACACACGGGCTGGTTTTGCTGGGTCTGGGAGGTGTTGTGTGGATGTAGGAAGGTGAAGTGGTCAAAAAGAGAGTTTGAGCCAGGCTGTTATGGTGAAGGAGAAAACACAAGCATGCATGCACAGGTTTTGAGTGAAAAAAAATATAAATAGAAATACAGTCCAGGAAGATTTAGCTGCCAGCAAGCTACAAGAATTAATGGAATTGAGAGACTAAGGAACCTAAGTTATTGCCATCTTTTAGCATAAAAGATCTGAGTGAACATGGAAAATACACACAGGATTCATAGAGAAAGAAGCTATAGGAACTGGCATCTAATGGAATACAAGCAGAGTAAAAATAAAAAGTAAACAAGACCTCAAGCTTAAGCATTTGCAGTCAGCAAAAAAAGCTGGTCTAGATGGATGAAGGCAAGTTATTAGTTCAGCCTTGAACATTTTCATTTTGTGGCACCTGGGACATTTAATTGAAGATGCCCAATAAATGTTCAGACTGTGGGTATCCAATTCTAAAAGAGTTCAGAAATAAATACTTAAGATCTGGTCTAGGAAATATAACTAAACTCAGAGAAGAAAAAAACCATCTCTCCTTATCTGTAAGGCCAAGATAGCAGGTAAAGAGGAAATAGCAGACCAAGCTCAGACCCTCAGGAAAACTAAATTGAAGGCTAAAAGAGAAGTTAAGGAAGCAACAAAGAAATACAGACATAGCAAAACACATAGAAATTTGCTTCATATTCTGTCAATATAACCATAAATTTTTCAAGGTTGATTTTTATTCAAATCTGTGATAAATTTTATGTTTCATGTCTTCAAAAACACAAGCAGATGAGGGTCAAATCTAGATCAATTTTCAAGTCTAACTATTTTTTCTGCTTATTGCTACAATAGACAGAATATTCCTTAACTAATATCCTAGGGGCTAGAAATGCTTCTAACTGTAATTTTGCAGATCTTATTTGCATAGATGTTACAAGTTAGATATCTCTAATTTTAAAAAAACACAATGAGCACTGACATTCAGAATGTTTCCAGTGTGGGGACATCTCAAGTATTGGATTCTTCACATAAGGGACGCAACATGTACAATTTTTTTCAGTTCTAAAGATTTGGTTTAGAAGCAATTTCTTAAGAATCAAAAAGTTAAACAAAAATTCAAGGTTAAAATCGGCTCCTGTGTGTTTATGTATATAATTGTGTCACACACATACCTTCCTTTACTTCCAACTTTACTGCCATGTCTCTTTTAATTCTACTTCAACAAGATGAGGGGCTGGGGATTTAGGTCAGAGGCACAGCGCCTGCCTGGCAAGCGCAAGGTCATGAGTTCGATTCCTGGTACCGGAAAAAAAAAATTTTTTAAAAAAAAGTGAAAGTATATCTGTCAGAATAAAGACTGAGCACACAGGTCTTTTGACATAGGTAATTTTGGCTAGTCAAAGAATGGACTAAAGATATCATCTTTTTTACACTTATTTCAATCTATATTTATTTTATTTATTTATTTTTTTATCTTTTTTGAGACAGGGTCTTACTATGCAGTTCAGGCTGGCCTTGAGCTCACTTTGTAGCCCAAGCTGATCTTAAACTCTCAACAATCTTCCTGCCTCAGCCTCCCAAGTGCTGGGATTACAGGCATGCACCACCACATCTGGCTATATATTTTTTTTTCTAATCAATCTTCACTAACTAAAAGCTACTGGTCCCAGTGATATTACCCTCTTCTATGAAGACCTCTCAAAATTCTTACCTCAAGATGTACTCCCATAAAATCAAAACTTTCAAGCTGAAATGACCTTAGAGATAATACAGCCCAAGAACATTTTATTTGTATAACTTTCAAAGGCTACTGCTGAAACTTGTACTGAGAAAAACAAAGTTTGAACAATATTTAAAATTATCTTGTTTTGGTGGGAAAAGCTAGAAACTCTCTGAGTTATGAAGCAATACCAGCCAAATTCTCAGGATGGAAAGTTAAATGTAGATGAGTTTATTTTAATAAAATATTTGTAAGACTTTTGTTTTCTGGCATCCAAAAACCTAATCATCCTGGTTCTTGTGCTTTGTTTTGCCTATCTCCGTACATGCTGGTTGTTTTTTTTTGTTTGTTTGTTTGTTTGTTTGTTCTTTCTAGAACTCTATTCATGCCCCCAGGGTGACTTTAACCAATTTTACAGCTTTGGTGACCCCAAATCTGGACCTAGAGCTACTGAATCCCTGTCCTTTTTCACAGTTAATGCTGTGGTTCAGGTTCCCCTCATCTCACCTCTGCTCTAACGAAAGCCTCTGACTCTTTACTCTATGCAGCTCTTTGTTTTCTCACATTTTAACTTTGGAATAACATAAAATCCTATCACTGTCAACACAGTGATTGACATAAAATCCTGTCCTATCAACATAAAATTGATTTGTAATCTTCAATGACAGCTTACACTATAGCAAGTATAAAATATAAAACATATTCATTTTGCAAACTTGCCACAATATACATGTGGCAAGTATACACAATAGTATTTTTGAAACCTCAGCCAATGATTTCCTTCATCCCCACACCTTCCTCCTCACTCCAATGGCCAGAACACTCTGCCTGTAGCTATCACAGCAGAGAGCTACTGTAGCATAAAAGGAAAGGGTGTGTAGGTTTCTTTTTGGCCTTTGTGTACTCAAAGCCTACCTCCCTTCAGGGTGGAGAGGAACTCAAGGAGGCAAAAATATTTTGCTTAGGTTTCATAAGGCTAAGTTCCACTTTTTTAGACTGCAAAATATTTTCCTCATGCTGGGAAAGCCACTCAATTGAGAACTTACCACAACATGGGCAGGGGAGGGTCCAGGAAACAAGCCTCTTGTTATGATTTATATCTGGATGTCCTGCCAAAGCCTCAGAGACAAAGTCTGCAGAAACTGCCTGGGCTATGGGGGCAGTGCACCTCGCTGGGTGTTGGGAAGTGGCAGTCACTGTGGGCGTCACCTGGAAGGGCATATTTCCCCAGCAGGAGCCTCCCTTCTCACTCTGCTTCCATGAGGCGAGCAGTTTTCTTTCACACAGGCCCTTTGACCATGCAGCCAGCCACACAAAGACTGAAACTTCTAAAATCTTAGCTAAACTAGACCTCACTTCCTGTAAGTTGCGGGTGTCAGATATGTGTCTCAGTGATGAGAAAGTGCCTAAAAAAACAATTTTTTGTTACGTAAACAGACCCTGGAGTGGGACCTCAGAAAGGAGTTTTTACATAGTATGTGGAGAAGACAACCTCAGGATAGCAACCCAGAGCCTCTTGTGTCTAGAGATATGCAAAAGTTACAGAATAATCCCACTGTTCCTGAGAATGGGGAACCACAGCATACGACAGAAGGGCTGTATAGAAGATGGTGGCGAACACCTGGCCATCTCACACATCTGGAATTACACTGGCCTACCTGATAAACCTTAAGGAGAAGTAAAGGCTACCTTAAGACTGGATTGAGGCTGGATTTCCACCACATTTGCTACTGACAAACTCAAAGCTGAAATTATATTGTTATATAAAAATGACTTTTTTTGAACACTTGGGTTCCAACGTAACACCCTACGCAGCCTGTATTGCCACTTCCTCACCCCATGTTCTTTAACTTTCTCCTTTTCCATGGAGCACCATCTCTAAGCTCAGGGAGGGGTTTGCTGTTCTTTAACTATTCTATCCACTCTCTTCCTCCATCACTTCATTTACTCCTTTCTCTGCCTGAATATCCTTCGCCAATTTTTTCACCTGGAAAACATTCCTCCATAAGTGAGGTAAAACACGACTTTTTCTCAAGTGGCTTATCCTTAAGAGAGTGACTCACCTCGTCTTAGATTTCCATACTAATTATCACATGATTCTCCAGACCACTGAGGGTTCGCAGTATGGTACATTTGAATCTGACCTGTGTATCTCAGTGTGCTCACTAATTTATTTTTTTCTTCAGAGCTCTGAAGAAAAGAATAAATAAAAAGTATGTGATTGGTGATATCCTCCCTGGCTGACCGAGGCTAGGCTACAAGGGTGATTTTCAAACCATCTTCCACAGGGCCTGAGGGCTGGCACTGTTGTAGACAGTGGGGCTATCACCTACAATGAGAGCTACTTTTTCAAATCTCATTAGGTTTCCATTCCAACAGGAAATTCTTTCATTTTCAGGCTCCAGTCCTCATGTGACGAGATAGTAATATTGAAATGTCTAGCAAGGTTTCCCCCCGTGCTCCCCTTTTTTCCTTATGCCCCTTCCCCATGCAAAAAGCTGGAATAAACCAAGAGCCATAAACGAACAAAATAATTGTAGAGCAATAACTAAGTAGCAGGATTCCTAACCCAGGAACTCAGCTCTGTCATCTAGCGAGCAAACTCATTGTGGCTACACTGTGCAACTTTTTAGCTGTGGTTCCTTCATCTGTAAAAGGATGGATCTGTCTCAGTCCCCATCACCAGATTTTAAGGTAAGGACTGCACAAATTCTGTCAAAAGATAAAGAGAAACCGTATTAGGGTATTAAAAACTCAAGTCCATAATGAAATTGGACAAAGTCTGTGTAAGATAGCCAGGGAAGGCATCAGGACATGAGAAAGCCCATAGTGGTTTACCATGGCACCAAACAAGGGTGGGCCCACGTATTCTTCATAGAGCTGTCTAGTTAAACCCTGTGTTTAGTGTGAAGTGCTCAGGCCTTCAGGAAGAGGTTTCTCCTCATGCAAGGAAGATGACTCCAACAAGGAGGCTCTGATGGCTGGTCTACCGCACAGAGAGTTAAGAAAGTTCTGTTAACTAGAGCGAAAAGGTCTGAGGATACTTGGGGCCCCAGCCATCCAGCAGGCTGGCTTTCCCTCCAGAAGCTGCAGATAGCACGTCTGCCCTCTTCTCTGGCACCAGTATCACATTCAGATGCTTCCCCTGGCCTAACCCAACCCTTCTCCCACCCAAGCAGTCTCTGCAGCTGAGCAGGGTAGTGAGAGCATGTTCAGTGTTCTAGGGTAAAAATAAAAATACAGGCAGCGTGCTGCCTTTGGAAAGGTGAGGAAGGGTGTATAGCAGGTGGGTAGCAGTGAGAATTGCAGTGGGAAGGTCATTCAGTGTACTTCCTTTACTTAATATTTATTTTTAAATGGTTTCACCTGTTACACAGAACACTTTTATGTTGTTTATGAGGGAGACGCTGATCCAACAGGGTTACCACCTCATCTTTCTGATTCTTCTATATGGGGTCAGGGGCCTTTCCTCTCCTCTCCCGAAAGCATTTTGAGTGTCTCTGCTCCACTGCCCTGATCACACCCCAATACATCTGCTGGTTCCTTGTCCATCCCTCTATTATACTATGTTCTTGAGAGCTGGGAATGAACACACCGGGTACTATGGCTGACTGGCACACAGGAAGTTTGTATACAAAGTCGCTGATAGCTTGGTTGAAGATAATAAGCCCTCATTTCATAGTTCTACTTCAAAGATCAGCACCTTTTTCTACTAATGGACAGAGAGTAAACATTTAAGCTTTGAAGACTATTCGTTCCCTCTCACAACTACTCTACAGTGTCACTTTGATATGGAAGCAACCACAGACAACACAAAAGCAATTAAGTATGGCTGTCTTATTCATTGTTCTTGTCTCTCGGGTGAAAAAATCACCTGAAACCCAAAACTTAAAACAGGAAAGGTTTATTTAGTGCATGGTCTGCTGGCCCCAAGGTGTGGGAGGAGGATGGTGGCCCCTGTAATGACAGCCAGGAAGGAGAGCAAATGAAGGAGCCCGGGAGGGAGGCAGACCTCTTCGCGCCAGGCCCCAAGTGACTGGTCTCCAATCAGGCCCCGCCTCTCCACAGCACCCTCCGCCCCTGAACTCACCCTAACCCTAACCACTTTCCGAAAGCCCTGCCTCTCAGCACAGGAGGGCTCTGGAGGACATCCCAGGCCCAAACCCTAACAGTGGCTGTTTCCTTAAAACTGAAAACTAAATCTGTTATCATTTTCGTAAGTCTAAAAGTATTTCTTCTTTTGATTCTTCCAGTAATTTAAAAATGTATGAATTATTTGTAGTTTATAGGTTATATAAGAAGTGGCAGAAGGCCTAATCAGGCTGTGGATAATAGTCTGAGCATGTCTACCTCTGCTTTCCCTGAAAGGTAGAGACTGGTGACCCATTCCTAAGGAAATGCTGCTTACAGGTATGTTTATTCACACCTAACATAGGTACTGAGTAACTGTGGGTATGAGTCAAACTTTCAACAACTAGACGATCTATTGGCAACTATTACGTGCTATTGGGTAACAAAGGCAGGTTACTATCAGTCTGAGTACACTTATGATGCTATAAAAAATTGCTGACTAGGTGGTTTATAAACAATTGAAATTTACTTTCACAGATCTGGAGGCTGGGAAGCCCAAGATCAAGACAGATTTGGTATTTGATGAGAACCTAGTTCCTGATTCACAGATAGTATTTTCTGTGTCTTCATATGGTAGATGGGGTTCTTTTATAAGGATATTAATCACATGTATAAGGGCCCAACCCTCAGGACCTAAACACCACTGAAAGGTACCTCCTCCAAATACTGTCATATGGGGAGTTAGGATTTCAACATATAAATTTTAGAGAGCACATTCAGACCATAGCACTCTCCTCACAAGTCTTAGGTGGTCTGGATAAACCTGGCAACGGTTACTAATTTTACCTAAAGAGATCGTGGTGTCCTTATGACAGTAAAAGCCTGTTGGGCTTAGTGCCTGGTATAATCCATGCACTCTGGGAGGCTGAGGCAGGAGGATCATAAGTTCAAACCAAGCCTGAGGAACTTAGTGACTAACCAGATTTTGTCTAAGGGCTGGGAGTTTAGCTCAGTGGCACAGCGCCTGCCTGGCAAGTGCAAGGTTGTGAGTTCGATTCCCAGTACCAGAAAAAACAAAACAAAACAAAATAAAACAAAACAAAAAAACCAAATCAGGGGCTGGGGAATTAGCTCAGCGGCAAAAGTGCCTGCCTGGCAAGCGCAAGGTCGTGAGTTCGGTTCCCGGTACTGGAGAAAAACTAAAAAAAAAAAAAAAACAAAAAAAAAAACCAAATCAGATTCTGTCTAAAAATTAAAAAGGGGCAGGAATAAAGATCAGGCACATAGCCCTAAGTTCAGTCCCCAGTAGTCCATAAATAAAAATGTAAATAAATAAATGTTTTTAAAAAGAATAAAAGCCAATTGATGTTGAGTGGTGGAGATGTAATACAAATGTCAATGGAGTCATGGTAAAACACTAGTGGGTATAAAACAACCTGAGTTCATTATGGTCCATCAGAGTTCAGCTGTTGATGCTCTGCTCTTCCAAGATGGGCCCAACAGTGAACAACAATGTGCATATCTGTACACAGATGAGTGCAGTGGCTGTCTCTTTCATAGTGTAAGCAGAAGCACACTGTGATTATTATAACACCTCTGGGAGGCTTAGAGCCATGGTATTTGCACTCATGACAAAGTGGGTAGGATCAGAATGGGCAGAAATGTGCACATTTGGTCTGCTGAGCTACAAGGGAACACTGAAAGATCCACTGGTTCCACTACAAACCAGGAGGGGAGCTAACTCCACACAGTGGTGCCAGCACATGATATACAGGAAACACTGCACTTACACAGCATTGAGGGCCTTTTTGTGTATACAGCATAAAAGAAAGATGCCAGTTCAAAGGCAGCACAGCATCTTACTGTAGGTGCCTTTGAATGCCATGAAGCTAGAGGATAAGTGCATAAGAATTTCACACAGCTAAACTGTATTATATGTTTTACTAGCCCAACTCTGTAGCTGCACTCACAGAACTGAAGTAGTTGTACTCGGGGAAAATAATGTATCTTCAGGATCATAAATAAGTTGTTTCTAGGTCCCAAAGACACGTACCAAATGTTCTACAGATACCCCAAATAGACACAAATGTTTATGTGCGTATTTCTGAATATGAAAAAATTCATGGCATTCATCAGAGTCTTAGAAGAGCAAATGTTCAAGGGTAATTGTAAGTGATGTGATATCACTGTATTTTCAATGGTAGTGTCAAACAGGCATTTTCAACACTTTTGCCACCTGAATGTAAATTAAATTGTAGGTCTTTGAGTAGTTTACTTTAAGTCAACCTATCCTTGACCAGAGGTATTATGAAGATTGAAACTTGGAGCCATTGATCTATCTCCCCACAACATGAAAGTGTGTATGTTACACCCAAATCATTTCAGTAAATCCATCCACTTTCCCACTTCCTAGAGGGCTGCTGTATGGCTCCTTTAACAGCCAAGTGTTTTTGCTTCCTATCTCATGAGAAGCCTGAAGGGCACTAGTGCCCCCTTACCCACAATTGGATTACCGTATCATCTTACCAAAAGGAGGAAAGGTCAGTACAATAAAGTATTTTGAGAGAGAGAGAAAGAGATGAGAGAGAGAGAAAGAGAGGGAGCAAGAGAGAGAGAACAAACACATATTTGCAGAATATTGAATATACTATACTATTATATTCGCTTTATTTTGTTGTTATTTATTGTTGTTAATCTTTCTTTGCCTGAGTGATGTATGATAATTTAGCACAGGTATGCATGTACGAAAAAAACCATAGTGGATACATTCAGTTCTCTCCACAGTTTCGGGTATTTCCTGCACTCTCAGGACATACCCCCAGTGAGAACGGTGGTAATCAGAGAAAACTTCCACAGTTCTCACCTACTTGGGTCCCCACCGTATCATTCAAAGCATTTTTCAGCACATTTCCAATACAACCAGCACAACAAACAGCACTTACTTTGATTAGTAGTGTTTGATGAAATACTGCTTTCTGCATTTGAAAAGCTGTCTGTCATGTCCCCAAACACCAGCATCAACAGGGGGAGTGCAGTTCCATGGATAACAGCAGCCAAAGTTCCCAGCACCATGTACAACCTGTCAAGCCTACCTGCATAGCGAAACTTAGACAGAAAAGAAAATATACCACAGGTACAATCAGTAGTTTCATAGGTGGTTTGTTCTCTCTTCAAAATATATCCAAAATCCAAACATTTTTCATACTATCATGCTACCACTCCAGTCTAATGTACCCTCTGCCTTTGGTAAACTGCTTTAGTAACCTAATCAGAAAGGACATTTTACTTTGCTAGGGAGGGGGAGGAAGAGAGACAGAGAGAGAAAGAGAGAAAGAGAGAGAGAGAGGACAGGTGAGTCCAAACACATACTTACAGAATTTTTGAATACAGTATACTATTATATTTGCTTTATTTTATTATTATTTATTATCATCAATACTTCCGTGCCTGATATATGTATGAGAATTTAGCACAGGTATGTATGTAAGGAAAAAAACATAGTGGATATATTCAGTTCTCTCCATGGTTTCAGGCATTTCCTGTGATCTCAGGAGAAAGTTCTGGACTAATTCTTCATAATGAATTTAATCTGTCTTTTTTTCTTATTTGATGTCTGATGAGAATTCTAAAAGTCTTTAATAGGAGTATGGTAGAAACACAGTACGTGTATTTGCTGCCCTGGTTTCTAAGAATAGAAGTCACTTCCCATTTCACAGGAACAAACTTGAATGTCACAGGCCCCTCTTGGGACCCAACTGAGGAAAATTTTTTGCCACTTCAAGAAATTGTCTTGGCTTAAAGATCTGCTGCCCAATGAGATTAGCATAAACATAAAATGATTTTAATATAATCAGGCCTTAATGTGAGGAAGAAGGGGAAAAATGAGTTGGACACGTGCCAAGGAACGTTTTTCCTGAGAAGTTAGAATCTGATCATAATGAGAGTGACCAGGGAAGATCTACTAACTTCTTTAGATGCAGGCAAGTCACAAGAAGGAAGGAAAGACTTCTCTGAATCCAAAAAGTGATGGGAAAAGAGCACAGTGTGAAGAATGTGTTTAGGGCCACCTGGGAGAAATTTAATGCTTCTCTAATGTAACTCAGTGGCATCCAGGAAGTGATCAGAGAAGTCCAGCAGAATGGACACCCCATAGAACAAGTGGTTCGGTCTATCAATATGCAAGAGTATTTATAAAGAGGATGAGACTGTTGTATGCTCAGGAGACCAAATATCCAAAAGACATCATTGCCTGGATTCTGTTTTGAATAAATCAACTGTAAATAACAAGCTTTGGAGGTAAGCTGAAAAATCTAAATGTAAATGGAGCATTCCACAGCATTAAGAAATTCTTCTTCATTTTGTTGAATATGATCATCCCAATATGTTTTAAAGAATAATGTTTGGCAGCAAAAATTGTGAGAGCTACCCCTTAGGTATGAAATATTATGAAATAAATAATTTCCGATGTAACATTTGGCAAAATGGTAATCATTAGGTATAAATGATGGGTATAGGAGTATGAATTTTACTATTCTCCCTTAATGTGTTTGAAATTTTTATCATAAAACTAGGTAAAGAGAAGATGGCCCTCACACAGGCAAAGGGATGTGTCACTTCATTCTGAAGGGAATGAGCTAAGAGTAAATACAGGTATAAGGAAGCTGCCAGAAAGAGTCAGAATTTCATGCTTTTTCATGGCTGGAAGCAAGAGTGATTTCTGGAGAGAAAGGGTAGGAAGAGGACTTGAGGAAAGTGCTAACATAATGCTGAGCGGGATGAGAGTTCCAATCAAATGCCACAGCTCTGTAGTTTGTTAGGCAACAATTTTAGAGGAAAAAATATCTCTTAATAATCTTGAGCCTCAGCTTCTACATTTACAAGATGAGGGATATATTTGTACATACAGGAAACCTTACATAGTTCTTAAGAGGTTAAAATGAGACTTAAGACAAACCAGAGGATTACTATTATTGGTTTTGCAAATGTAATAATTAATAAGACTCTTCAGGTTCATACAGTCAAGAAAAAGACCAACGAAGTTTTAATTTACATGAAACACAACCCACACATATAAAATAAATATAATTGGAACCCTTTCTAAAAAGTGAAATGAAAAATATTTGGTTAGGTGCTAATAGGAGACAGAGGTGAACCAGAACCACACAAAAGGAAGGTTAACCAGTGATGAAACCCAAGGAAAGGATTTCCAGGGCAGAGAGGTAGACAGTGCTGCCAGCAAAGGGATTTACATAACATTCACTACGCTAGGTGCCAACATGGTCTTACCAGCGTGCCCAGTTTGGAGAGGGAAGTCAGTAAACTCATTCATTCAACATTTTAAAAGTATCTGATGAGCACCAAATAAGGTTTCTGCTTAGTTCTGGGCACTGACAAGAGTGACTAAGAAAAGTCCCTTAAGATTTATAGACTAGTGTTAATAGTAACAAGAAAATAGATATATTCAATCTCTAGGTACCTATTAAAAGTTACAGGTACTATTCTAGGCACATAAGGTACATACTTGCTGCCTTCATGGAGTTTACATTCAGAGAGAAGACAAACACAGCAAGAACTCAAGACAATGGTGCTAGGCAGCTGGTTTAGGCTGGATAGTCAAGGAATGTCTCAATGGAAAAGGACCTCAGGAAAAGGAAGGATACAATTTGTCCTGTGATGCTCTGGGAACAAGGCATTCCAGGAAGGAAAAAGCAAATGCAAAGGTTCTGAGTTGGAAATGATTTTGGTGTGTCTAGGAATCACACAGAATGAATACTGTGGCAAGAGCAGGGCAGTGGGAGGACTTGTCTATGGTGAAGTCACAGCTGAGACAGAGGTCAGAGTATGTGGAATACTGCACAGCTTTAGAAAGGAGACTGGGTTTTACTCTCAATTTTGCACATACTGGAAAGTGGAACCAATCCAACATTTGGAGAAGGGACTGAGTGATTCCATGTGGATTCTAGGGGAAGATGTTTAGAACTGACTTTCCTCTCCAAAAGTAGAGGAGGGATCCTAAGAGGAAAGAGGCCGAGAGAGTTAAGTCTTGACCAGAGAGAGTAAGCAAAACAATAAAACACACATGCATGCTTGCAGATGCTCTAAAAAAAACAAAAACAAAAACAAAGCAGGTCACCATCCTAATCCCAAAACCTGTGACTATGCTTTTGATATGATAAAAGAGATTACAGATGCTAGATGTGGAGAAAGACATTCCTTAGTTACTATTTTGTGTGTTGCCTGAGGTCTAACCAAGAGTTGGGTTCTGGAGGAAGTCTAGCATAAGCATTGTAAGCCTCAGGATCAATACTTCATGCTTTGCTGAGATATGCACAAAGGAAGATAACGTGATGACTTTCTGATCAGTCACTTTGCTATGATAATTGAGCTGTATTGTCCTTGCTGAAACAGTTGATATTCTCGGATTCCTCTGCTACCTCCTTGGTGGGTTCTGAATAAAAGGTTACTGAAGATGGTAATCAGGGGGCAGTCAGTCCTAGAGGCTGCTAGCACCTGATCACAGGATTTTGGCTCTCTTGGTTTGATTTTTTTCTTACTTTTTTTATACATCTGTGGGCACCTAGTTTGGGGGATCTGTTCACCCTGGACAGAGTTGGATGAGAAATCCAACAGCTAGAGATCTTGGGATATGGAGATCATCCTGTGTTATCCAGGTTGACCCAATGGAACATCACAAGGTGCTTCCAAGAAGGACACAGGGCCCCTGAACCTTCAGGAGACGTGACAGCTGACGTATGATGCTGGAGTGACACAAAGAAGGACCACAGTCTAGAAATGCAAGTGTCTTCTAGAAGCTCCAAAAGGAAAGGAAACAAGATTCTCCTCTCCTCCAGAAGGAATTAAATCCTGCTGACACTTTGATTTTAACCCAGTAAAAAGTCTGACGCTAGAACCATAAGGTAATAAGTTTTTTCTGTTTTAACCAAATAAGTTAGTGGTTATTTTGCTATAGCATCAAAAGCAATTGAGAAGACAATGTCAAAAGAAGGATAATAAACAGGAATGCGACAGCTAGAAAACTGAGACGCTCCAGTCAAAAAGAACTATTTTACAGAAAAAGTTGTTTGTGAGGATAAACCCAAAGGCCTCACAGACAAGTGTAATTTACTACGAATGAAGCTGCTGCAATTGAAAAGGTCAAAGCCGGTACTGGAGAAAAACCAAAAAAACAAAAAACAAAAAACAAAACAAAAAAAAAAAAAGAAAAGGTCAAAGGATGTTGAGTTTCAGACTATGAAGACACTAAATAACCAAGGAAGAATAATCTTGCATAGTAAATGAAGCTGAAGCAATCAAATGCAAAAGTCCTCAGTGAAGGAGGCATAATGAGAAACTGACTGAGAGCTCCCCTCAAAATGGATAGAAAATCATATAATTGTGCTGAGTGAAACTCAAATGAGAAAGGAATGTCATGTGAGGATAGAAGCAATCTTACAGTGGCTGCATAGAACTATTGAAATGTCAACACCATCACTAATTCCTGATAAGGAATAAAGGAGCCTCAACTTCCCAGGCAAAAGTAGCCAAAGAAAAAGCCAAAGAGCTGAAAGGAAAATCAGCACACTAAAATCACAGAAGATAAGAGAAGACAGAATATAGTGGACATGGTAAGGGCTGCTGAGAAGTCAAGAGAGTTTTTCAATTTGCGCTGAATTTCAACAGTGGCATGGACAGAAGCAAAATTCCATAATTTGAAAACTGGAAGGTGAAACAAGACATAAACATAGGTAACTCCTGTGTAAAGGGCCTGAGTGGGGATTCTGAGAGGGAGTTGGAAAAATAAGACACTTGACCTGTTCACGCCAGTGACAGAGTGAAAGGTTAAGACATGGAAGAGAAAGAATGATAATAATGATACCAGGCCCTTGAGAAGACAGAGGAGATAGGAGACAATGTACAAGTGAGTGACTCGTTTTTAAAACTGGATGTTCCCTCTGTTTCAATAGAAAAACAGCAGAAGGAATAGATCCAAGTTGAGGTAGGTTGGTAACATTGCCATAGTTATGAAGGTCAAGGAGTGGTTGGCTCTTCATGTAACAATAAAAGTCACTCAAGTTGGCAGCAGGACCAGGAATATGGAAAGGTTCGTATGGATAAAGGTGGCAAAGTCCTCCATGAGCAGGTGGTCGGAAGATAACAGTATCGACAAAGAATTCTAGTCAACAGTTTAAGCAATCATAAACTGTCATAAACAATTACAGCAACTAAAAGCAACTAAGTATGAATGGGCAAAGTCTGGCCCTGGGCTTGCCTACTTATTAGTTATGTGACTCTGTGATTTTAATTGCAGTTTTAAACTTCTCTGAGTCTGTTTCTTCATCAGGAACACAAGGATAACATTAGCTTCTTCATCATAGGGTTACTGTGAGGACAAATCAAATAATGCATGTAGGGTACGTAACTATCTAGTACTTAATGCTGATAGTTATCATCTAATACTAATGCTTCAATAAGATACATACTGGAGAGCTTGGGTTGAATCTGCAGTACAATTCTGGCAAACATAGATAATCTTTAAGGGGTTCATTTTGTGAAGGAATTTCAGCCCAACATTCTTAATCTTATTTCTGCTTTTCCCATTTCTTCACTTGCTATCAAGTTTATTCTACATTTGTGTTTCTACAAATGCTTATATGAAGCCTGATATAAATAAAAACTAGTTTAAAAAAAGTTCGATTTTATTTTTTCTTTCAACACTCTGTGTAAACTAAAGTCTGAGTAAAACTAAGTTACCAGGTATTGTGTGCAGGAAAGAGTTCTGCTGTGTGTAGAAAGACCTACGAGTAAGGTTAACCCTTGGCTGGCACCTGAACTTGGACATGGGGATGGCCACCACCAGTCCCATGAGTAAAGGTGGCCAAACTGTTTAGACAAGCTGTGGTTTATGCTGAACATCTTCCTTTTTCTGGCTGTGGAATTTGCACATGCTGAAAAGAAGGTGCCAATATGATCAGCACCCATAAAAACCCTGGGGCATTGGGTCTGCGACTTCAGTCATTCCTGTTGCTAAAGTTATTGCTGAGGAAAAAAATGGGAGTAACTACACTACAAGAGGACCCTGACAGCCTGTGCCTGGTTTCCAGGACATACCTCCCCCTATGTGCTTCTGTCACGGTTAGTTTTGCTTGTTATTATTTTGTTATCATAAATCTTAGCTCTACCCTTGCAAATGGGCAGTATCACAGCCAGTGAGATTTATAGCTGGTGTACTTATTGCTAATTGAAAACATTTCCCAGTGAGGACAAAGACATGCAGAGTCCTGTGAGTCCTCTTGGCAAGTCATCAAAAGTGGGGCTGTTGGAGCTCCCCAGTACACCTGCATCCTGACCCTCCCTAGAAGCTGAAAGTGTAAGCACTGCGGCAAGACCATTCTACCATTAAACTTCCTGACCCTGGCCCTGTGTTCATAGGTTTTATAGACAAGTTGGATTCACAGTTTTCTAGTCAACTCTTTAAGAAAAAGACAGGGGAATAAACCACCTAAGTATTACAGCATTAGAGAGCTTAAAATGTCTGATGTCTATCCTGGCTTCGCTGTGTGTCCTGAGGCAAGTCCATATCCGGCCTCATTTCTTCACCAGTAAAACTTTAATAATAGTATCTACTTCAAACAGAATTTTAAAGTTATAAGACTGTAAAGTCCTTAAAACAATTCTTTGCACACAGCACTATGGATGTGTTATTCTCTTACATTAAAACTCCATATTTCTACTCTGTAATATTGTTAATATTACCTCTATAGAGTAGGTCTGTTACATTTTGTAAAATAAAAAATAAAAAAATCCTAAGTTTTAAAAAATTAAGCTACAAATAGTAAAAACTAATGTAGAGGGCTGGAGGTCACAGTATGTATGACATTCGGTTCCCAGCACCAAAAAAAGAAAAGAAGGAAAAGAAATAGATACCAAAACAAAAAACTAAACAATAAAAGACAGAAATGTCTCTATGTCAAAACAACAAAAGTAAAATTAAATGTAGGGGCAAATCCAATTTTAAAATAAAAGTTTCTTTCCACAAGAATGTAAAAATGAGGACCAGAGATTTAGCTCAGTGGCATAGCACCTGCCTGGCAAGCATGAGGTCCTGAGTTTGATTCCCAGTACCCAAAAGAAAAAAAAAGAATGTAACATTGAAGGGTTAAACTACAACTGTCATTCGGCGATTCGGATAGTTCTCCTCTGAATGACTGCGCATCTAGTCTCATCTCCCCTAACCCCAAAGGAGGCAGAGACAATAAGAGCAACATCAGCAACGGCATGAGGGTGAAGAGGGCACAGACAGCCAAGAGTGCTCAGTGCCAAAGTCCTGTGAGTGGTGTTTCCTACCCATAACGATGTTTATTTTCAAATATTGAAATCCATTTTCCTGACATTCCACCCTTTCCTCCCCATTGTAAAAAATGCTTGCTGGATAATGAGTGAATTATAAAGGGCATGTTACAAAACTTAATGTGTTCAAATAGTTTCCAGGTACCAGTTCCTGGGACAGTTCACCTCAAAAGTACACCTAAGTTCACCTGTGTGCTTTTAGAATAAAAGAGGTAAAGACCGAGGGAGCTAGAGAAAATCAATTAAAACCATACTCATAAATTCTTATTTAATTGTAAGATTAAAGAAAACCTAAATAATCATCATGAAACCAGAAAATGTAACAGAAATTATGTTAAGGTTTTCAAATTCTAGATTTTTAGCTACTCAGCAAAGAGAATGATGGCATATGCTAAGTCACTGTAATAAATAGTCCATTGCTGCCTTTTATTATTATTACCTGCTCTTAGCACTTTGATCTCAAACTGCCAGGATTACAGAGCCGTTAAAGATGACACACAATACAGCAGGCTTGCTCTATCCCAACAGCAAAGACCATCAGTCAGGGAAATGTTTGTGTAAGTCACAGGCCCCTGGCAACATAACTAACCACTGAAATCTACTTCAGCAAGGGTGGCCGCAGATATTCCATTCACATGGCCAATTATGATGAGCATTTCTCTGAAAATAAGTTAAATCCAACCATTCACTTTGCCTTTAATTACCAGATTATCTAAGAAGTACCTCTTTTCTAAGGGAGGAAAAGCTAGCTTTTCAAAGTATTTTGAATAGGGAACAAATCCAAAACTCACCATGGTAAATATACTGACAGTTGGTTTCTTTTCCTTCTTCTTTTTACTAAAAAAAAATAAATAAATAAATAAAGGAATTACACAAAACTTTTTAAAAATATACAATTTTTTAAATCATTAAATTAACGTTCAGTGCTTATATTTAGTGACAATTAGAACAAACATGTTTATATTATTCAGTAAAAAATAAGTTAATAATATACAATTTATGAGGTTTAAACATAAATATGTTTCCATGTCTCTTAGATATCTATGTACACAGTTATCACCGGATGTTGGGATTTCTATAACAAAGTGTTTTTCCATGTGCCATGCCTATTTCCTAGTTCTCTATGATGAACACACATACATCTATCACAATTAGAAAAGAATCCATACTAAAACAAGTGTTTTCTCTCTTTAAACACAAAATCACTCATTTACTGTGAAATAAATTTTCTCAATTACTGTCTGAGTAATTCCAAAAGTAGTCTGTGAAATGTGAAAATGCCATTCAGAGGCATTAAAAGGCCAGCTATTATTCTGAATCCAGATTCAAGCGACCCTAACTCAGGAACCAAAGCTCTCCACTGTCTGCCGCTGCCATCTCAGACCTGAGAGCAAACTAACCAGAACAAACCAGCCTCAATTTCACATATAGAAAAGAAAGACTATTTTAGAAAACGGCATTATTTTTGCTGAGACTTTTAAATTCAGAAGAAGGAAAGCTTCCTACAGAAAAAGTCCAGCTCTAGCTTTGTAGCAGTGTTGGACAAGAACACAGGAGCATCTTCAGGTTTGGTCCCACCCTAATCCCAGGGAAGGCCCAGTGTCAGTAGCCCTGGCGATAGCAGAGGGTGAAATAGACATAAATAGTTGAGTTTTTAGCTCTGAGAGGTTCATTTTTTTTGTTTTATCCTCTAAAACTGATGCTACTTTGGCAAATGTATAGTGTCAATAGTATTTATAATATTTCAAACAGTGGCTAAGTAAGAATTTTCCACATATGATTCATAAATAACTCTCAGGCAGGCAAAACTTTGTCCTTTTAGGGATAAGAAAACCACAGAAGAGGGAGAAGAGTTAGCTGCCTTGTCCAAGGTCCCACTGCTGGAAGAAAGCTAAGACTTAAACTGTAAAGTCTGTCCCCTGAAAATCAAACTGCTAAGGTGTAACCGCTAAGGTCTGAGAAACTGTGCTGCACGGAAAAACATCTTCACAGGAACTCTCACCCCTACCATTTAGCTCCATCAGCAGGAAACATTTTCCAGAGGCAAGTCGCTCATGAAACATCATTTTAACGAAGAATGCTTGTATGATACAGACACTCCAGATTGCATAATCGATTAGCAAAGCCAAATGCTTCCTACAATCCCATGTGAAAATGCATAATTTTAAGGACAGATTAAAATCAACGGTGACGAGCATAAGTGAGTAAGAACTATTAATTTGTTTTAAATCTCTTCTTTGAAGTCTTTAGGTGATGATAGTCACAGTGTAGGATCAAAAAGCATTGTTTGTCATTTCCCTCCATACATCTTCAATACTTCTCACTCAAATATATCTATGTCTTAAGAGCATACTTCTGTAAATGACCATGTTTTGAAAAAACAATTAGAAACAAAAAATAGTGGTGCTTGCCTGTAATCTCAGCTCTGGGAGGCTGAGGCAGGAGGATCACAAGTTTGAGGGCTGGGAATGTAGCTCAGTGCAAAAACCATAGGTTCAATCTCCAATAATGAGGGAAAAAAAATAAAGTACCCCCTACTCTGTGGAATCTTTTTCTTTGTTTATGGGGAAAATTTTACTGTGAAAAAATTTACATCAATGAAAACACTGAAAGAATAGCATAATGACGTCTCATATAATCAACCTATATTCATCAGTTACTAACATTTGGATCACACTTTCTTTTATAAGAAAGTATATATTATCATTTATTAACATTTGGCTCAACTATTTAAAATTAAATTGCAAATATTATGGCACCCACATGTTTTACCTAATTTTGGTATCATTTAGTACCAATTCACACTTGCCAAGAATGTTTTCTGTGTCTCTCTCCTCAGCTCTGATTTAATCAAACTTCATACGTTACATTTAGTGCTCACCTCTCTTCAGTTTCTCTTAATCTACCTTTCATCCTTTTCAGAGTACTAACATTTTTAAAGAGACAAGAGCAATTCTTTTATAGAATACCTCACATCTTAGATATATCTGAATATAAGTGGAGCTGTACAGTAAAAATACATACTTTGGAAGACTTAGCCTAAACAAGAGAATGCAAACATTCTTATCAATAATTTTGACTACGTGTATAAATAATTTGGATACATTATTCCATTAATTTCTCACAATTTACTTCATCTGTTCCCTTTTATTTTTAATGTTAGTGCTAGAAATTTAAAAAATACAAATGTGGCCCATATTACATTGGTTGACAGGACCGGTCTACAAGGTTGATTGGATTCAGATTAAATATTTTTGCAAATATACTATCTATGTGGAGTTGAGTAATTTAATACAGTCAGTTCCAGCCTCAGTGATACTAAGTTTGGTCACCACAAGAAAATGCCAACCGGAAAATCTAATTGGAAAAGCGCATTTCCTTTCTTCCCATTAGGAACAAGTGTGGAGATAATTATCAGACACAACTTTGTTCTGAATGATTTAAGATACAGCCACAGTAAATCCTTGCCTCAATCAATAATGGCAACGCAGGCTCCAGTATGACATGTACAGGTTCACTTTTCTGTGAAGAAGTTTCCTTTATTTTCTCTGCCTCTCATACACTTACAGATTCCCTCAGTTGTATTTAGTGTCTCAGAATTATTAATTTCCTTGATGCTCAAACTGTCCCAAACTTGGCTAGGGACACCTCTAAGCCCCTGCCCCTGTGCGCTCTGATTTCTCTATTGAACTCCTTGTCTGGGGTACTACTCGGGCGCACTCTGTATTTTCCCTGCCCCAAACCGAGCTCCAAGTCGCTGCTTTTCTAAGGGCTGCTCGTTCTTTTTAGTAAGAAATGGTATTCAGAAACCCACACCTGGCACTAAGAACGCTTATTTCTACAGTTCTTTCTTTCTTTCTTTCTTTTTTTTTTTTGAATTATTCTTTCTGGTACCAGGAATCGAACTCATGACCTTGCGCTTGCCAGGCAGGCGCTCTGCCGCTGAGCTAAATCCCCAGCCCCTCTACAGTCCTTTCAACGCGCTGAAAATGAATGATTAAAAAAATCGTGACTTCATATTGAGGTTTCCAATTCAAATTTCACAATACTTTTTAAATATTTGATTTACACACATATTTTTCCCTTTACACTGGAAAGTTTGGTTTTACTTATTACCACATTTACTAACTTGTTTTATCTTACAATTTACATTACTTTTCTAAAACTTTTTTAGGGGGGCTGGGGATTTAGCTCAGCGGCAAAAGCGCCTGCCTGGCAAGCGCAAAGTCGTGAGTTCGGTTCCCGGTACCAGAGAAAAACCAAAACCTAAATAAATAAATAAAACTTTTTTTTACTAACAATGAACCTACTGAGTGAAGTTTAGAATTTCCCATATAGGCAGAGTACCACGAACAGAATGTGCTTAAAATAACTATTTCTTCTCTGTGGTTACATGACCATTTTATGTACACATATTTATTCCCTGTTACAACTACACAAAGTGAAAAGCAACCTGAATGTAGTGTTGGCTTTCTGTATTCTTCTGCTGAGCCACCGGCAGGCACCGCTCCGTGCTTGTTAATCATTAGCAAGATGCTGGACCCACAGCAAAGCCCAGGCAGAGTCTGTCTCAAGTGCGCGCAACACAGAACAAAGTAGAACACAACAGAAAGGGTGATGCGACCCATGGGCTGTCTGGAGGTGGAACCGCGCGGCCTCATCCAGACCCGGGGCGCCAAGGATTTTCTGCCCCAAGCGGGGCACCGCGTCCAAGGGCTGCCTTGGGCGGTGAAGTTTGGAATAATCGCCGTCGTCCCGTTATGCAGCGCAGAGCTGCGGGCTAAAAGCACATGCCTGGGTCTCGCACACCAAGAAAGGAAAGCAAGCCGGCTACCTTTTCTCGCCCATTTTCGCCGTCTTCCCCGCTCCTCCACTGGGGTCCTCTCCACCACCCTGCCGACCTGGGAGACGCGGCGGCCGCGGGC
>NW_004955432.1:4881567-4882823 GCF_000276665.1 Chinchilla lanigera
GAGCCGCTGCTCGCTGCCCGCGCCGGCTCCAGGGCGGGACAGCGCAGCGCCCGCCCGGCCGCGCGGACCCAGCAGTGCAGAGCCGCCGAGCAGGCTGACTTCCAGGAGCGTCCTGGCCTCGGTGCCGCTGCGAGGGCGCCGGCTCCTCGGGAGCAGAGCCGGGACCCATCCCTGCTGGTGCGAGGGAGGCCCGCGTGTGGACCCAGCGGCCCTCGGTCTCAAGCGCCAAAGGGCCCCTTGCAGGCACCAGAACACAACCTCGGACCTTCCATGCTGTGAATTCCCCCTCCCCGCAACACCTCCAGAAAGATTTTCTGCCCGAAGCTGTCTGCGGAGTGCCTGACAGTGTCTGAGGGGAAGCGCTGCATCTCTTCTCTTCGAAAGGAAGAGTTTCGAATATGTCTACAAGGACATGGGCATTTCAGAGGACAAAGGGTATTTAAAAGTGTGGAGTCTTTTAAACTTTAGCTGATAAATCAGTGTCTGTGTTTTGCCCAGTCTTATTTCAAGATCCAGAGTTTTAGATGCTTCTTTTGAAACACAGGAAAGTGTATTTGTAACTTTTAGTCTTTATTCTCTGGGTTACACATGTTGCTGCTCAGCTTGCTACAGACTAAAAATGCAGCAGAATAAAATCTATTTGCTGCGCAACATAAGTATATTCCTCTACTTTTCATAACATACTTCAAAGCTATAATTTTCTTTCTATCTTTTACTCTAAATTCCCCTTGATTTGTCTTTTTTTTTTTTTCCTTTGCTATACAGTGAAGTTTGACTTTTCCTTTAGGAATTTTTAATTTGTCTTTTTAACAGGTAACTAATTTTTCTCTGCTCTAATTGAATAGCGCAAGTACTGCATTGATTCACAGCTTACAAGCTTACCAACTTGTGACCACTTTACCTGGGGAAAGGTGAAAATTTTCATCTGCATATCACACATTTCTATGCAGGCCTCTACTCCCTGTTTCTACTTGGCTCCATTATCTCCCTGTGATGGTTAATTATGATTATCAACTTGATTGTGTTAAGATAAACCAGTACATTACCAAAGGACACTTCCTAGGGGGACTGGGGATTTAGCTCAGCGGCACAGCGCCTGCCTGGCAAGCACAAGGTCGTGAGTTCAATTCCCGGTACCGGAAAAAAACCAAAAAAAAAAAAAGAACACTTCCTAGGCCTTCCTGTCATGGTGGTTAGGAGGGAAGTTTGCCTTGAGAAACCTGCTTGGTTGCTGTCCCCTTCCTCTTGAGCCATCT
>NW_004955432.1:4883211-4892306 GCF_000276665.1 Chinchilla lanigera
ATATATATATATACATATATATATATATGAACTGGAGATCACAGCTCAATGCAGAGGTCCTGGGTTTAATCCCCCGGACCACAAAAAGAGAGAGAGAACAGTTAATGATACCTATAGTGTTATTGTAAGAGTGAGTGATTTGTGTATTTAAATTCTTATACAGTGCCTGAAACACCCACAACACTCAAGAATGGCTCTACATCAGTAATAAAACCTCTCTGACCTATTTTCCTCCTTTTTGGTGTTCTTTAGCACCCATATGTGTAGCTACATTTACTAATCCATAAATGTTTCGTCAATGATTTTGAGTAGAACACAGAAACATCACTGACTTTCAATAGCAATAAAAAAGCAAAATCCATAAAAGTAAAGAAAATGAATAAATATAATACCATTTCACACCTCTGCTGCTGCTTCTCTCAGCAGTGGTCACCATAAATATTACGGTAAATTCATAACTTGGCTTCCACTCTCACCGTTCTCTAACAGCTTCCCTGCCCCATTACCAGGAACTCCATCAGACTAAAACAAGCCATTTCTATCCTGTAGCTTCCTTCCTATTCAGAGGGAAACGCAAGGCCCTTCCTTGCATGTGAGTCCCTGCACCAGCTAGCTCCACTTGCCCCTGACCTCACCCCTATTACTCTTGAGGCACCCATTCCATTCCAGGCTCCCCAGCCTGCTTTCCGTTCTCTGAATACCAGCCTCAGGCCCTGGGCGCTTAACTGTTACCTCAGCTGAAACTCTCTTTCCTTAAATTAGCTCTACAGAGTAACTCAGCTTTTCATTTTTTTTCCAGATCTTTACTCAAATGTCGTGCTATTTTGTTCACAGCACCTAGAAACAGTGTCTGGTACAGGGTATGTGCTCAATAAATATGTTAGGTAAATGAATGCACAGTTTGAGTCAGCAAAATGTGGAGTAAATATAAAGTGATATGGAAACTTTAGGCTCTGAGGGAACTTTGCTTTTTTCTATGCTACTGAAAAGTATTTAAATTGTCTGAAGTTATCTTTCTTGAGGTGTTTATCCATGAACCTGGCCTTCAGTTCAGCCAACGGCACAAATACTTGTGAGAGCCAGATGTCTGCTAAACATTTGTGAACTCCGTTGACACATGGTTTAAACTTTATATCCTGTTTTAAGAGAGACTGTAGATCATCTGTAGAATTTCTGCTGCACCAGATATAGTCTAAGGCCGTGATGGCTGGGGATGCACATTTTATCTGCTGCTTTGTTTTCATAATGGTTAGGATGGTGCTTTTTTTCAGTGATTGAAAATGCTGGACATATTATTATCAGACTAGTTGCCTTATTTTCCTTGGACCTGATTTGATCCAAATTATGCGATAGTGAGCACAGCTTTCTACCCAACCTCAAGCAAAATTACAATATATTCTACAATCTACTGAATATCTCAGTCTTAACTGTAAAGGGTAGTTCCCACATAAGTCCCACAATGAGAAATAATGAAACATTATCCAGCAACTCTTGGAAAATTCTAAAAGAAAAAATTTAAGACTCATTGATTTGAAGGAAGGGGAGGAAGTACAGCTTAATGGTATAGACAAATCTACTCATTGCAACTATACCAGAAAAAATTTGCAAATATAGAGAATGAAATGAATAGCAAGGTATTAGAGCTATTGAAAACCCCAAGTAGACATGAACAGTAAAGAATCTCTCCATGCATGTACTACAACTGCTAAAAATGAAGGACAAAGAAAGAATACTACAAGTTGTAAAAGAAAAATGCCAAGTCAGTTATAATGACAAACCCTGAAGTTTGGAAACTGAAGCTGAAGCTGGAAACCAGTCACACGCATGGGATTAAGACAAAGCCATCCCGAAAACACTGAGAGCTCCTGGAGCCCTGTAAACACACTGTTCCAGCTTGCAAACAGGTTGCTAGGCAGAGAGGCTGAAATAGGCATCAACCTCCTGAGTGTATAAATAAACTTATAGTTCTTGGGCAGTTCCTCTCTTCCCATTCAGAGAGAGAGCTCCACCTGACCTCAGCTTGCATCTCGTGTCTTTATTTCTAAATCCTCTGCCCATTTTTCCCTGGGAACATCAAGAGCCGTGTGGGTTGGTGGCACCCATCAGAACAATACCAGACTTAGCGGAAATTGTAAAGGCCAGAAGGGCTTGAGAGGATGTCCATTTCAAACCCTAAAAGATAAAAATTGCCAACCTACAAAACTAGGCAAAAAATCAACAAGGAAACACCCAACTGCACTATAGAATAAATGGACTAAATAAGCATCTACAGAGTATTCCATCCCACAACAGAAGCATGTACCTCTTTTCAGCATGGAATTTTCTCTAAAATAGACCATGTTTTAGTCCAAAAAACATGTCTTCTAAATACAAAGAGAAATGAAATAATCTCATGCATTCTGTTAGATCCCAATGGAGTCAAGCTAGAAATCAACAGTGAGAGAAACCATACAAACTACACAAACATGTGGAAATTAGTAATACATTTTGAAGATCAGTGAATCATGGATGATGTCAAAGGAAAGCTTAAAAATTCCTAGCATCAACCAATAATGGAAACAGCATATCGGAATCTGTGAAGCATACTGAAAGCACTTCTAAGAGGAATGTCTATAGCTTACATCAAAAAAGCAATGATCCCAAATAAGTAGCTTAATGACATATCACAAGATCCTAGAAAAACAAGAACAAACCAAACTTAAATTCAGTCAAAGAAAAGAAATAGTAAATACCACAGTGGAGATTAATGAAATAGAGATTAAAAGAAAAATGTAAAGAATCAATAAAGAAGGGCTGGGGATTTAGCTCAGCGGCACAGTTCCTGCCTGGCAAGCGGAAGGTTGTGAGTTCGATTCCCAGTACCAGAAAAAAATAAAAAAAAAGAATCAATAAAGAGATGGTTTATTGAAAAGATAAGCAAGACTGATAAACCAATAACCAAATTTACCATAAGGAAAGAAGATGCAGATTAATATAAGGTTGAAAGTTTAAAGGAATTTCAATTTAAAATGAAATATGGATATAAAAATGAGCCAATTTTTTTCATGATTAGTAAATTGGTCCTGAAGATTATTTCTGAAGAGAAATTCCTCTTATGTTTAAGTCATTTTGGATGGTGCAATCATAGTATATATCTGCTTCATAATTTTTTATGTACAGCTAAATTTTTGCCCTCAGATATCAGCACTGAGAAATTCCTGACATGACAATAATATTACCATAAAAGATTTCTCTCTTAGCAGAGTAAAAGGTCATGTCTGTTTAATTTTTAAGTTAGTTTTTTTTTTCATAAACTTTGAACTTAGCCTCAAATGAACTCTCTCTTGAAATGAACTCTGTCTTAGAAACAAGCTGATGTTCACTCATTTATTCTTTCAGAGGTTTTCTGTTATCTCAAGGACATATTCATTTAAAACATAGTTTCATATGTTTCAGATGTTCTGACTTTATAATGCTAAGTTAAGGAAATTTCTTTTTATATTTGAGGAATTCATTCATTCAGCAATATAGAGCATCTACTCGGTATTATGTGCTATGGCAGGTACACGACATGTAACTTAGCACAGCAAAAATCTCTGCTCTTGTGAAACTTACATTTTTTGGTAGGGATTGGCAGACATGTGGAAACACAATTAATGAGTAATTTTGTACATTAAAAGGTGAAAAGTGCTCTAGGGAAAAAATGGAACATGGGAAGGAGACTGAGCATGCCAGGAAAGAAAAGATTGCAATTGCACCACCATGCCTGGCTTGAAGTTACTTCTTTACCATTGTTTCCACTATAGACTAATTCTTGTGCTCTAAAGTAAGAGGTATTTGGCTTGTAAGAGAAATAGAGGTCATCTTAATATAGTTCTTTGTTACACTGAGTCTCTGAAACGTTAAAGAAACTTCACTAAAGCCACTCAGTCAGTTAGAAGCAAGGTCAAATCAGCATCATCAGTTATCTGGCGTGGAGCTTGGTGTTCTTCTTGTCAGTCTGAAAGGGAGCTTTTAATGGTGAGGACTTCAGATTGGCTTGCATAGCATGTATGTTGGAGGGTCAGACGCAATCCTGTTCTGTAGCCTCTTAGTTCACCTTCACATAAACTTCCTCTCATCTTAATTTTATTGTTGCCTTTAGCCGGTGAGATCAAACCATTTCAGTTACCACTTCAGAATCTGGTAGAAGGGTTGTTGGTAACAGAATGGAAACTTCCTAGTTGCCATAGTAGTATTTACAATCCAAATATCTAGGATTCCAAGGCTGGCCAACTGAGGCTAAACGTCTATTTTAATGTGCAATACTCGAAAAAAAATGTGAAAGAAATTTTGATCAAGTTTGATCAAGCTTCTATCAGAATTAATAGTAAAATTTCAATTAATAGTACAAGTTGTACTGTTGTTGCAATTAATAGTAAAATTATCTATAAAATATCTGAAACATTATTAAAACAGAGGGAATGATGTTAACCTCAGTAACAAATATTTTTCAAAACTCTTTTATCTATTCTTTTCACCCTTTCTTAAGACATAGATGAATTCTGACTCTTATCTTTTAGTTGGTTTCTCTTAAATTAGTCCTTTCCAGTGAGGTGTTCTGGAATTTTACCAAATATTTGGCTGTATTGCCCCTATTACTTAGCATAATATTCCATGTCCTTATAGGTACCGTATTCTTACTGATTACCAAATCCCACTAGAGTGTTCTTGTGTGGGAAGTAGCTTTAGTTTATGCTTCACACTGTTGATGTAAAATAATCACTCTGCTTTAAAGGAAATAAGAAAATAGTTTATTCTGAAGCAATTTTGAGTAACCATGGCCCAGGAAGTCAGACTCAAATTACCCTGAATGATGTGTTCCACTTTGCAAGGGGTTACACGAACTTTTAAAGTCGCACAATATGAAAAAAGTTGCCAGTTAATGTATTTAGCAGTTGTATTGGAGGGAGCATCGAGTGGGAGGCCACAGGAAAGCAGAAAAACCTCTTCTATAGGTTCTAGATGTTGTAACATGCCTGATGCTAGTGTTGGAGTATCTAGAGACCCACTAAATCTAAAGGCACATTCTAAGAGGTTTACATAATAGGAGAATGTCAGGTCGGATCAGAGTTAAGGTAAATGACTTTCAAAGGCCTGAGACTGTCCAGGATACTTATGGGCC
Organism: Chinchilla lanigera; assembly: GCF_000276665.1. Classification (NCBI taxonomy): domain Eukaryota; kingdom Metazoa; phylum Chordata; class Mammalia; order Rodentia; family Chinchillidae; genus Chinchilla; species Chinchilla lanigera. The sequence continues at coordinate 4,888,355 of NW_004955432.1, forward strand.
TGGACATTTTCTCTTTCCACAGTGATGATGTTCCACTTAGCCAAGGCCAAACAGCAGGAGCTTTAATATAGATGCTGCTGCTTCTTCAATATGCTGCTATGATTTTTAAGCTTTGTTCCTTTTCCTTTCATGTGACAGTTATTTGTTACAAGCAAATAGATCTCACCCTGGCCAGGTATACTCTCCTCATTACTGTTTCATCACATGGAAGGACAAATATTCTATTTCATGGTCCAGTTTTTGTCATTCTTCATCATCTTTGTTGCCACTTCAAGCAATAAATCATAATGTCATGCCATGGAAACTGCCACCTGTGTGGTTAACGCGTCGCACGCTGACCACTGCCCACACTGGGCTCTTGACTCCACCCCCAGCTGACTTCTCTTTCAGCTTGCACCTCTAACCAGTAGCCCTTCCTTTGTGTACGAAACTGGGCAGAAGGACAGAGACCCTTTTGATAGCCCCTCTCCCTTACTCTAGATGTCCAGTTGGCATCTGTTTTGGGCTAAATTAAGAGATTCGCAACTACTTTCTTTACATCTGCTCTAGTCTTATTCTACTTCATCCTTTACACAGCAGCCAAAATAACTTGTAAAGTGCATATAAGACCGTATCATGCCCCTCAGTAAAACTTGGAGTGGTGGGGCTGGGGATTTAGCTCAGCGACACAGCACCTGCCTGGCAAGCTCGAGGTCATGCGTTCGATTCCCGGTACCGGAAAAAAAAAAAAAAAAAACTTGGAGTGGTGTCCAGTTCCTCAGGTTTAATTCCAAGGGCCCTCCATTGTCTGACTTCCGCTTGCCTCTCTAGCGTCAGGCCACGTTTCCCATCACTCATGCATGAGGCGGCCACTCTACCACACTAAGCTTTTGCAAGCTTTTGGAGCCTGGCTGTGTAGTGCGTTCCTTGTGCTTATTTCCCAGCACTATGTTTCTCTATCCTCTCTTATCCCCCTTCACTGTCCAGCGGAGCCGTTCTTCAGGCATAGTTTAAAATCACTTCCTCGGGCAAGTGTTCCCTATGATTCCTGACTAAGTTCGGTGCCCTTGATAGAGTAATTCACAAAGCACCTTGTACTTCTCCCTCCTCCTAGACATCACAATTGCAATTTTTGCACATTAGCAGATGTGTCTTTCCTACCGAGTAGGGACAAATTATTTCTTTCATTTCTGCTTCCCAGCAGCTGAAGCAGAGTAGGTACTCTATAAGTATTTACAGAATGGAAGAAAGATGCAATTAATATTGGTCCTTATCCTCTGGCTTTCTGTTCCCCTGTGTCCTGCTGAGCATCTCTTTTCCAATCTTTATTCCATACCTCACAGTGATGTTCCAGGATCTTCTTTGGCAAACGACATCAGTGCTTTCACTGGATATTCTCAGAAACATTCCTGTCTGTTGAGACCATAAAGAAAACAGCAATTACTATATTTCTTAGATGCTTAAACCATGTCTGAATTCTTTGATCCATACAGATTTGAATTTTAGTTTTGTGCATATGTTGTAAATTTAAAAATCAGGACATGGAGTTTCACAAAGGAATTGATTTTTTTCCTTTTTTTTTGACAGGGTTTCTTTTTTTAATAGTTTTTTTAATCTTATTTTTTATTAATACATATTGGTCATACATATTGATCACATTCATCATAGGGAATTTGTACCTGTACATAGTATATCTTAATTTTTCCCCATTCCCTTCCCCATCCTTCACCCGCTCCTACCCTTCCCATTTACAAAAGCTTTGTTTCTATTTTTTCTTCCAATTTCTTTTATTTTTCCTTTTTCTTTCCTTGTCTTCCCCTCCTCATCCTAAGGAGTTGTTTTTGATTATGATTTTCTGTGAATAAAATATTACAAAGACAGAAATCAATTATATTTTATTATGCCCACAGAAAATCACCTTAATGTCAAAGGAAGAAATTGTTTAAGTTTGAAATTCCTTACAGGTTCCGGTATAAGCAGAATCTGTGACCAGTATTAGAATAACTTCCCTGATCTTTGCCCCCACACACTGTATGCTGGTAATCTGATGCCATGTGCAATATATTATAAAATTCATTTTAGCATGCTGCAGACGGCTCCCTCGATTCAGATTTAAGAGTTTCATAGGAGCAAAATTTAACAAATGTTTATTGACCAATTGTGTTGGGCAGTCTAGATACAAGAAGAAGTAAGTTAGTTCTTACCTTCAAATGAGTGTGTACTGCAGTTGAGGAAAGAAAAGAAAAATAATGAGAGAGACAGAGAGAGACAGAGACAGAGACAGAGACAGAGGCAGAGAGAAACAGACAGAGAAAGAATGAAAATAACCTTGAGCCTGGGAGTAAGGGCATGAACCTCAGTGAAGGTGTCTGGATTCCACAGTTCCTTGTGTTCCTGAATGTTTTCCTGACTGTAAACCTGGTGAATATCTTGTGTGCTAACTCTGTGATAGTGAGGGCATACTGGTCTCCTATTTCAGTGTTTTTATAATGCAGTTTTATGATTTGGTGTAGACGGTCGGAAATAGGGAGATAGGACCCTGGTGAGTCTGGCTGGCAGGATGGCAGGATATTCTTCCACTAGGTCCTTCACCAGAAAGCTGGTTCCATGGCACAGCTTTTCACAAGAAAAGCAAGAGGGGTCCTTAGCCTATGGGACAGTGAGATAATTCCATTCCAAGAATCTCACTCTCACAATGAAACTGTAAAATTGTCCTGATCTGTTTCAGTGAGGTATTTAAATCAGGATATAAATTAATTTAGATTTTAAAAGAGAAAAGAAAATCTATCCTTTCTAATGCTTGCCATTTATTTTTTGTACCAGAACTTCAGAACCTTGTACTGGCCAGGCAGGCGTTGTGCTGCTGACTGTATCCCTGGCACGCCCCCCGTCCTTTCTAAACAGGTCTTTATCCAAAAGATGGTAAGATTTGTGTTCTTTCCTAGAAAAGCAAGAAAGAAAACACCTGGGAAAACTTAAGATTTTACTTATTTATTTTGTAAGGTTGTATGAGACTAAAAGGGATTATAATTTAGAATGATTAATTTATACATTTAAAAAATTAATTTAATGCCATTTTCCACTTATGTGTCTGACTGTATGTTTGCGGGAGACTTTGTGCTCTTTGACACCGGTCCTATGATAGATAACAAGGAATAAACACTCATCCTTAAAGAGCCTCAAAATTAGAATGAATAACTTCTTGACTGTATAAGAACTTACTTTTATAATTAAATTTTGGAAAGATATCCTGTGGAAAACACAGCCATACATGTTTGCGAGGAAGAACATACATACTATTTAAAACTTTATTTCTGAGTTACTAAAGGTTTGACTAAATTTTGTAGCTATCTAAATGGTGGGTATACCAGGCTCTACAGAAAGAGTGGGTAGAAACATGTGGAACTTGTTGCACTCATGTTTGGTGGGAATTTGCATATCCCAAGTCTGCATGGATAACACAGAATCCCCAGCCACACAGGCATGGCAGCACCTGGGTAAAGGCTGCCCTTACAGGAACAAATCACTATCAACACTTACAAAAGCAACTTGACTCCTGTGTTTGGTTAATCCACACTCTCCTACTTGATTCAACTTTTCTTTAGATTTATTAATACTTTAACATATATCTGATCATGTATATTTCTTTATTGGCAACTCTATGTTTAAGATACTTTGTAAGTTTCCTTCTGAGCCAGTAAATATAGGTCTGAAAATTTAACAATCAGGGCAATATGATTTCCAGGTTCAGTGGAAAAATTTCATTACAGCTTTTAGGAGCAGACAGAAAATACCTTAAATACAACTATGTTTAGTCAGTTTTCTAGTTTTTTGCTGTTTTTTTTGTTTGTTTGTTTGTTTGTTTTTTTTGTAATTTGCTTCTCGCAGACAGCTAGATTGTTATTACAGTAGCATTATTTTAAAAATCATTCTACCCTAGGCAGAGAGTTCATGAACAAAAACCAAATTGCAC
>NW_004955432.1:4893476-4897685 GCF_000276665.1 Chinchilla lanigera
AAAAAAGAATCATTCTACCCTGAGATATAAAACCTGACTTTCTTTAATCAAAAAATTTAATCTGCAAAAGGAAATTGCCAATATTAGAAGTTCTATTCTTATTTATTAATCTATAAATCCTTGGCTCTCTTACATTATCCTTGGGATTCATAATACTATTTAATATCCTGTCCTTGCTTACTCTTCATTTTGACCAAACAATTCTAAATGACTTTTTTACTTTATGAAGCTAGCTCTCTACCAATAAATAAATGAAGAAATGAAATTATATTGTGATGAAAGGAAAACCTTAGCTAACATTATGTACTATAGGTTACATTTCCTACTTTATGAAATTGTAAAGTTCATGAATGACTTGGCAGCACAAAACATCAGATATCAAATAAAGATATTCTTCTGTTCCAATGTAAAATAAAGAAAACAAATATATTAAGAGTCAGCTGGTTTAGACATTTATAATACTCTATATTGGTTTTGTTATTTATTCTTATTAGTCATTGCTTATCTTTTCTGCTATATTATAAATCCAGGAAGGAAGCTCTATCCACCACCTCCCTTTTTCGATGTATACTCCAAGCTGGCCTGGAGCTCATATGCAGCTTAGATTGGCCTTTAACTTGCCATCCTCCTGACTCAGCTTCCTAAGTGCTGGGATTGTAAGTAAGCTTGTCCACTTTTATCATGCCCCAAATCATTAATTCCATTATTATTTTGTTAATATTTTAAGCTTCCATAAGCAAAATTTAGTACTAATACATATGTAGTTCTCTTGAATCTGTGGGTATGTCAAGGAGAATTTTGTTTAAAATTATTTTAATGGAAAAAGTTTCAGCAGAATTTAAGCAATACTTACAGGCTATCATGGCTGAAAAGCCTACTTAGAAGTTTTGAGCTTGGACGTCTAGGAAGATGGTGGAGTGGTGAGCAGCAGGGAAAGACTCTGAGATTTGGTATTCAGATATTGGACTATAGCAATATGAGAAAGTAGGAGGGAAGCGAGTCACCAGGACCCAGGAAGGATCTGGAGTGAGAATTGAAGCCCATGGGGAGAGTGAAAAGAGAAACTTCAACAGTGAAGAAAGAGGAGACATGTGGCACTTTCTCCCTAAGCCTGGACTCACTGCGTGGGAGGGGTGGTTTGAAACTACAGATGCGTAGTGTTTGCTGGCAATACCAGAGGCCTCCATGGAGGAGCACACCAGTGGAGCAGTGAACACAGCAGACTGCAGTGGCTGTTGAGTTATTTAGGTTCAGACATCCCACAAGGGAGGGTGATTGGCTGGGAGCCATCTTGGAGAGGGGCCAACTGAGTTCCAGACTCAGATTAGCTGCTGGTTCCATATAGTGGCTCCCAGCTGACTTCAAGCCTGCAAAGGGTGCAGGGACTGCTTTGGGCTGGGCCGGTCTGGTTCCAGCCACATAGTCATAAGCCAGTCAAACTTGAGTGGAAATAGGAGCACAGCCTCACTGAGATTATCCACTATCCCACATGGAGCTGCTACTGGCTTGCTGGGATTGATCAACATAGATCTGAACTCTGTCTGCCTGTGTTGTCTACCACTGACAGCAAAGACATACCTTGAAGTGGACTTTTTTTTTTTCTTTCTTATTTTCTTTTTCTTTTTTCTCTTTTTTTGTTTGCTTGTCTTTCTTGGGTTGTTGTTGTTTTTTTTTTTTACATTGTTTGTTCTTGTTTTTATATGACATGAATATGGTTTCTAATTTTGTTGTCATTGTTGTTGTTCTGCTCTGTTCTTGTCTTTATTTCTTCCTTCTCTCTTGCCCTTCTGTCTTCTGCACCAGTTTCCCAAAATTTGCATGATACTGCATTGTCCTTCAGCCATACTACTAATCTCTTCCTTTTCTTCTATTTCTATTTTCCCCACAAATCCCTTTTAAAAATTTTCCCCTAAGGGTAAAGTTGCCATACTGAGGGCTTATTTATTGCATACACTTTTTTTGCTTTGTTTTAGATTTTGTTATATGACTAATAATCTAGTTCATACACTTAAAAGTGGCAAATTAATAGTTACCTCCATTTGTCATTTTCTAGTCTATATTTGATGCCATTGTTATTGCTGATTGCACCACTTTAGCCAAAGTGACATAATTGTTCTAACCAGTTGTTCTTCCTGATATACAAAGACTGAGATTGCCTAAGGGTAAAAAAAAAAAAAAAATACTGTAGGCCAGTGCCAAAAAGCAGGGTCTGGGTCAAATAGGCAGCAACTTCTCATCCTCAACAAATTGAAGAGCTAGGATCTTGCAATAGTCTCAAAACCCAAAAGGCAGTTGCATTTAGGAAATGACTCTGAGAAGAGTCATTTCCTAAAGGTTCTAAGTGCTAGCAATAAATCTGCTCAGCATAGGCAATTTACAAGCATCAACCAAGGAATTAAACTTTTTTTAAAAATACAAAATGAAAAGACACTTAAACAAGATGCAACCTCATATATCCAGCTCACCAAAGGAAAATGCTTGTGGCAATGAGGTGGAGCAATCTGAAAGCCACTGACCTGGACTCTTCAAAGTGGTAACGGCAGAAGTAACGAAACAGATGATTGAAGCTCTAGAAAAAATCAAATCAGAAATACTTTCTGAGATAATACAGAGATGGTGGCCATAATGAAAGACATGCTTAGTGACTCTAGAACAGATACAGATAAAAAATAGAGGATCTTAGGAAAATGATGGAAACTATGAATGCCCAACATAGGAAGGAAATGGAATCTATAAAACAGATTCAAATAGATATCCAGGAGATTAAAAATTCCACTGAAAGTTTACACAGCAGAAAGAGCCAATGAGAGGACAGAATGTCAAATACAGAAGACAGGATTATGGTTAGGGATCATGAAAAAAAAAAGATTTCTTAAAAATAGCAAGAGACCGTGAGAAATCAATCTAGCAGCTGCTAGATAATGCAAAGAAGAATAACATAAGATTGATTTGAGTCAATGAAAAAGCAGGAGATAGCACAAATGATATTAAAAAAAAACTATTCACAGACTCCCTTCTTTGGGCTTTGAGTTTGTCTTGCTCTTCTTTTTCTAGGAGCTTGAGGTGTCACATTAGGTTGTTTATTTGTACTCGTTCTGTTTTCCTGATGTGAGAATTCACTGCTATAAATTTTCCTTTTAGGACTGCTTTCATTGTGTCCCATATCTACATTCTCATTTAGCTGTAGACATTGTTTAATTTCTTCCTTTATTTAATCTGTGACCCATTGGTTGTTTCAGAGGGCATTATTTAATTTCCATGTGTTTATGGAGTTTTTGCAGTTTCTTTTGCCATTAATTTCTAATTTCATTGCACTATGGCCAGATAATATGCATGGGATAATTTCCATTCCTTTGCATCAACTTAATCATGTTCTGTGGGCTAGTATATGGTCTATTTTAGAGAACATTCCATGTGAAGCTGAGAAAAATACATATTCTGATGACGCTGGGTAGAACATTCTATGAACATCTACTAAGTCTATTTGTTCACAGGTTTCATTCAGTTCTGTTATTCTTTGCTAACTTTTTGTCTGGTTGAGCTATTTCTTTGTGATAATGGGGTATTGAGTTTTCCCATTATAATTGTGTTATTGCTTATTTGATTTTTTATATCTATTAGTAATTGCCTTATATAGTTGGGTGCTCCTGTATTTGGTGCATATATATTTATGATTTTTATTTGTTCCTCTTGAAGTTTCCCCTGACAAATATATAGTGACCTTCTTTATCCCTTTTTTATCATTCTTAGTTTGAAGTTGGTATTGTCTTCAAACAGAGTATCTATCCCTGCTTTTTTCTGGGTTCATGTTGCATGGAATATTGTTTTCCATCCTTTGATTTTCACTCTATGAATTTGTTTTTCATTAAATGTGTTTCTTTTATAAAGCATACTGTTGGATCTTATTCCTTTTTTTTTTTTGTCTTTTTGAGACAGTCTCAATATGCATTTCAGGCTGGACTTGAGCACACTTTGTAGCCCAGGCTGGTGTCAAACTCACGAGGATCCTCCTGCCTCAGCCTCCTGAGTACTGGGATTACAAGCGTGTGCCACTATGCCCTGGGTATCTTATTTCTTGATCCACTCTTCCAGTCTGTTTCTTTTCATTGGTGAATTGAGGCAATTTACATTGATTGTCTTAACTGATATGTATTTGCTTATCTTGGTTATTGTATTTTCCTGCTGTTGGTTCCCTACTTGTCCCCTCTG
>NW_004955432.1:4897785-4902510 GCF_000276665.1 Chinchilla lanigera
GTTTGTTTTTGTTTTTTTTTTCCGGTACCAGGAATCGAACTCATGACCTCACGCTTGCCAGGCAGGCACTGTGCCGCTGAGCTAAATCCCCAGCCCCCATCCCCTCTGTTTAATTGCTTGCCCTGCCTGGTGGTTTCTTTGTGTTGTTGTTCTTGGAATTGTGGTCATTTTTATCTCTGTCTAGAATATCTTTCAGTACTCTGTGTAGCACTGGTTTGGTGTTCATAAATCCCTTCAGTTCTTTTTCATGGAAGTATCTTATTTCTCCATTCATTTTGAAAGATAGTTTTGCAGGGTAGATCAATCTGGGTTGGAAGTTGTTTTCTTTCAGGACTTACTGTTTTTATTCTCTTCAATTGTTTGATCAATCTTGCGTTCTTACATCTGTAATCTGAGCAACTTTATTCAAGATAACAATATGTAATACAACAACCATTGTTAATTTCCTATCATCTTGTTTTGAAATTCTATATAATTTTTATTGTTTTTGTGTTATTTTGTCTTTTCTGTTGTTTTGTTACTGTTTTTTCTCTTTAAACTAAAAAAATCAGGAATAAGACAAAGATGTCCACTGTCATCACTCCTATTTAACATAGTGTTGGAAACATTAGCCAGAGCAATTAGACCAGAGAGAGAAATAAAAGGAATAAAGATAGGAAAAGGTGAAGTTAAATTATCATTATTCACAGATGACATGATACTCTGCATAGAAGACCCCAGAAACTCCACCAAAAGACTCTTATATTTAATAAGTAAACTCAGTAGCACAGCTGGATACAAAATCAACACTCAAAAATCAGTAGCATCCCTGTACACAAACAACAAACACACTGAGAAGGAAATCAGGGAAACTACACTTTTACAACAGCATACAAAAAATGAAATATTTAGGAATCACTCTAACAAAGGAAGTAAAAGAGCTATACAGTGAAAATTACAGTACTGTGAAAAAAGAGATCAAAGAGGATTTCAGAAAATTGAAAGATATTCTTGCTCATGGATAGGAAGAACCAACATTGTGAAAATGGCCATACTCCCAAAATTGTTATACAGATTCAATGCAATCCTCATGTAAATACCATTAATATACCTCACAGATCTAAAGAAAATATTCCTAAAATTCATCTGGAACCAGAACAGACCTGGTCCTCATACTTTGTAGACTTTGGAGCGTAAGAATAATTTTGTCATCAAGGTGCACGGACATGGGTCTGTCAGATCCATATTTATTCTTCACAATATTTCTATTGATAAATTACTAATTTTAATTTTATAAGTTTTATTATATTAAATAATGAGTACTTAACAGGAAAAATATCAAAATAATAAAGTATTGAGTTTTTGTATTTGAGTGTTTATAAAAAACAGCACAATTTTCAACCTCGTCTGGTTTGTGATCTAAAAAAGAACATCAGAAATAAATTCTTGTATGAACTACAATGAAAATAATAGCATTCTACAAAAAAAACTTTACTTCAGTTGTCACACCTAAGGTAGTCTGCACACATGACAATAGCATGTTCCATACACATGCATTGCTTCCACTGACAGCACATGTCTTTTGCTTTCCTAGCCTTTTTGTAGGACATACTTCACATCACAATGGTCTTGCTGTTTTGTCAGAATGTTCTTACTATATTATACACTATATAGTCAACAGGAATATAAAATAAAGTATTAAACGGTTAATATATATCATGCATTTAAAATAGATACCAACATTTTCACATCAGCTGTGCACTTGCTTACAAAACCTAAAATATAACATCAGAAATAAATTCCTATATGAACTACATTGAAAATACCAATAGAACTCTACCACAAAAATCAGCTTTCCTTCAACTGTCACCCCCAAGGCAGTCTTCACACGTGCCAACTGCATGTCCCATGCATGTTTTGCTTACACCGACAGCATGTGTGCTTAGCTTTCCTTTCCCATGTGGCAGTCATGTTACCTCTCTTTCCTTCCTGTTTTGCCAGGAGCTTCTTACTAAATTGTAAACCTTGCATTTAGCAGGAAAATAAGATATCAATAAAATAAAATAAAAGGTAAGATATGTAATGAGTGCTTAGAATAGACATCAACATTTTCACAACTGTTTACTTGCTTACAAAACCTAAAAGATAACATCAGAAATAAAAACATATGTGAACTACAATGTAAGCACAAACAAGTCTACCACAAAAAGAATCTTTGCTTCAACTGTCACACCCAAGGCAGTCTTCACACATGACAACTGCGTGTTTCATACACAAGTATTGCTTACACTGATAGCATGTTTGTTTTGTTTTCCTCTACTTTCTTGTAGGACAGTTGAAACCTTTTTTATTTCCCTATTGTTGTAATAGGTAGTTGTGATGCTGTGCCTGCCTGTTCACCTGTCAGCTCACCAGTGTGCTCCACAATTTTTTGTGTAGTGTCCTCTGCTGTAACAATCCCTTATGAGCTCCAATCCCAATCCTCTGAGAAAATGTCTCAATGATATTTTGCACTTGTTATTTTCCTTGTAAACTATCAAACTATTTATGCCACACATGTTTAGGACCAAGTAAAACATAACCATTGGCCAATGCTTTGTGTTCTGGGTGACATCATAGTTGCTGCATAACTTATCAACAACGTCTGTTCCACCTTTGGTTTTGTTGTAGAAATTTTCATCTCAGACTTCTGTTTTGTTGAGGTTTCCCTATCCATATTTCTATCATGGTGAAAAGTGACATCAGCAGTATAAACTTGCTTTTCTCTGCCATATATGAGGCCAATGTTATATCTTTCTAAAATCCAAAGATTGTACTATACAACACTCTATTTTGAAATTGCAGCATTTCACTTGGAATTTCTGCTTTGTTCCTGTATACAGTTCCTGCGCTGGTCAACTTGTGCTGTGTTAGCAAATGTAACATCATTTGGAAACTGAAAAACCAATTGTTGAATGTCATATTGATTTGTCTGGGAGACAGGAACAAGAAGTCTATTCACAACATCATTTGGTTTGTTCCTTTATGAATAAGGACCTCATGGCTGAATACCAGGAAAAATGACTAAATTTAAAGCATAAAAATTCTTCACATCTACAAGGGCATAAATTTTTATGCCATAGTTTGACCCATCATTTTCAATAATTTTTTACATTCCTGCAATCATCATGAGAAATCCTTACTAAGTACAGTAGACCTATGAATGCTTTTGGTTCACCTAGTGAGATGTTACAATAAATACACTTTTAAATATTGCTATTGGTGCACACAGAACGTTCTACTTGCATTTCAAGCTTGTAGCACTTCGTCTATACAATTTCCAACAGTGAATGGCAGTGCTGGCATTCTGTCCCATACTTTTCACCCCTGCCAAGATTCTCACTCCATTTTCAGACCTAGTTCTAACACTGGATCATTCCATTTGGTTGCGTGGCCATTCTGAAACTTTTTGTTTTGTTTTGTTTGAGACAGGGTCTCAGTTCAGGTTAGTCTTGAACTCACTATGTAGCTCAGCCTGGCCTCGAACTCACAGTGATCCCCGTCTCAGTCTCCTGAGTACTGGAATTACAGGCATGTGCCATAATGCCTGGCTCCACTTTGAAACATTTTGACTGGTCAAAAATATACTCACATTGCTGTTTTCTTCATCATCTGAGTTAAAGAGGTCTGCATTTCCTGTGTCTACATCAGTAGATTCTTGCTCCATTTTACAGGAACTTTGGCTCACAAGGCCAATCATTATACACCCACACTACACTTGTTATGAAAGCATATATTTTACCATAATGGATCATCTTCTTCATCCATGCATGAGTAATCTGATGATTCACTTTTGATCTCCTTCAAAACTTGCAAATCTCTGATTTTTCATGTGCCACTGTAGTTAAGTGGGCTACTTCTACCAGAAAAATCAAAAGAAAACTTTAAAAAAAAAAACAAATCCTGAAGTAGTGTGGGTCTGTTGGAACTTCTGTGATGCTCAGATATGCATACGCAAAGTCAGTTATATTAAGCATAAAGTGAGGAAAAATCCCATTTTGCCACTTTTGCACATGTGTACACACCTTGTCATTCATCACACCAAATGGGTAAACATAGATTGCTTCCTGTATCCCTCAGGTAAAGTACTGAGACACATAACTGGCTACTATAGCACTAAAGTACAAATTTACAGTAGAAAAGTAAGGGATGGGTCCACTGGACACAGTCTTATGTACCTAGCTGAGAAGGCTGTTCTTTTTCCTTGTATCTTTTTAGCATGTTTGTTGAAAAATCAGTTGGCTGAAGATGTATGGGTTTATTCCTGGAATTTCTATTGTGTTCCATTGCTCTATATGTCTGTTTTTATGCCAATGCCATGCTTTTGCTACTATGGTTCTGTATTGTGCTTTGAAATATTATGATTTTAACAACTCTACTTTTGCTCTTTTTTAAGATTGCTTTGGCTTTTTGAGTCTTGTTTTCATACAAAAGTTAGATTAATCTTTTCTAGTCTTGTGAAAATGTCACTAGTATTTTGATAGGGATTGCATTGAATCACTATGTTCCTTTGACTAGTGTGATGCACTGACAACTGGTGGTCAACTTATAACACTCAGGTGAACTGAGTAAGTGTGGTGCTAGGTGTGGGAGGCCCACCTGAGGATCGCTTCCAGCAGCATAAGAGGCAGAACTGGAGAAGAAGAAGTAAAGCTGTTGGGAACTGAGAGAGGCTGTTGGGAGCTGAGAAAGGCTGTTGGGAGCTGA
>NW_004955432.1:4903156-4937115 GCF_000276665.1 Chinchilla lanigera
AATAATCTTATAAAATATGTTTCCTGTATTATATTATTCACCTTGCAAAAAATCCCAAACCATAACAGTATGGATATTTTAGCAATATTATTTCTTCCAGTCCATAAACAGAATGTCTCAACATTTATGTGCATATTCAGTTACATCAGCATTTTAAAAGTTTTATTATGTGTTTTTCACTTCCTTGATTAAATTTGTCCCTAAAGAATTTTGCGGGGGAGCTACTGTGAATGCGGTTGTTTCTGTGATTTCTTTTTTGCCAAATTTTATTGGTGTATAAAAGTGGTACTGATTTTTGTAAGTTACTTTTGTATCCTGCTACTCTACTGAATTTGTTTAGCAGTTCTAATAGCAATTTGTGTTATCTTTATAGGTTTTTCTATACATATATAATCATATCATCTACAAATAGGAAGAATTTATTTCTTCTCTTCCTTTATGTATGCCTTTTATTTCTTTTCTCCTCCCTAATTATTCCAGCTAAAACTTTTAGCACTATATTGAACAGGAGTGGTGAGTTGGGCTGGGGATTTAGCTCAGTGGCACAGCACCTGCCTGGCAAGCATAAGGTCATGAGTTCAATTCCCAGTACCAGCAAAAATAAAAAAAAAAAAGAGTGGTGAGAATGCACACTCTTGTCCTGTTCCAGGTCTTAAAGAAATTACTTTCAGCTTTTCCTTGTTAAGTATGACAGTGGTTTATCATATCTAGCCTTCTGTTCATTGGTATGTAATCTTTCAGTACCTCATTTCTTAAGGATTTTTATCATGAAGGGACATTGAATGAATATTCATTTAATTTTTTTTCTGCATGAATTGAGATGACTATATGATTCTTATTCTTCATTCTGTGGATGTGATGACTCACACTTACTGACCTGCATATGTTGAACCATCCTTGTATCCCAGGAATAGATATAATTTGACCATGATGGTCTTTTTAATAGGCTGTTGGACTTGATTTTATAGTATTTTGATGAGCATTTTAGCATTTGTTTTAGTCAGGAATATTGTTTACAGCTTTTTTTTCCTTTTCTGTCCTTATCTGGTCTTAGTAGGAGGGTAATTCTTACCTCATGATTTTGATAGGGTTTTCTTCCTTTTAATGCTTTGGAATAGTCTCAAAAGAAATGGTACTAGTTCTTTAAAGGGTAGTAAAATTCAGTAGGTAAGCTACCCAGGGCATTTCTTTGTTGGAAGACTTTGTTACTCATTCAACCTAGTTACATAGTTCTGGTCCATTCAGGTTTTTAATGTACATGTATGGCTCAATTTGAATAGGTCACATGTCTAGAAATTTATCCATTTCCTCTAAATTTTCCAATTTACTGCCATATAGTTGTAAAGGCCCTAATGATCCTGTCAATTTTGTATATATATTTAAAAAACCAGCTCTTTGATTTATTGGTAATTTCTATTTTTTAGTTTTTATTTTGTTTATTTCTGCTCTTATCTTTATTTCTTCTACTCATTGTGTACTTGATTTGTGTTTGCTTTTCTAGATGCTGGAGATGCACCGTTAGGTTATTTGAAGTTTTTCATTTCTTTTTTTTTTTTTTTTGATAAAGCAATTTATTGCCATAAACTCTCTGCCCCCTCATCCTGCTTTTATTAGTGCTGGAAATCAAATTCCAGGCTTAGCTCATGCAAGACAATCACTGTGCCACTGAGTTATGAGTTCAGTCCCTAAACTTCTTCTTCTTTTTTTTTTTTAAGAGTAAAAGAAGGATAACATAATAATATGGGAGACTTATCAAATTACAGACAAAGTGGTAGGAAATTATCAATGGTTATTGTTTTACATATTGTTATCTACAAGATAGTTTCTCAGGAAAACAAATAGATAAATAATAGTGAGTTACAGACAAAAGAGGTAGGTTATTATCAATAGTTGTTGTACTATACTTTGGTATCTTCAAAGTGGCTTCTAAAGAAAACAAACAGAGCTATACATGAGTGACCTATTGAATAATCATTAACTATTCTCAGTGGTTGTTGTAGGAAACTCATAATAATAAACATACATCCATTTATGAAATAGGATAGGAACAATACAAACAACACAGTTATGGATAGATTAGTAGGGAAATATCAGTGGCTGCTGTAATACATGGTGGTATCTTCAAAGTGGTGTCTCAGGAAGACAGAGATACGCAAGAAGGATCTAACAAGTAGTTATAGCCTAAGGTTGTCAAAAGTAGCATATTACCTCCTCACCAGTGACTTCTGTCACTGAGGTGTAATGGCTGGAAGGAAGGCCAGGACTGAAAGAAGGACCGAGTGACTCACACCTGTGTCTAGTAACAGGCTGATTTCTTGTTCCTCCACAGTCATGATTACCCAGAGCTCCTCTATGGAGATGACAGTCTGGCCAGAGGGAGAAGGCAGAGTATGCCCCAGGCCCCCTCATTCCTGTTGGACTAACTGGTAGGATGGGTCTGAGCTCTGGGCCTCTGCTTCAGAAGGCAGACCGATCTCCATTGGTCACCTTTGCATTCAGGGCATGGCCCAGGGGGCCTCTTAGGGCAGTTCCTCTTGAGGTGGCCTGGCTTTTAACAGTGGTAGCAGATGAATGCAGTTGTAGAGTTCTTCTTGGGGCCCCAGGAATCAGACTTGGGGTCTGTTTCTCTTAGTGCTGCAGCAAAAGCAGCTGCTTTTTCTCAGTCTCTTCGTTTTCTCTCCTTGGCCTCCTCCTTGTCATGGCTATAGAATATTGAGGAGGCAATTCTTACTAACATCTCAAGTAAGCCATCTGGGGCAAAAGCCATTCTTTGTAGCTTTTTCTCTCCAGCCTCCCATCACATTGGGACCCCACAACCAGTTGGTGTCCTCTCCCCAGCCATCAGCACAGGCAGCAGAAATCTTGCTGCAGGCCTCTCTGGAGCTTCACAGGCTCCTCCACCACAGCCTGTATTGTCAAGGGAAGAATGACTTCCAAGGGGTCTTCCCAGGTATTGCACAAGGTCCTCCTGGTTTACAGCTTCCAAACGGCTCTTGTGACCCCAGTCCACAGGACCTCTGACTCTTCGGGCTTAGTCTGTATTCTCATGTTCTCTGAGTCCTTGTTCAGCAGCTGCTCCTCTGCTGACTCTGGACCTTTCTGCTTCTCAATGGCAGGAGCAGGAGTGACCCATTGTGTGGCATGTATTCCCAGGGGTTCTTCCATATTGGAATGATTCACACACGTCTGTGGTGGGCCTCCGCAGCCAGTGCATGGTGGGCCAATTGTGTCATTGTTTCTCTGTGCCATGGTAGTTCTCAATTGAGCCACGGTGGTTGGTATGAAAGCCGGTGCGCACCACAGCGTGCCACTGCATGGCTTCCCGGGCGCTAGGGGTCCTCCTCCTGGGCACCTGCGAGGCAGGCAGCGGCCTTCTTTTAGGACTATTTTTGCTGTGTCATGTAATTTTTGGCATGCTGTTTCCATTTTTATTTTTTGAGAAATTTTTAATATCCTTTTTTATTTCCTCAATGATCTATTTTTTGTTTAAACTATGTTGCTCAGTCTCCATGTATTTGTTTAATTTCTGAAATTTCTTTAGTTGTTGGTTTCTAGGTTTTTGTTTCCCTTGGTGGTCTGATATGATACATGTTTTCAATTTTTTAATTTATTAAGACTAGTTCTAAGACCCAAAACATAGTTTACTCTAAGGAATGTTCCATGTGCTGATGAGAAGAATGTGCATTCTGTAGTTTATGGATGAAATGTTCTGTACAAGTCCTTTGGGTACAATCAGACTATAGTATAATTTAACTATGATGCACCTGCTGATTGGATGATTTGTCCATTGATGAAAGTGTGGTGTTTGAAGTCCTCTACTGTTTCTGCATTGGATCCTATCTATCTTAGTTGCTTTTCTTGTTGCTGAAACAGAATATCTGACATCCAAAGTTAAAGGAGGAAAAGTTTATTTAGCTCATAGTTTATAGAGGTTTCAGTTCAGAGTTGGCTGGCTCCAAGACAGGGTAGCATGTCAGAGGGGCATCAGAGGGGAAACAGTTCATGCCAAAGCAGGGCAGGCAGAAGTCAGCAAGCAGCAAGCAAGAAGTGCCAGATTCTATCTGTCCCTTTATATTGTATCCACTCACACCCAGGGTGTGGCACACTTAATCCTACCCAGAACTATGCCAAATTAATCAGTGGACTAATTTAGTAATCATACACCCTTCGTCCCACCACCACACACTCTAGATCCAGCCCCTCTGAAAAAGCCCCATCTATGACCACATGATGACTGCATGAGGCTTTGGAGGAAGATCTAGACACAAGCCACAACACTATCTTTCTTTCCTTTTAGATGTAATAAAACTAGGTACTCCAACATTAAGTGCATGTCTATTTATAGTCAGCATATCTTGTTAATTAGTACCTTGATCAATAAATAGTGACCTTTGTCTCTTACACATTTAATCTTTAAATCTATTTGGTCTGGTAAGTACAGTATAGCTACTCCTGCTTGTTCTGGATTCCCCTTTGCACAGAATCCTTTCACTTTCAGTCTTTTCCAGTGAAGTAAACTTCCTTACAGGCAGGATACTATTGGTTTCTCACCACCCTGTTCAATCAGTTTGTATCTCTTAATTGGGGGATTTAGCCCATTTACACTTATGGTTATTACTGAAGGGTAATTACTTCTATCATTTTGTTGGTTTTCTTCTGTTCTGAAGATCCTTTGTACCTTTTCTTCTTCCGTTGTTAATCTGTATAGGTTGGCAGTTGCATGTAATGATAAAGTTTATTTTTAAAATGTGTGTGTAACGGGGCTATGTGGGTCAACTTTCCAAAAGTGACAAAATACTTGACAAAAACAACTTAAAAGGGTTACTTTTACTTAGAGGTTTTTCAATCCAATGCCAGCAGGTAGCGCAGCAGAACCATATGGTGGTAGGGTATGGCAAAGGACCAATGTTCACATGACAGCCAGGGAGTAGAAAGAACGAGAGTCTGGGTGCTAGCAGATGTACTCCTTCTACTAATGGATGGTGCCGTCCTCCATCAGGGCAAGTCTCTCTTGTCAGCTTCCTGGCTAACAGGCCAACTGTCTCCTGAAACATTCTCACAAACACAGCCAGAAATGTGCTTTACTAATTTTCTGAGTGACTGTCAACTTACTCAAGTTGCCAATCATAATTAATATCATGAGTTTTATCCTTTCATGTGTTTTCATGATGGAAGTTACCATTCTTTTGCTTCTGAATATACAGCTCCCTTAAGCATATTTCATATGGCTCATCTGACGGTGATAAATTATCTCAGGCTCAACTTGTCTCAGAAGGTCTTTATTATTCACTTGTTCGTGAAGGATAGCTTTATGGACTGTAGTATGCTTGGCTGGTTGTTGTATTGAGTCCTTGTGTATATCATTCCATTCCCTTCTCTAGAAGTTTTGGCACAATCATTCTATTAAATGAATGGGCATAAGTTTGAATGTGATTTGATGCTTCTTTTCTCTTGCAGCTTTTAGAATTCTCTGTTTTGAACTTTTGACAGTTTGAATCTAATGTCTTGGTGAAGATCTCTGGTCATGTCTAGTTTGGGTCCTGTAAGCCACTTGGACCTGGAAGCCTACATCTTCCCCAAGCTTTGAAAAGTTTCCAGTTATTATCTCATTTGAATGGCTTTTTGATGCCCATCCTTTTTCACTGACCTTCATTCCATGGTGTCCCTGAGGTCTTTGAGGCTGTCTTCATTCTTTGTCTCTCTCCTTATTTTTGTGTCTGAGTGTGGTACTGCCAAGGACCTGTCTTCAAGTTCAGACATTCTTATACTTGATCTAGTCTGTTGAAAATTCTAGGTTTTTGTTTTTTTAACTAATGGGGATTAAACACAAAGGTGCTTTACCATGAGCTAAATCCCCAACCCTTTGTATTTTAGACAGGGCCTAAGTTGCCAGGCATTGTATCACTATCTTTCTCATGGGGATTTGTCGCCAGTTACTGTCTTCTTTTGGGACATCGTGGGTACCTTGTTTTCTCATATTTCTAGGCACCCTATGTTCAGATTTTTGTGTCTGGCAAGTTGGTTGTCTATACTATTTGTACAAACTAGAGTCTATCCTAGATGGCTTTCTTCCAAAGACATGTGTTGGGTATCAGTTTGGAAAGTTCTGCTGGCATTGTTTCTAGGTGGGCACCCTGGCAGAGTTTCCCTCTAGCTTCTCTGACTGTGAGCAATAGATGTGTGTAGTATGCATGGTGGTACAATCAGAGAGTCCTTCTGTATCCAGCAGTCATATGGAGGAGTGTGTTAGTCACTTTCTCACCTCTAAAACACAATAGCCAACACCCAACTTACGGGAGGAGAGATTATATTGGCTCAGTATTTAGATGTTTCAGACCACAATTGGCAGGCTCCCTCAGAAACAGCATAGTAGAAAGGTCTGCTGCAGAGGAAAGCTGCAGCCAGGAAGCAGAGAAAGGAGAGAGAGGCGGGAGAGGAGGGAGACGGAGGGAGATAAAGGAACCTCTTAACAGCAAGTCAGCTACAGCACTCCTATAATTGATCACCTTCTAGATAATGTAGGGTTTGTGGGGCCACTTTAAATCTAAATCATGATAGGGAATAGGCACTATAGTAGCCCAGGTGGGTGTTACACACACAGTAGTAGATTTGCAGTGTCCCTGTGTGGCTACTCTGGCAATAGAAGTGATGGTGTTGGAAACATTGGAACACAGTGCTTTTGCAGCAGCAGGAGCAGCAGCAGCAGCAGCAGATCTTTGCTTGCAGCAGCATTTCCGGTAATGGGGTTGCTTGTGCTATCAGGAGGTATCATGCATGGAACACATACTTTGGCCCCACAGACAGTGGCAGCTCTGGCTAATTATGGCTTGGGTTACACAGCTTGAATCTATGATGACAGAAGCTCAGGTGACTGTGGCTTGAGTAGATTATAGTAACAGCTTCAGCCAGTTAAGGTAGAAGATCTTGCATCTTAAACCGATTAAGTTGGCTTGGGCAGCAGTGTACGTATCTTTGCTCCCAATATTTTGCCCATATTGCAGCAGCTTGGGATCTATGAGTTGAGGGGCAGACAATACACAATCCATCTCTGGGCCAAAGCTACAGTGAAAACTCCTGGAAGCTCTTTGAACTGCCCCTCCTGCTGTTGAGACCATCATCCGCAGTGAAGTTGCCAGTGTTCATAATGGGGGGGCCTGTTGAGAGACAGCTGTTCACCTTTGCCCTCACAGTGGGGAGGCTCCTTGGAAGCAGAAACAGTACTGCAGATGTGTGCTTTATTCTACTCTCTATATCCCAGGTTTCTGCATCTTGCAAAATTCCCGTCTTTCCTTTTCTGTGTTCCAAAGTGCCACCTACCTCAAAACTCAATTACTTATTTGCTATTGTGGTTCTTCTTAGCAGAGCAGGAGGCAAGCACTGGGAATCTCTCTTTGGCTGTCCAATTTAATTTTTTAATGATTCCATTTTGTGAATATACCAAAATTTAATGCATAATTTTTACTGTAAAATATTTAGATTATTCCAATTTTTAATTTTATAGTAGTACAATAAGCAACTTTTATATATCTTTTAACTAAATTTATTCTCCTTGAACTGAAATTGCTATCTCAAAGGATATCCATTTTAACAGCTTTTGTTATGCTGTTAATCACTGAAAATTGTATCAATGATTGAGTACACTATAAAGACTATCACAATAGTTTTATTTATCCATCATAGGCAAAAAAAAGTATTATGCTTTAATCTTTTTTTGGTGACTGAGAGTGTATAATTTTTCTCATGCATTTCTTTTTGTTGTTGTTGTTGTTTTGTTTTTCATTTTTCTTCCGGTACCAGGAATCGAACTCACAACCTTGCACTTGCCAGGCAGGTGCTTTGCCACTGAGCTAAATCCCCAGCCCCTGGTTTGATTTTTTTGTTTTGTTTTGTTTTGTTTTTTTTCTCATGCATTTCTCATCTTTGAAAATTACTAGATCACCTCTTTTGACCATTTTTTCTTGGAGAAGAAGCCTTTGTTTTTACAAGTTGTTTATATATTAAAGACATTAACTGTTCATAGTAATTATGACAAGTATGGTCCTAAGTTTATGATTTTCAATCTGGCTTGCACTGCTTTTGCACTAAATTTATGTAAAATTTTGTAGACAGGAGACCAGATTTTGTGGTATTTTCTTCTTTTTTCAGGTCTGAATCATGAAGTAGTTAAACCCATGGCACATTCTAAACATCTGTAAATCAGCAAGATCAGATTTTTAAGACACTAATTACTGGGAACAGCAATTCATTATCAAGACAGGAAAAGGTTCAAAAATATTAAAATCCTTGAAGATACCTGTATAAGAGCAATGCAAAATACTTAAGGTAAATCTGAGGAATATACACTTTACAACTTCCCCCACTCAACCTTCCCAAACCATGTTAATCTGTGTGATAGGTTTAAGTTTCATAATAATACAAAATGCAAGAATCAGCAGGATCTAGTTCTAGAAGATAGAAGCCAGATGGGTCTGTAACACCAAACATGAAAAAACTAATGAAATGGATTTAAACTGTTTAGGTATTTCACAACAATGAGTGGATTTTTAAAGGATCCATTTTTTGGAAGCCAAGACTATCTATACTATTCAAATTGTAAAAATACACATATTCACATACATTTTAGACAATATGGTCCCAAGCATATGAAAGTCTAACTTTATTGTAGGCACTTTTGGCAAACATATCAGTACTTTTTGTTATTCATATAATCTTTTAGCAACAGTCAGTTACAGTTCAAATGACAAAGTATAAATAAAATTACACACTTCATCAAAAATTACATCAAACCCTTTTATGAATTCTGTAATAAAATTAAAACCATTACCCACTCCCCACTTGATAATGGTTCTGTTTATGATCCTTTAGTTATGAAGTCTCTGAAGATGCTGCACTTGGTATTATCTTCAGTGACGGCAGGAAATGTTTAACAGGTAACAACCTAATCCAACCAGTGCTTGTTTTTTGATCTCATCAAATGTCATATTTAAACACAACTATTTAATATTTAAGATCCCACATGGTCAGACTTCACTAGCGCTTTGCTCCAGCCTGGACACTGACCATTGAGAAATAGATGCCTTTCAGTGCAAGCAGCTGTTGGTGTGTGCCGTGCTCCTGGACCTTGCCGTTCTGAATCACCACGATGACATCCGCGTTCTGGATGGTGGAGAGGCGGTGTGCAATCACGATGCAGGTGCGGCCCTCTCTGGCTTTGTCAAGGGCTTCCTGGACAACCTGTTCAGTATCACATGAATTAATTTTTGTAATAATATGTAATATCACCCTTTAATTCTTTCTCCATCATAAGCTCCACAGTTTCTCTCATTTGTTCTTTAACGGTTGTGTCAATGAAACAGAACAGATTTTACAAACCAAGACATTATCTCATCAGACATTATCTGAGTCCCAATTTAGCTAAATTCTGACATGGATTGCTTCCAGTCTTTTTTTTTTTGGTTTTTCTCCGGTACCGGGAACCGAACTCACGACCTTGCGCTTGCCAGGCAGGCGCTTTGCTGCTGAGCTAAATCCCCAGCCCCGGATTGCTTCCAGTCTTAAAGTTACAGCCATAATTTCGCCCAGCCAATAACTTGAAAACTTTTCCAAGTGCTCCTTACCATCCAACGTTCCTAAAATCAGCCCCTTCAGGCAGCTCCACAGCAAATCAGGAAGTATGAACAGAGACAAACACAGCCTCCCTCACCGTGAGTGTGTGTTTGTTTCAGCACTAGGGATTGAAGCCGGGGACTTCACACTAAGCTGCATCCCCAGCCTTCTAAAAATCGTTTGAAACAGGCTATCTCACTCACTAAGTTGCTAACTTGCCCAGGCTGAGCCTGCATTTTGATCCTCCTGCTTCATCCTCAGAGAGTGCTGGGATTACAGGTGTGCACCATCACGCCCAGTTCAACGTTAGTTCATTAGGACAGAAAACCTGTCATAAGCAGCTGCCTTTTAAATAGCTGAATTCTTAACTATTCTCAAACTGAAAATGATTGCCCACATTTTTCTTAAGGCACAGCCAGATTCTAACCTTGCCTTACACTTCACACAGGGCTGCTGCAAGAATCTGCCCACTGACGTGGGAACAGGCTTCCTGCACATAGCTCCTTAGTGGAACATGAAGTCAGCTGAGCTGGTTTCTGGGCCATGTGCACTCTATCACTAACTCGCCCTGTCTCATCTTAGCTCTCCTAACTGACAGTTACAGAAAGTATTTAAATCCCACAGAAAGCAGCCATAAGCAACAAACAATGTATCTGCCTCAAGGTTGTTTTTTTCTTTTGGAAGAGAAAAGCATACAGTTAAGCCTTTTACGTACAACTGATTCAAGTATGAATGAACCCCATTTTAACTCCTACCTTTTCACTTTCTGTATCCAGAGCGGATGTGGCTTCATCCAAAAGCAAAATATGAGGCTGTCTAACGAGGGCGCGAGCAATGGCGATGCGCTGTTTCTGGCCTCCGGAGAGCTGGGTTCCTTTGTCTCCCACTCTGGTGTTGTATTTCTGTATACAGAAGTTTGTTGTTACAAAAGTCAAACACAGTTCGCTCTCGGAAAGTAGGATATTTTTCTCATAGAACAATTAGAAAAATTTAGGTCCAGAAAGGAAGAGTGTGTTTATGGAGACTTCAACAAAAGTACTCTAAATGCTATGTTTAATCTTTCTTTTGGAAAATATAAATTATACGTTCTATTGTAAGTCAGCCAGATGTTTCATAAGGAAGAATATTGTTGCAATGCTATTATCTTCCATCTTCAACTCTCATTATTTTGGGGACAAAGATTGGTAGAAACAATGAATTTTATTTGAATGGGCTGTACATAGTAATTGAAGACACTGACTTAGAACCAGCAGCTGACACCCGCGGCATGATTTTAAAGAGAGGAAGAAAAAATCTTGGGATGTTAGCCTTCTAGTATCTGTTCTTATGAAGCCATCTTCAACACTTAAACCATTTCAGTGTGTGCTAAGGAATTTGCTTTGATATCTAACAAAGAAAACTGAAGTATCCTTTCAAAAACTTGTTGTTTTTAAAGTTCTTCCAAAATTTTTCCACACTGTTTCTCACAGTAGAGAATCATCATCAAGGAAAGCAGAAGTTGGGTAGAGCAGCAGGTACGTCTTAGAAAACATATCGTTTTCAGCTCTGGTCAGGCTGAAATTATAGTCTGACAATGGGCTCTGATTCTTACACCTGGATTTTGACTATAAAACTCATTTTTTAAATAATACTGCCTATTTTTACTTGTGATATCCGGGAACTCTGATTTATGGTGCTTAGAACCAGAGAAAGAGAGGCAGAGACAGAGAGAGAGAGAGATCTCCTGGTGAGGTTTTGGCAGATGCTGGACTGGCTCAGCCGGAGCTGTAGCAGGCACGCTGTAGTGTGTCTCACGCCAGCACAGGTACTACCGGGCTGCACCAATGCAGCGGTGTCCTGTTGAGGCAGGCGAGAGCGCTGTAAGCCTCAAGAAGATGAACCCTCAGCCTCGGTGGGTATAGGTGAATCCTAGTACTAGTAACTCAGAAAAACAATATATCCTTCAAAAACAGAACTTCATTACCTAAGAACTTAGTGTGCTGATCCAGAATCTTAGGAAAGCAGAGTAGGGAATGACCGCTGATGTCTACAGGTGTGATGGATAGGCACCATTAATCCACTTAGTCAGCAGGGGTAGGACTGGGCCTGAAAAGTTCTAGCAAGTGCCCAGGTGACGTTGATACATGTGCATACTTTGAGACTCGCTGACTTCTCAGTGACAGGTTTGTGTGGTGGTTACTTGATTAATTGTCAGCCTGAGTGGGAACGCCCAGCTGAGCTGAGACAGTTGGTTCTGGCTGTGGAAGATCCACTTAAGGAGGACTGTTGTCGGAAATGGGTGAAAGGAGAACAGGAGGAAAGGATTTTAGCTTCTCCTTGGAGAAGCTTCAGCTGTTCTCTTCGGAGGAGCTCTGGTCTTCCCCGCTGCCTTGAGCATCGTCTCTTGGTTTCTGGTACAGATTCTTCAGCTCCGGCGCTGGCTTTCTGGCTTGCCTGCGCACACCCTTCAGTTTTCCATCTGCGACTTCTCAGCCTCCTGATATGAACTCAGGTGGGACATTGCTGTGGGCTCCAGGGCCTTGGCTGGATTCTTGGGATCTCTAGTGCTCAGACAGATCTCTGTACTCTTCTGCACCTGACCCTGTGGGTAGGTATTGTAAGCTAATGTAAATTTCTGTGTCCTGCATTAAACCTGATTCACAGCATGTGCAGTCTTTTCAGGGGCCTTGCCCCAGCCCTGCAAGCTCTCATAAGCACTGACTACAACAGTTTGGAAGGTTACATTTTAAGTGTTCAAGCCTCAAGAAAAGTCAGTTATCCATTAACTGTTAAAGGGAAACAGGACAGTGCCTTTGCCCTGGGGACTGCTTTAGGGGTAGCCGAATCTGAAGCAGAGCCTTAGGAAAGGGAAATCTTGGAAGGAGTTGGGACTACCTGATGTTACCATCCCTTAACGTGAGGAGATTGCCTTCCTCTCTGGTTTGAGGGTACTGAGCTTTATTTCTTAGGGGTGATTCCTTGTAATAAAGCACATAACTACTGATAATGGGAGGGGACAGATGAGCAAGGTCAAGATGCATTTCAAAATATAGGACTTACCAGGCCCAAAGAGAAAGTGAGAGGTTCCAGTTACCTAAGCTCCTACAGCAGTGATGGCGAACCTTTTAGAGCTGAGTGCCCAAACTACAACCCAAAACCCACTTATTTATCTCAAAATGCCAACACTGCAATTCAAACTGAGTACTGAGGTTTTAGTTTAGAAAAAACTCATACATTAACATCTTTTGTCTTAAAAACTGATTAACACATTGCCACCACCACTCTCTAGAGGAATTCAAAGGCACAGCACAAAGCTCAAGGTGTATTTCAACACTGAATCATAAGAATGGAGCACAGGACCCATGGAATGCACGATGATTACACGATACCATGGTTGTCCCAATGGCTCAGTTGTGTTCAGAGAGAGGCTGGTGACTCCACAGAGTGAGGCCGGGGCTTGGAGAAGAGCAGCGAGGAGGTAGAGGGAAGACAAATGAAGAAAGAATGGGAGGGGTGGTCGTGCCTGCCTCCCTGACAGGACCAGAAGCATCAGGGCCACAGCGGAGTCCCAGCTGCTGCCTGCAGGCCCTGTCCCTGCACTAGGAGAGAAAGGATGGAGGGAAGAGGAAAGGCGTTCTAGATAACCCATTTACCCTAGGGCTGAAGAAAGCGGAGGCTCAAGTCTACAAGCTGGAGAGCTGTTGCAGGCCGCCTACCCCAGCAAAGTTCTCTCTTCAACCTGAATCCAACACTTTCAACCCTTCTTCACAAGGAGGGTCCGGGGGCTGGGGATTTAGCTCAGCGGCAAAAGCACCTGCCTGGCAAGTGCAAAGTCGTGAGTTCAGTTCCCGGTACCGGAGAAAAACAAAAAAAAAAAAAACAAGGAGGGTCCGGTGACCCACTAAATAAAACTAATAACCAAGGCAGGAGGTGTGGCCAGATACTTGAATACAGGTGGGACTATGCTCTGGTTCACACCTTCTCCTCACCTTCAGCAAACCAGCCCTTCAGAAATCGCATGACAAGGCTCCATCATTTGATTACACTGACTGTAGCTCAGTGGTAGAGCACTTGCCTACCACACACCAGGCCCTGGGTTTGATCCCTAGCATTGCAAATAAAGAGCAATGAGGATTAAGAGGAGTAGGGGAAGGAGGAAGAGTGAAGATAATGAAAATCAGACAATAAGCAAAAGAGACCGCTCCGTGCTCCTGGGTCCTTACTTTGGAGGGACACTTACGTCAGGCAGCGACTCGATGAACTGGTGGATGTTGGCCTCCTTGGCTGCCTTCACAATCTCCTCCTGGGACACGGTCCGGCTGTTGTCTCCGTAGGCGATGTTCTCCCCGATGCTGCAGTCAAACAGGACGGGCTCCTGCGACACGATGCCCAGTTGGGCTCGCAGCCACTGCACATTCAGTTGCTGTATTTCTTTGCCATCCACAAGCTGAAAAAAAAGAGTGTACACGTCAACTTCCAGAGCAGCACACTCTGAATTTAGCAGAATTAGCATTATTACTTCTAAAAGAGTCAAAGTGCTTTGAGATTAAGGGAAAGTTGCGTTTGTCTTGCTTTGGGTTGTTAAGGTTAATCTAACAAGGTCGTAATTGTACGCTCTGAGGAAAGGTCATGTTTCTGATGTTTTAACATGGGTTTCTGTCACTCCTTCCCTGCAAATATAAGTCAAGGAGGTATTAAAGCTGCAGATGAAATTAAGGCTGCTGATTAGCTGACTAAAAACGATTATTCTGGATTATCTTGGTGAGCCCAGTGGAATCCTAAGGGTTCTTAACTGTGAAAGAGACAGGCAGGACAGTATCCGTGCACGTAATATAAGAAGACTTGGTCAGATAAAGCTGGCTCTGAAGATGGAAGAAGGGGTCGGGAATTAGAAAAGGCAGGACGACAGACTGTTCTTTGCAGTCCACAAAAGAAACAGAGCACTGCTGATACCCTGATTTTTTTTTTTTTTTTTTTTTTAAAGAGTGAAAGAAGGATAACATAGTAATAGGGGGCGCTTACCAAACTGCAGACAACATGGTAGGAAATTGTCAGTGGTTGTTATTTTACCTATTGCTATCTTCAAGATAGTTTCTCAGGAAAACAAATAGACAAATAATAGTGAGTTACAGACAAAAGTGGTAGGAAATTATCAATGGTTGTTGTACTATGGTATCTTCAAAGTAGTTTCTAGAGAAAACAAACAGCTATACATGAGTGATCAATTAAATAATCATTGACTGTTCTCAATGATTGTTGTTGGAAATACATAGTAATAAACATACATCCATTTACAAAACAGCATAGGAACAATACAAACATTACAGAGTTATGGACAGATTGGCAGGAAATTATCAATGGCTGCTGCGATACATGTTGGTATCTTCAAAGTGGTTTCTCAGGAAAACCGAGATATGCAAGAAATATTTAACAAGTAGTTACAGCCTAAGGGTTGTGAAAAATGGTGGATTACCTCCTCACCAGTGATGCCTTTCACTGAAGTGTGACGGGTGGAAGGAAGGCCAGGATTGAAAAGAAGGACCAAGAGACTAGCACCAGTGTCCAGCAATAGGCTGTTTACTTTTTCCTCTATAGTCATGATTACCCAGGGCTCCTCCATGGAGATAATGGTCTGGCCAGAAGGAGAAGGCAGAATATGCCCTGGGCCCCTTCATTCCTGTTGGAACAGCTGGGAGGAGGGGTCTGAGCTCTGGGGCCTTCGCTTTAGAGGAGACACCCTGATTTTATCTCAGTGAGACCTCCTTCAGATTTATAACTTCCGTAAGTGTAAGGTAATATACATGTGCTGTTTTAAGCCAGGAAATTTGTGGTTATATGAGCCACAGGAAACTAATACTCCATTCTTCTGGGCTGTATCCTGAAATCCTTATTCCCACATCTCAGTTTTTCATACTAAGAACACTCTGAATCAGAGTGGAAATAAACATAACTATGATCACATAATGGGTCTGTGGATCAGGTTTCTGATCTGACTCAAGTTTGAGAAGCCAGATGCAGTGGTCATGTGGAACAGTGGTGCACACTGCAGGGCAGCTGGTGCATCTCTGCACCTGCTGATCTCGGGAGAGACAATCCATTTCTTTTACTTTCTTTGAGGGCAATACAAGAATGCTGACAGTTTCTCAGTTCAGAGAATTGAGGCTTAATGAGATCATATAGAGACCCATTTAGCATAGCACCGTGCATAGGGTAAGAGCTCAAGGGTCAACAATAATATACTCTGTGTGATAAACTATAGAGGATAGAAAGGTAGACAAGCACTTGAAAAGGCAGATGCAGATGACATCTTCATTAATGAACCAAAGAAGTAGAAAAGGCAAGCATGTCCTTTTTTCTGGCTGTTTGGCTACCTGTGTGTTCTGCAGACTACTCATGAGGCCTCCTTACTGACTTGCTGATGAAGAGCCCTCATGTCTGGTGCAGATATATCTCCCCAACATCTCTGTTTGCAGAGGGTTTTCCACATTCGTGTGACAGAACTGCTCATGACCTCTGTGGAGGACACAAGTGACTCAGCTTTGAGCTTTTCTCATAGTGGTGATGCGTGTTCTGAGCCACATACGCACTATATTCCATGTGCCTTTCTGGGGCCCCTGGGAGCAGCTAATCAGAGTTAAGTGAAATCTTTCTTCAGGAACACAGCTTCTTCTTGTGCAAGTGCTAGGTGTGGGGGAAAGCCATGGTCCCACTGGTACTAAGCCCTGTTCCCACGGAGACCATTCTGAGCACTATGCTCCAGGCTTCCTAATAGTCTTAAGGAATAAAGAAATTTGAAATGAATTTGAAATTTGAAATGAAATTTGAGGATGGAGACAGGCAGTAAAAACCAAACAAGGACATGGCTAAACAGCAGATCTTCTTAGGTGGGATACTGTACCTGGTAAATAGATATTTTAAGGAAAGAAAAAGTTTTAAAAATCCTTCCAGGTTTATACCCCTGGAAAAAAGACAAATACTGTCTAACTAATAAGATCACAGGCAAATGTGGATAACTGCAGTGTATTTTGATGAATTTCTTTCATTACACGGAGTATGATAACACTCTTGGCTTCCTCTGCCTGGCGCAATACACTAAAAGTGCAAACTATTTAAAACCTCTGCTAGCTAAAGAAGTCTTTCTTAAGGAAAACATGTTTACAAGCCCATAATATAAAACAGATCAAAGCACAGCTGTTTTGACTGAGCAGGATGTGCAAGTCTCTCCTTTTCTGAAGTTGTTTTATATGACTTGTTATCTGTAGAGGAATAGCCAAGAACTAGTGCCAAAGCATCAGTTTTCTGGTCAGAATTCTGACCCTTACTTATGTCCACATCAACTCCTGCAATTGCTTTTGCCTTAGCTTACAATCTAAACTAACAGAATAAAATGGTTCACTTTTGTCTGTACCTTCTTCATGTTTAGTAACAGCAGCTTACAGTTTGATGATATTGTGTTAGATCTCTTTAACTCTGCTAGGCAATTTCCAAACAACCTTTTAGTTATACAAGTCTATCCTGATACTTAAGTATTTCTGCAGTTGCTAGGAACTTCACTGCTCCATGTCCTTGAAATCTTGCCACCAGAAGACCTGGGGCAGAAGCGATATTCTGTGGGAGGTGAGAATGACAAGGCCAGAACACTTGGTTTCCCGTGCAGGGTTTGCTGGAGCCTGGGACCCTCCGTCTGCTGTTATGTATGGAACATCATTGTCCCAGATAAACCTGGGACCAGAATCTTGGAAGTTCTTGCACTTAGATTTTGGTGTGAGTTTTTAAATTTGAAGTAAATATTCCCTCCTAAATATTTTTGAATTCAAATTTCCGTTTTGTTTCTTTTAAATAGAATCCTTAAAATTGCAAGATCTTCAGGCGCTACAAACTGGGATCCTTCCCTCTTTTAATCCTACTGCTTGTATTTCAAGACTTTCCACAATTTCACCAAAACCCTCACTAAAATTCACCAGTTCAGTGGTTCCTACACTATAGCTAGCATCAGAATCAGCTGTGAAAATTGTAAAAATGAAAGGCAAGGCCCTACTGTCCTTGAATGATCCAGGTCGGCTGTGTTCTGTATTGGCTCTCCAAGCCATCCTAATATACCCCACAGTTTCAGAGCCACCACTCCAGGTCAGGGTTTCTCAAAGTTATGACCCATGGACTCCTAAGAGACTTGTGAAATTTATGATTTCAGGGTGGTCCTCCAGGTTAAGTCCTTTCTTCAATTTTTAAGCAATCAAATGATGCTTAAATCCATCATTCCCACACGGCAGTACAGACTAATTGGTAGTATTTTACTAAACTAAATCAGGTGTTGCTAGTTGGTATTTACCATCAAAACTTGGCATATTTACTTGAGTTTACTAGGGACACTTCTGGTAAGAAGTCTGGATGCCATACGCCCCTTGGCAGTCTTTGAAAGGTCTCATGTTATGCACAGAAGCAGACTGTAGAGCTTACTGTAACAAATGAGAAGAGTTTGCCTCCAGCACACACATCGGGGTGTCGTGAGATGGTTCCTGTTGTATAGACTCAGCATTTGTTTCCGTAAACTTCAGCATCTGCCCTTCCACATATCAAGGGACTAGAAGGCTGAAACCTCTTTTTGAGGCTCCATTGGTTCTGGTGGTAAGTTAGGTTCTACCAGTGAGATACAATGTGTCAGGTATGAGGGCAGAGGTCCATCTCCAGCAGATGAGTTTTTGCAGTAGTCAGACCCCGATCTGGGGTGTTCAGGTTTGGAACCGCTATGACATCTGCATAGTTTTGTGCAATGTCTTAGCCAGAGTAGCATCATGGCTGCAGTGCTATGATTTGGAAAGCTGGGAGCAGCCTTTCTTCCACTTGTCCAGCCCTTTCAAGTAGCACTTGATTTCCTCTATTAAATGCTTATCTACTTGTAATAGCTAGAGTGATTTCCATTTTCCACACTGAACTGTGAAAGATATGGTCTGTATTAAGTATTATGCACTGGGTGTATTGATGTACTTGTAGCATTACTAATCCCTAACTAATCTCTTCTTGTATGATCATATACAAGAAGTGTCCTTAATAAACTCAAGTAAACGTGCCAAGTTTTATTTGTAAATATCATTTAGTAACCCTTAACAATTCAGTTCATAGGTTCCTATCAATGAATTCTTACTGCCATGTAAGAATGATGGATTTGAGCATCATTTGCTTATAACTAATCCCTTCTTGTGTAATTATTTACTGTCTGCTATTGTTTTCAACTCCAACATTTTATTATCATACATTTTGTTTTCCTCCTGGAAAGTGACACGAGTGCATTACAGGGCTGTGAGACTTTTACATCTTTCATGACTGATAATCTATAAAGTCTGAGAGTCTGAGAACCACTACTCTGTTTTATTGGTGCATATTAGTAATACAAAATACCGAGACCTGTTTTCTCATGTTACTAATGCACATATTTTGACTATTTTCATCCACATTAATCTCCTTCCCCTTTCCCACCCGCTATCCTCATACCATTCCCCATCTCTAAAAGTCTCCCTTCTAGTGGACTTCCACCTTACTGTCACCTCTACTTCATTTATTTACCTTTAGATTGCTTATATAAGAAGAAATATGCAGTATTTAACTTTCTGAGATTTGCTTATTCTGATTAACATAATGGTCTCCAGTTCTATCCATTTTCCTGCAAATGGCATAATTCCTCCTCCTTTATGGCGGAATAATATTCCACTGTGTACCACTGCATATTTCCTTCATGCACTCATCGTGTGATAGGCATCTAGGCTCTTTCCACAGCTTAGTTACTATGAATTAATTGCACTGCTATAACACAGGTATGCATGTATTACTATACTATGCTGTCTTTAAGTCTTTTGGGAATATACCGAGGAGTGATATGGCTGGATCTAATCTTATTTTTTTTTTTTGAGGAATCTCCATACTCATTTTCTGTACTAGTTTATATACCCACTAACAGTTTAGGAGGGTCCTTTCATCCAACATCCTCACCAACATTCATTGTTGCTTCTACTCTTGATGACAGCCTTTCTACTTGGCGTGAGATGGAATCTCTATGTAGTTTTGATTCCCTAATGACTGAAGATGTTTAACAGTTTTTCTAGACTTATTGGCCATTTGTACTTCTTCTTTTGAGAATTTTCTACTAATTTGCCCATATATTGATTGGGCTGTTTGTTGTTTGGTGTTTTTTAGTTCTTTATATAGTCTAGATAGTAAACTTCTATCAGAAGAAGAGCTACCAAAGATTTTCTCTCTCTCTCTTTTTTTTTTTGTTTTTCTCCGGTACCGGGAACCGAACTCACGACCTTGCGCTTGCCAGGCAGGCGCTTTTGCCGCTGAGCTAAGTCCCCAGCCCCAAGATTTTCTCTCTCTGAAGGTTGTCTCTTCACTGTTTCTTTGCTGTGCTGAAGATTTTTTTATTTTATGTACGTCCCATTTTTTTTTTTTATCCTTGTGCAACTGGAGTCCTGCTCAGAAATCCCGACCCATGCCTATCACTTCAAGCACTTCCTTGTGTTTTCTTCCAGCAGTTTCCAAGATTCCAGGCTTGTATGTAGGCCTTTGATTCACTGTTACTTCATTTTTAATACAGGGGGAGAAATATCTAGTTTCAGTCCTTTGCACGTGGATATCCAGCTCTTCCAGAACATGATTTCGGCCCTTCTGTGAACAATCAGATGGCTAAGTGTGTGGGTTTGTTTCTGTGTCTTTTGTTCTGTTCCACTGGTGTACAGTTCTGCTTTCACGCTCATACCTTATGTATTTGTTACTACGGCTTTGCAATATAATTTGAAATGGGGCTATTTCAGTGTCACCTCCTTGCTCTTATTGCTCCAGGGTACTTTGCCTAGTTTGGTTCTTTTGGGCTTCCATATGAATTTTAGAATTATTTTTTCTAATTCTGTGAAGAATGCTGTTGGTATTTTAATAGTGATCACACTGAGTCTGTACACCACTTTTGGTAATATGTCCATTTTTATAATATTAGTCCTGCCAATGCATAAACAAAAGAAGTCTTTCCCTTTTCTTTTTTTTGGTTTTTTTCTGGTACCAGGAATTGAACTCAAGACCTCGTGCTTACCAGGCAGGCGCTGTGCCACTGAGCTAAATCCCCAGCCCAGTCTTTCCCTTTTCTAATGTCTTCAATTTTTTTGTTCAATGCTCCATAATTTTCATTACCAAGGTCTTCCACATTCTTGGTTAGTTGATTCCTAAGTGTTTGTTTTATACTATTGAGAATGGAATGGTTTTCCTGATTTCTTTCTCAAGTGGGTTCCTATCTTGTATATGGAAAAGCTGTTGAATTTTGTATGCTGGAGTGGAGTTTGTATCCTGGAGAACCAGTACTGTTACTAACTCTATTTCAGCTGAACTGGCCTATTTCTTGCACTAAGTCAAAAACCTACCAATTATTGCCACATTCATTATCTATTGCACTTACAAGCATTTCCACTGTTCATGCATATGCAAATCTCATTTATTCCTTACAACCAGCTTTGGGTCTACTGCTTTAACAATGCATGGAAGTATATTTCTACGCTTGCAGTTTCCATCTTCGGAGACAGACATCACGCCCTCGAACTCTTTACAGACCAACATTAAATATACTGATTAATTAAAGTCTGATGAGGCGGGGTAAAGTCTTAACTGTCTTTGAGTAGAATAAAAATCTTTTTCTGAGTAATAGTGATTAATTGCTGTGAGGAAGGAAAAAAAGAGCCTTGGACTACAGGTTGAAAATTCTTCTGCATTTCAGTTGTTACTGCAAGTAGGGTCCACACGGAGCTTGTTAGTCAGTGTCCATGCCACTCCAGCTATTTCTTACTTTAAATATCATCACTGAGTACAACCAGTGACTAAATGCCAACATAAAAATTTCTTGTTTTACATCCTCTTCCTTCCTACTTTGGCCTTTTCCTATCCCCCATGACCATCTTTAAACTCACCACTCCCTTTAAGACTCTTAGCTCAGGCCCAACATCTAAGATGTTCCCCTGACAGGCATTCAAATGTTTTGAATTACTAATTCTGACTCTTCACTCATCTTCTTAGTTCAGAAAATGCAAAGATATTCTTTCACACTGTTCATTCATACCCCCAAATGTTTCAGTCTTAGTGTGTTTGGGTTTTGTTTTGTTTGTTTCTCTGTTTTCCCTTGGAAGATGTTTCAATGCCCTCTCTCCATCATATACGTTATCTTATCTTTAGCCATAAAAATGCTCCAGATTCCCCTTCCTACGCGTGTTCCCTGCATTTTGCCTTCCCCACTCAGGCTGCTGCTCTTAGTTGCCTCTTTTACCTTTGGTCTAATAATTCTAAAATTCATACGGAAGCCCAGAAGAACCAAACTAGGCAAAGTACCCTGGAGCAATAAGAGCAAGCAGGTGGCACTGAAATAGCCCCGTTTCAAATTATATTGCAAAGCCGTAGTAACAAATACATAAGGTATGAGCATGACCAAAGGTACTCTACACCTTCTGAAGTCTCATTTCCCTTCCTAGCCATTCCGCAGCCATGGTGTGGTCTTTCCCATCAGCACTTCCCTGAGAGTATGACACATCAGAAGAAGCTTATGAACTGCCAGAGCCTACACGACGGCTCCGTCCTCAACTTCTCTAATCAGTCCACAGCATCGGTTTTTGATGACCATTTTCTTCTTGAAACACAGCCCATCCTTCGTTTATCTCCTTTGTCTCTCCCAGCTCCCCTTCTCTGTTTTTCTGAGTACTTCACTTTGTGCTTCCTTTTCTGATGTGGGCTCAGATTTAGCCACACAAGAGGCGAGTATTAAAAAGGTGACTCGGGAGCAGTGCTGAGGGAGAGGCTGGAGGCAGATGACACAGCCTGGACACCCAGCCTACACTATCAGACTTTCCCTAAGTGGTGTTAGTGCTTAAGAGACTGGAAAACAATGACTTGTCCTCGAGAGTGAAAAACATAGCCAGGCCTCCAGGTGATGAAAAGCCTGAAATGAGCTGAACGGGAGAGCGCTCACCACTGTCCCAGCCAATGGGTTGTAGAACCGCTCCAGGAGCTGCACCGTTGTGCTCTTCCCACAGCCGCTGCTGCCCACCAAGGCCAGCGTCTGGCCCTTCTTCACCTGCAGGTTCAGGCCCTGAAGCACCGGGATGTCTGGGCGGGTGGGATAGTTGAACACAACATCACTGAAGGTCACATTTCCTTCCAGCATACTCTAAAATGAGGACAGGGAGAGTAAGTTTGCTGCAACACTGAAACACAGAGTAGGCCTAAGCCAGTGATGGCAAACCTTTTAGAGATGAGTGCCTGAACTGCAACCAAAACCCACATATTTATTGGAAAGTGCCAACACCACAATTAAACCTGAATATCTAGTGGTTGGCTCCTGGGGCTACTTGGCTTGCACGCCAGCAGAGCAGGCTCTGTGTGCCCGCTGCAGCACACATGCCATAGGTTCACCACCACTGACCTAAGCCCTTCCACCAGCAGGTTTCAAAAGTAGTGGGATCCCTCTTCCACCAGCAGTTTTCAAAACGGGATCCCACTAGAGGTAAGACTGAGTCACACTGCTAGAATTAATAAGTAAGATCTCAGAGCCAATGTTTTCACTGAATGAGTTAGTAATCCAATACAAAAGTACAATACAAATGTGCTAAATTTGTTCCCCCAGAATTGAGTAACTTACACATCAGAGAACCTGATTTGCTTATAAAGCCAGCAGTATTCTTACCTCCCCATAACTTTGTGATGTAGAAGAACTGGATGTTAGCACCTGTTATTAACACTTACCGAAATAACCCATGATTTCAAATTTTTATATTACTATCAGCATTTTAAAAGGCACACAGTTTATTACATTTCCCCTTTGAATACTTCTATGCAGCAAATTAGGAGCAGATCATACAGTGGAAAACTCAAACTCACCGGCTTCAGGCCTTCTGTGCTATAGCTGTCAATGGCGGGGACCTTTTCAATGATCATGATGATGTGGGAGGCTGACACTTTGGCTTTGGCGTAGTCAGGGGCAAAGGAACTGACCTGCCCGACTGCCATGGCGCCAAAGACGACGGCGGAAAATACCCTGGAGAACAGAAGACGAAGCAGAGGCACGGTTACAGCTGCACTGCTAGAAAGCTGACACTTCTACAAACAGGGAGCATTGTCTCAAATAATTGTAAAGCAGATAAAGTTTTCTATAAACTAAGAAAAACCTGTCATAGGGCTGTCCTTCAAGTGTTAACACTATTGTAAATGTCCTTGGTGTCTTTAATAATGTTTATCAAAGTGTGTGTTTGAGCAGCAGCGCCCTACAACTCTGTTAAAGCAAGACACTGCACCATTAGTTTTCTTTTTTTAAAAAAAATTTTCCTCTAAATAAATCACATAGATTGTTAATCTTGTTCTTCTTCTCATTCAAACCTTTGGGATCCACTTACCACTCTTCACACGGGTTTCCCCTTTGCTTTACCTACTTGGACGACTGATTTTGCAAACCTAAATGTCCTAGTGAGAGTGACATTCATCAGTTCAAAGTAAAATGATGTATCAAGTAATTATC
This sequence comes from Chinchilla lanigera, assembly GCF_000276665.1. Taxonomy (NCBI): domain Eukaryota; kingdom Metazoa; phylum Chordata; class Mammalia; order Rodentia; family Chinchillidae; genus Chinchilla; species Chinchilla lanigera. Next base: position 4,927,275 of record NW_004955432.1, read on the forward strand.
CAATCAAGACCTAATATCCACAATGTCTAACTTTGATCTCTAGGTTATAATCACAAATAACACCTGTACATCACATGTCACATGTACATATGAGAAAGTAGACACTTTAAATCTTCTGTTAGGGCCACCCTGAACTAACTATAATGTGTGAGCAAGTCAGTGCAGAAATATCCGAACACATTATATTCTGAGGCTCACATGATTCTGATTTCAATGTAAAACTTTATTACTTCTAGTTTTATGTACTGTCAAAGGACAGAGTTCTATCAGTCACCAAATCTACAAGATCAGAAAGATCACACAGAGTCTTCACTACTAAACTGGTTATTTTGGTATACTAGTAGCACAATTAAGTTTAAACTTGACTTCTCTAGACCACAGTATAACTTTCTAGAGCCATGGAAATGTAGCAGAGAAATCCTCATCTAGTTTTTCCTTTGTCATTTTTCATTTCTCCAATACTTCCCTTGCAACTGTTCTCTATCAAGGAAAAGTTAATTTATCCTGGGATCTTCCAGGACGTGGAGAAGGTGGACACCACTTTCATGTACTAGCTGCTGTGCTGCACAGCCCTTTACAGGGAGTCATCAGGTCCCTCCCTCAGGCTTAGGCTTCTTCTCAAATGACAACGCCCTCTAGAGACCTTTGAGCCTAGTCACTCGCCCTGCCACAGACTTGGAAAAGTCAGATGTGTGTGTTAGGAGTGGAAGGGCTGAAGTTACTATGGAAGTAGGTGTTTCCATGGGAACACACAGAGACCCAGAGGCAAATACCACTTTCTCAATCACCAAAATCTCTTCATGAGGCTGCACCTAGGGTTTTCTATCTATACATCCGGCATGTTCACCCCAGGATTACTTCTGCAGTATACTGTCAATATTAACCCAATACTTACAACAGAACGTTTTCAAAATCCATGAAACGCTGGGCCACCAAGAAGGCACCAAACCGGAAACAAGCAGCATAGGAAAAATACATCATGGCCTGGGTGAAGGCAAATGTGATTCCAAAGATGTGTGCTTTCCTCAAAGAGTTTCTGAAAAGAATATATTTGAAAACTTACTATGGTTTCATTTCTCAGTCCTTTAAAATGTAACTTTTCATTGGTTGACGGCAGAGCACAGAAGTGTGACAAAAATAGGTTTACCCTCCAAACAGTTGTTTCATTCTCATTTTACTTTCCAGTTGTGTGAACTTAAGTATGTGCCTCAACTCTGAGGATCAGTGTCTGCATCCTTAGTAAAAGACCAGCTGCACCTCTATGTATTGATGTGGTGAGGAATTAAGCCTATTGTTATGGTTTGTGTCTGGGTGTCCCCCCAAAGCCACATGAAGTCATGGGGCCAGCTTTTGGAGTGTTTGATTCTTGGGTGTGAGTGCTACAACGCCCTGGGGCAGATAGCTTGCATACCTAAGTGAGAGAAAGAGACTGCTTGCTGCCACTCCTCCCCGTTTTGCTCTTGTTGTTTTTGCTGTCTTCCACCACCATCAGTAGTTGCCCTCTGCCACCTGGCCTTGGAGCCAGCCAAGTACAGACTGAAACGTCCAGAAACTATAAGCTAAATAAACCTTCCCTTCCTTAATTTTGGGCATCAGGTATTTTGTCTCAGCAATGAGAGAAAGGTAACCAAGACACCTATGAAATCTGTACAGAATCTGTTAAGAATTAACAAATGAAAGTCTCCTCCCTTTCCCGACTACTCAACGTATAATATGTGTCCTATATATAGTTAACATTCACTCCACACACATTTACCCAACACCTCAAACTGAAGGTTAACGTGTCGTGTGACACAAAGCAATAAGGATGTTCCTGCCTCTCCTCTGGAGGAATAGGGATGTTCTTGCTAGGTGTTTGGCTGGATATCTATTTATGCCATGGAGGTACAGTACCTATGAGTAAACATGGGAAATAAAAAGAAACACTCGATTCTCTGGGGTACTTACTGAAGGAACTGCAAAAGAACTGAGATTAGGTTTTCTGGGGGATGTGAACTCAGTGCTGTGGAAGTGTGGGTAGGAACACGTTGGTAAATGGGCAGCCCTCTGGGTTCAGACTCACACTTCAACTATATCAACTTTATTTTTATCTTGGTCATCTATTGGGATTTCAAGTGCAAACTTTTTCCAAAAAAAAGTCCTAGTAAAGAAAAAGAAAGCTGGAAAACCTATCGTTAAGGTCCAGCTGTCTCCTTTGAAACAGAAGAAGCTGAGATTCAGAGACCCAGGGCTTGGTCAAATTCACACCACTTGGGGAAGCCCTCCCTGGGACGGCTGAGTTGGAGGAAGAGCAGAAGGTCCTCCGCCGGGGGAGAAAGAAGAAAGTCACAACATGTACACCCAGAAGTGCCACTCCAGTGTGTACTGCCTTCAACGTGCATGATCCACAAAGAGCCTGTAGCCCCAGCCAGAATAGGGTCACCACCACAACTGGAGCCCAGGGATTCATTCTCAACAGTATCTTCCCCTCCTCTCCCCACCCCGACCAGCTGTTTCACGTTCTACCTCAGAGATGCCCCTGACTCAGCAGGGCCTCAACACTTCTACCCCAGTTAAGTACAAGTACTTCTCCTTTGTGTCCTACCTCTGAACAATGTAAGCCTTCCAAAAACAACTCTGCTAATGCAAAAACTCCTCATACTGACCTCCTACTGTCCAGTGGTTTTTACCTGTATGGTATCTGCAAGCTCTGCCCATACATGTGTTCAAACTTCTCCTCCCGAGTCAGAGACACGACGGTTCGGAAGTTTTCTATCGCTTCGGTAGCGATCTGTAACAGACATCACCCATCGCCAAGAGGTACGGGGTGAACGGGGGCAGTTAGTTTTAATTCTCTAAAACAGGTGAGTGAGATTAGTTTTATGATTTATTTATTTATTTATTTATTTATTTATTTATTTTTCTGGTACCAGGGATCGAACTCAGGACCTTGTGATTGCCAGGCAGGCGCTTATGCCACTGAGCTATATCCCCAGCCCCCCTAGTTTTATAATTGCACAGTATTTATTTATCATTTGGTATTTCCTATGTGTATCTTCTTTATGGAAAAAGATACTAAGTAACTTATCAAACTGAAGGGCGATCAACCAGTTTTAACCTTCCCTCTTTACAGAAAGAGACTTAGGCACTTGTCTAAAGCCACATAGCTTCACAAAATTGACTTAGGAACTCGGTATTTTACACTGTTTCCAATGTTCTTTCTTCTATGATGGTAACATGTTGTGTACAGTAGTTATTTTACATATTTTTAAATGTGATTCTACTTTATCTTTTCAATTGCTACTCAGAACAACTCAATAATGTTTGGAAAATGTTGAAAACTTATGTTTTCAATAAAGCAATAAAAAGTTACATATTGGTATGTTTTACACATTAGATTATGTACATTTTTGTGAAGCATACATATTACACACGCATGTGTGTGTGCATGAGTGTATGTGTGTTTCAGAAGAATTAACCCAAGCCTCATCCATGCTAGGCAAGTGCTGTACCAGTGAGCTACAGCTCCAGACCTGTTTATTTTTATTTGTTTGTTTTTGGGGTACTGGGGAGGAGTATCTACCACTGTGCTATATCCCCAGCCCTTTTATTTTTTATTTTGAGACAAGGCCCTACTAACTTGCCCAGTTTGTTTTTAACTCAGAATCCTCCTGTTTCAGCCTGCTTGGTAGTGGGATGTCAGTGGGTGCCACCATACTTGGTTTACACATTTAGCCAAATAGGGACACAATTCTATATTCGGTTGTTTTTCGTGGACTTAACAAATATCAAGACCATATCCTATGGTCATTAAATATACATTAATAATAAATTTCAATGGTCACATGGTATTCCAGTTAGTATTCCTTTATTCTTAAACATGTATCTTTGCTTATTAATAATAGTGTTATGATAAATATCCTTCTACGATAGTATTCACCCGTATTAAATGAATTTTAGGCAAAGTTCTAAACTCTGAAATTCCTAGATCAAAGAGCACAACCTATGGAAGGAACATGACACATACTAACAGTTTTTCTCCCAGAAAGTTTCTTTTGCTCAGTTATGTTCCATTTGTGTATTACTTCCAACAAATCTGCTCAATGGGGACAAATCGCCCTGCACCACCTTTCAAAGACTGGCTGGCAGGGGCTGGGGATATAGCTCATTAGCACAAACGCCTGCCTGGCAAGCCCAAGGTCCTGAGTTCTATTTCCAGTATCAAAAAAAACAAAAGGCTGGCCAGCAGGCATGGAGTGAGAGTGCACAGAACAGCTGCACTGGCAACGTGGCGTCAGCCCGTCGGCCAGGGGACCTTGAACTTGGTCTCATGGTTCTCACCTGTCAGTGAGCAGGAGGACTGGAGGGTTTCAAAACTTCCTGAATTGTTTCCAGTACAGATCGACAAGAGACATTACTCCCATTGTTTAAGATGGCTGTCTTTTTCTAGGCTTTACACTGCTCAGAACTAATTCTCCCAAGGACACAGCCCATTAAAGTAATTGTACCTTAGAAATCACAAGCATGCAATCTCATTTATGTGTCACCAAATCAAACACAAATTAAGCTAAATTCAGACATAACAGCAAATATTTCATAAGACATTGTCAGTTTTTAATATTAGTGCAAAGGCTTATAGAAAAAAATTAAGAACAGACTTAAAAACAAACTTTCTTTAAAAAATTAAAAATAGTATTCTAAGCCAAGCATGGTGGCACTCAGGAGACTGCGAGGCAGGATTTCAAGTTCAAGGTTAGCCTGGTCTACCTGGTGAGATTATGTAACAAACAATAATATTATTATCTGATCCAGACAATCCAAGGAGACTGAACTATGTTTACCATAAGCTACTTAAAATGACAGGAAGATACCCAGACTTAATTTATGTTAAAATATTTTATAATTTCTTTTACACAATTTTTTGTATGGGAGATTGAACCTGGGGCCTTCACAATGAGCTACATCTCCAGCTCTTTAAAGAAGTTTTATTTGGAGACAGGTCTCACTAAGTCACTAAATTGCCCAGGCTGAAATCCTACTTGAAATCCTACTGTCAGCTTGAAATCCTACTGCCTCAGCTTCCAACTTGAAATCCTACTACCTCAACGTCCCAGAATACTGGGATTACAGACACGCACCACCATGCCTGGCTCTTTAAAACATATTTAATAAATAGTATATGCTCATTTTAGAATCCTAAGAGGACAGAAAGAAAGGCAGTAAAGGAAAAAATTTACCTTCAATCAAACGCCCCAATGAAAATACTTGTTCAGATTCATTAGAAATATTTTTAATTATAAGCATTCAAACAGAGAATAGAGGTTCTCTGGATTACTATGAACACTGAACAAACTACAGCAATGTATGCTAAAAAAGATTTTATGATGAACTTCAATGGAATGGTATTAAGAAACATTTTCTGTGCATCACTTACTAAAGCAGGAGTGTTTTGTGATGTATTTATAAATATCACTGCCTTTCAGTGTACAGCACAGTAAAGTGAGTTAGTCCCAGACCTTGCATGGTAAAACAATATCATCACTTCACAATATAATCACCTCATCTTAATGCATGAGGAAGGAGAACTCTCCATATAAGGAGGAGGAAATAGCACTGTTTCTCCCAGAAAGCATCTTGTACTAAATAGTTTTGGAGAAAGAAAAAGAAAAAATGCACAAGCTTTTTAAAAATTTATTTTTAATCAATACGTCCTTGCAGTACCCACGGATACACATCTTGTGGGGAGTTAGTACCTATGTGCATCAAATCCTAACCATTTTGTGTCCCCTTCTCCTCCTCTCCGCCCCTCTCCTCCTGCCCCGTATCCCCTTCCCACCCACAAAATGCCTACAGTGAATGCCACGTAAGTATTTGTTAAATAATAAGACAAAATAAGCTTGCAGCTAAGTAAGTAGCAGGAGGAGAAATCGAGGTAGGGTGAAGAAGGGGTCATGATTAAAGATGGATTTAACTTTGCTTAAAAGGAACAAAGGGAGAGAAAGAAAAAAGGTAGAATGCAACGACAGGGGAGAAAGCAAAGAAGGAAAGAACTCACGGGAGGAGGTGAGAGAGAAAGAGTCTGAGGACAGCGGCATGAAGCTGCCGTTTCTAATCTGTGCGCTAGGCGTAACAACACTGCCTTGAAAAATGGTTATAGAGTCATTCTCGGAGCACAGTAAGTACTGAAATAACAGAACATCCATGATAAGAATATTTTTCTCTGCTTAGATAGCAACTAGACTTAGCCGGACTCACCTTCCCAGCACCTTCTAGCTCTTTCTTATCTTTGAGTGCATTTCCAGACAGCATTTTCATCTCTACAACTCCTGCTATGGCAATGATGGGGACAATTGCCAAGAGTAAAAGTGTCAACTGCCAGCCATAAATGAAGGAGATAATAATTCCCGTCCCGAGGTTCGCTACATTCTGGGTAATTACAGCAAGCCTAGAACCGATAGCCTGAAAAGAGAAACAAATTTGGGACACATTTTTATATTAGATTCAAAACCGGATTATGGTGATCCACCTTCCTGAATATCTGTTAATTATCATCTCAGTTATGAAATAAAAGCGAAGATTTCCTTGAAGAAAGTTTACTGGGTTTCTACAAAGGAAGATTTCCATGATTTCTGAATGAATACTGGAAGTAGATCAACAGTCCAGAGTTCGCTGTGCATTTCTTTCCTGCTTTTTAAAAAGAAAATCTTTATTATTCAAAGCATCACCACTAGCGCAAGCTCTGCCAGTAAGAAAGATTGTGACTATTATATTAAACTGGGACTGTAAGTGCACATTCGCAATGTTTATCACATATCTATTTACAATTTAAGACTAGATGTTCCCATTAAGGATATTCAAATCTATCTGGGCCTATTTGAAATGCTTCCTGTGTTTAACTTAGCCTGGGATGGATCTGGAATGAATACACAGAATTGAAAATTATCAAATTTAATCTATGTCAAGCAGTATTACAACCTTCGGTTTGAATGTCACAGGGAGCCTGACCATGGCCTCGGGCACTATGCAGTGACTGTCCCCTTGAAAGCCAGATGGCGAATGTGCATCATTTATAAGAAAATGATGCACCTTGAGGTCACAATGTTAAGTGCAATAAATGAGACACACAGGCTGAAATAGCACAAGGTTTCCTAAAGTATAAATAAATTAAACAGCAAAATAAAGGACAGATGATAACAGGGAGAAAAATCTTTGGCAAATGGGGAGGGGACCGAGAGATGAAGGGCAGGGGAAGAATGGAAGTTCAGGGACAAAGGAGGCGTCCAGCTGGGTTATGTACATGCATCAGCTCTCCACAGGGCGTCATCTTACCTACTGCGAACACAGGCTGATAAAAAGTGAAATAACAAAAGGCAACTCCTAACACAATTAAGAAAAAAACAGAAGTCAATCTATAAAGCCAATTCTATCCACCCTCTACATTTCAGTCCTCCATGCCCCTTCTGCCCTGGAAAGGCCCTGTGTCCTCAAACCAATCCCAAATTCCTGCTCTGGCCCTGGCCTGCTCTGTCTGGAACAGGCCTGTATTCTTCTCCTCTCCCAAGGTTTCTTCTGCTCAAGTGGAGCTGGTCTCAGATAAACGCAATGCAGTGCAGTCTAGCCAGTGCCATGCCTGTGATTTTGTACAAATCTCTGCCAAGGAAAAACATCAGTAAGCATGTTAATAATCAAAGGTGTCTCCTCTGAATTCTGGGGAAGAATCCTTCATAGCTCCCCACATCGATGCCTCTAATATCATTTCATATCTTTCTGACAGAAGCACTAGACTAACATTCAGTGGGGAAAAGGAGGCCAGGGATATAGCTCAGTGGCACAAACACCTGCCTGGCAATCACAAGGTCCTGAGTTCAATACTTGGCACCAAAAAAAAAAAAAAAAAAAAAAAAAAAAAAAGGAAAGGAGGTACAACCACAACTAGCCTTTATGTACCTTAAATTCCACAACAGACAACTGTATGAGGGCTGAACGAGACAGCAAAACTAATGAAGTGCATGTTATTTTTACTTGGCACAATAACTGAGTTTAAACTCAAGGACTGCTTTGCAAATATTTGGTTCAAGTCAGAATACAATGACCTTCAGCGCCATCTCTCTGTCTCACACCTTTTCCACGTGAAGGTCAAAGGATGCAACCTGGAGAATTTGTGTCTCAGGGATAGCGTAGGTTGCTCCTGTTCTCAGATTCTACAAGTCTTTCTCCTAATCTATTTCCTACCGTTAACCTTCACACACACATTAAGAAGAATTATCTTATTTCTCTAGCCCTTGACTACCATCCAGAGCTTGACATCTATATGTATTTGTATTTTAAATATCCAGGCCTTTATGCTGAAGGGAGACTGATATGCTGCAGCCCTTGGCTTTGGCCGGTGCTGCACTGGTGGCCGTTGCTTATTCTAAAGCCTAACGCTCGCTGTCTTACATCTATTCCACTGGACTCTGAGGACCAATCACTTGTCTCTGAGACTTCCGCTCCTGCTATTTCTTCCTCAAAACACCATCATGGCACTGAAAGTATAATTTAAAAGTCTTTGTGCTAATTAGACTAAAATGCTGTATCCTGAACTTCCTTCTGAGTTCAGGAATATCAAAATTCATCACGACCTCAGCTTTGTCTCACAGAAAAAACAATTAAAAACCTAGCTGCTTTTGATTTGTATATGACTCTCCTTTGCCTTTAACTCTGCAGAACTTTGGACCACATATCAACATAAAATTAAAAGGCTCAACATGACATAAGAAATTATTGAGTTGTATTTTATTCTGGTTTGTGGTTAGCAGGATTAAGACATTTCAATAATTTTCAAACACATCTGAGAAGAGGTTTCATCAGTGGGAAGGTTAAATATGAGCAAAAAATTAGTCTAGACACACAAATATCACTAACTACATGCACACAAATTTGATGTGGATCTTCCTTGGGTAGCATGAGTTTATAACGGCATGGCTGTCATCTAACATTTTTACACTAAAAACCTAATCACACTTTTATCAGTTGATACACTGTGTCAACTTCAGAAGTTTAGAAGTTCAACGAAAGAGTCAGCAGGGAGCCAGGGTCTTCACTTTGTAAATATCCTGAGCTAGGGGCTGGGGATGTAGCTCAGTGGCACAGCGCCTGCCTGGCAAGCACAAGGTTGTGAGTTCGATTCCCGGTACCAGAAAAAAAAAAAAAAAAAAAAAAAATATCCTGAGCTTGTGCAAAAGGAGGGCAGGGAGATGGTGTGAGTAGTAGTATACCCATCCGAGGGTGGGTAGCCTGCTTACAATATAAGGGAGAAAAAGAGGGTTGCTCTCCCCCCTTGAGCTCTTGATGCTTTTGTTATCTTCTGCTGCCTTGACCTGTTGCCCCTGTGCCATGCCAACCTGCCTTGGAGCCAGTTGATTACGGACTGACACCTCCACAAACTGTGAGCTAAATAAGCCTTTCCTTCCTTAATTTGGGCGGTTGGGTATTTTGTCTCAGCAATGAGAGAAAAGTAAGTAAGGCAACACCACTTTCCATTGTGGAATACAGACAAACATACATGTACCTACATAGGAGTATCCATGTCTGCATATATTGGTACAAATATCCTTGCTACTTACATGCACATACACGCCAAGTGTCCATGTTATTTACACACATATACACCCCCCATAAACAGCCCAGCCAGTGGCATCAACAGGGCATAAGTATCCTCTCTCTGCCAATCGGTGATAACAAGACTAGGATTTCCTCATTTGATGATTGTCACCAACCTGTTTAACCTCAAGAACACTTTAGCCACTGTTTTAAGTTCGGGGAAACAGCTCTGCCTCAGAATGGTTCACACAAGTACTAAAACTAAAAATTCCATTTGACC
>NW_004955432.1:4937215-4969642 GCF_000276665.1 Chinchilla lanigera
GCATATTTTTTTTTTTATTTTATTTTTTTTTTTTTGGTTTTTCTCCGGTACCAGGAACCGAACTCACGACCTTACGCTTGCCAGGCAGGCGCTTTGCCGCTGAGCTAAATCCCCAGCCCCCATATCCATGTTTATAGCATCACAATTCATAATAACCAAATCTTGGAAGCAGCCCACATGCCCATCAGCAGATGAATGGATAAAGAAAATGTGGCATTTATACATAATGGAGTACTACTCTGCCATAAGAAAGATAAACATGAGTCTTTTGTAGGAAAATGGATGAACTTTGAGACTGTAACGTTAAGTGAGAGAAATCAGACACACAAGTTTAAATATCATGTGGTATCTCTTGTATGAGAAACCCAAATTATAAATAGAGTAAAAGGAAAGATAGATAATAGGAATCAGGGATACAGAGCTTTCTCACATAGGAAGGGGGTCATACACTAAAATTAGAGGGTTGGGGATACAGCTCAGTGGCACAGCACTTGCATGACAAGCACAAGGTCTTGAGTTCGATTCCCAGTACCAAAAAAAAACCCCTAAAATTAGAAATTCCATATGACCCAGCTATTCCCCTTCTACATATCTTCCCCGAAGAGTTAAGGACATCATACTACAGTGATACATGTGTACTCATATTTATAGCAGCACAATTCACAATAGCTAAATCCTGAAAGCAGCTTGTAGGTCCATCAACAGGTGAATGGATAAAGAAAATGTGGTATCTATATGTAATGGAATACTACTCAGCTATAAAAAAGAATATATTCAAGGCATTTGCAGGAAAATAAAGTGTATTTTATTTTCCATGTACCTGGAAAATAAAGTGTTCAGTGAAATAAATCAGACACACAAGCTGAAACACTGAACGGTATCTCTCACTTGAGCAAGGCAGAGTACAAACAGAAAGCAAAATAAGGATGGATAGACAGAAATAAGGGGATGTATCTCTTGCAAATGGGAAAGGATTCAGGAGTCTGAGAGGGAGGAGAGATGGAGGGAAGAGAAGTGAAAGGATTTAAAATAGCCATGTATAGGTACCAAGTACACAATGAATGTAAACATTATATGTCATAAACATGAGGTAAGAATAATGATAACAACAAGAATGAACACAGGGAAAGAGGATTTAGAGACTGAGGGAAGGAGGAGCGTGGAGAGAAGATTTGGAAAACAAACACACTGTACTATGTACGTGTACCTACTCCCCAAGATGAATGTAAAGTTCTCGTCCCGCAGACATGTACTAATAAAATAAAAACAAAAAATAAAAAAGAGGGATATAGGTTTTTTTAAAGAGAAAATGAAATGGACAGAGGAGGAGAAAGGAAGAGGATGAAAAAAATGAAAAGATGTGTTCTGTCCATGGACCAGCTCCACACATGGAATGTAACATTATGTACCGCACACAGGGATGAAGAAGGTTTTTTTAAAAGCAAGGTAGGCAGGTGTCAATGTTGATGGGGTCATCGAAGTTGTAGGCTGAGATGTCTGAGGAAAGAAGTATAGAGCAGAAGGTCAACGCCAGTGGGCAGCTAGACACCCAGGGGTACGGCACGGGGCCCAGGAATGACCCTGTGGAGAGACAGGATTCCCTACCAGTTTTACAAGCACAGGAACGCGCTGTAGAGTAAGACAAGTCTTCACTCCAGAAAAACTGAAGAAGTGGGAAGAAGTACAGTGGCGCAGGGTTCCCAAGTTTCATCTATCTGCACGGGGTTCTACTGCAAGGAACTGAGTTCGTATCACCTATAGCATTGCGTCCAACACACCATATGGGATACAGGGTAGACATGTCCATCACAGCACACAGGCACATGTGACAGGATCCCTAGGGAAGGTACACTAAGTTAGGGCAGCAAAGATTAGCTAGTGAACACAAGCTTTAGGAGCCTGGCACAGTAATCACCATCCTGACCAAACAGACTTCCCTTGAGATCATTTATTGATTCTCTAGATAACTGAACTAGAACACAAGTTAATACCTTACTGTCCTCCTCCACCTAGCACCTCATTTCTCTGCCCCGTTTAGCAGTCTTTTCACCATGTGCCCCGCTGTGCCTCCTCTCCCCTCCCCGTCCTTTGAGCCCTCTTCCAGCACTTTTGTTCCCACCGCACACCAGAAACAGTTCTTGATAGAATCACAAGCACTTCCAAGTCACCACACCATGTGAACTGTTCCATCATCCTACAAGCTTATTATCTGTATTTGATATCTTAGGTTGCTCCATCTTCAAAATGCTTTCTTAGTTTTCTTTCTAGGACACTTCCTTCTCCCTCATTGCCTACTCTCTCACACTCTGCTGCTTCTTTCTGACGACGCTTATTTCAGACCCAGGGCTTGCTGTTATCCACACACACTTCCTTGGCTATCCCACCCAGTGTCATGGCTTTAAAAGCCACCACTACACTGAGAAATCTCCAAATATATACTTTATTTCCAGACAAGGTTTCTCTGTAAAGACTTCTGACATACGAAAACATCCACATCTCTTTTTTTCTTTTTTTTTTGGAGACAAGGTCTTGCTGGGTAGTTCAGGTTGACCTTGAGTTCACTAGGTAGCCCAGGCTGGCCTTGAACTCATGGTGATCCTCCTTCCTCAGCCTCCCAAGTGCTGGGATTACAAGCACACTCCACCATGCCCATCCAACACTCACATTTTTGACATCTAATTCCATGCGGATTTTTAATGTGGGCATCACAAACTTACCATGTCCCACTAAGAATGCTCAAGTCTCTTTCAAGCTTACTTATCCAACAGGCTTCCCAACGTCATTAAAAATTAATTCCATTTTTTCAGTTTTGCAAGTCAAAAATTTTAGAATCATCCTTAAATTCCTTTCCTCTCTTATCCCTTACCTAATTTAACCAACAAATTCTCTAGGTTGTACCTTTAAACTATATCCAGAATTAACTACATGTTGTTACTATTAATAAGACACACCAACTGAATCTAATTTCATCTCACTCCCAGAGGACTGTAATGAACTCTCTGCCTGTACTAGTTTCTCCTTCAGCATCTTCATACAGCAGTTAGAGTGATCCTTTTAAAATTTTATCCCTTTGGTCAGACAGTACAATGGCTTACCATTTACAGTTCTTTTGCCTTTGGTCACTGTAATCTACTCATTCTATTTGGGAACAAATGCTAGGATGCTCCAGCCCCAGGGCTTCTGCACTTGCTAATCTTCTGATAGAACCTGTCCTCTTTCAGGGCTTTTGCCTGTATCACTGTCAGTGTGGTCTCTCTGCCTCAACAACCAACCAACCAGCCAATACTCCACACCCTCCTAGCATTTTCCCAGGGCCCTTTCAGGCGATTTGGCAAACCTCGTAGACTTCATCAGGGTAAAACTGTTATCTTTTTTAGAGAGTTCAATGTGATTTCAAGCAGCGTCCATTTTTGTTCTGAGGTTTCATGCAGCTTGATCTAAATCTTGATTTTTGTTGATGTGTTTGCTTTAAGCAAAGAAGCATGAAAAACAATTCCTGAGATTTATACTGCAAATTTACAGCGCTCTGTGTGTTCCCACATTCATAATCTAATTTGATCTTACAGAAGCATCATCTATTATGCAGAAGAAATGTCAGTGTAATGCTGCCTCACAGGACAGCTAAAATACAGAGATTGACAGGGTTCACAGTGGGGAGAAACACAGCAGAAACCACATTTTTTCTCAAAATTTCACATCATTTTGTAGATTATAACGATGAAAATTTGTAATTGTAGAAGAAATTATCACTTTAGCTAAAACTCAAAACCTGATGGTTTGATACTTTCAAGTTATTTCCTCCTACACTTGCTTTCATATTTAATATGCTTTTCATTTGTTTCAACTATTTTTAGGAATATTTTCTTCTTTCCCTTGTGAACTATAATGCCCCTGAATTTTTAGACAGCAACCACATACATCCTATCTTCAGTAGCAATTACAACTTTATATCAATTAAGCACTAAAATATAATAATCCCAAATAATATGCTGGAAATTCTTCCTTACTGAAAACATGTTCTTTTTCATACACCTTCTTAGCAGTATAAATAACACATCAATAAGAAAAGAAAGCTCACAAGCTACACTGCATAGGAAACAATGTTTACAAAACATTTTTGTTATTCATTGTGATGTATTTATGGGTTTGATGTCTATTTTCTTAATGATGATAACACCTATAATGAGAAAATCAGTGTCACGCTGAGGTTCAAATTGAAATTAAAACAATCACAAACAGGAAGAAGGCACATACCCCTTTCACTTGAGCAGCATCATTAGCAAGCCTGGTAGTCAAAGCTCCAGTGGTGTTTTTAGGGTCATCAAACCAGCTCACATCCTGTCGCACAAGAGAGATTTTATTATATTAAAACTCTATTTAAGAGACTCACAGCTCCAGGAAGAAATTGACTGACTGTTTATCACTTATATCCCCTGCATTTGACATTCAGGATTTGCTCTTTAATACACAACAAAAAAAATTAATATATAAGGCATCAATACTTTTTTTTCATTTGTCAAGTATTTTCTTGGTCAGAAGAGACAAAAAGGGCTACTACATATTAGTAAAGGGAGCAATTCAACAGGAAGAGATAACAGTTGTAAATATATATGTATCAAAGGTTGGCACACACAATATCATAGAGCAAAAACCACTGGATATAAAAGCAGAGATAACACCAATGCCATCATAGTGGAAGATTTTTCAATACCCCAGTCTCACAAATAGACTGGTCAACTACACAAAAAAATCAACAATAAATCAGTATCAGAGTTAAATCACACCACTGAGCCAATGGATTTAATAAGTATCTACAGAACGTTTCATCCAATAAAAACAGAATATACATCTTTCTCAGCAGCACATGGAAGTTTCAAAAATAGACAGTATCTTATGCCATAAAGTATGCTTAAATAAGTAGAAAAGAATTACAAAAATCCCCTTTTTACTACTGGATCATAGGGGAATGAAATTAGAAATAAACAGCTAGAAAACCCATAGAAACTACACAAACACATGGAAATTAAATAATACATTATTAAATAATCAATAGGTCACAGAAGAAATCAGGGGGAAAAGTTAAAAATTCCTAGAATCAAATAGGAATAAAAATATATCAAAATGACAAGTAAAACAAATCAAAGTCTATGCAACACAATGGAAGCATTACTAAGAAGGAAGTTTATAGCTGTGAATGCATACATCAAAAGAATACAGCAATCCCACCCAAACAGCCCAATGATGAATCTCAAGGTCCTAGAAAAACCAAGAACAATACAAATCCGAAACTAGGGGAAGAAATTCTAATGATCAGAACAGAAATTAATGAATACAATGGATCAATGAATAAAAAAATTGCTTCTTTGAAAAAAATAAACAAGACTGATAAACCCTTAGCCAAACTTACTAAAAGAAGGAAGGAAGAACCCACATTCATGCAAAGAGAAATGAAGGTGAGATTAAAATGGACACCACTGAAATCCAGAGGAGTATAAAAAACTATTTCAAAAACTTATATTCCAATCCATTGGAAAGCCCCAAAAACACATATTAATTACCAAAGTTGAACCAAGATTATATACATTGCCTGAATAGATCAGTAACAGGCAATAAAATAGAGGCAGTAATAAAAACCCTACAAAATAAAAAAGCCCAGGACCCAACAGATTCACTGCAGCCTTCTACCAAAAAGTGAGGGGAACATCTAAGGCTCCCCAAACACTTCCATGCAGCTAAAAGGCAAGGAGCCCTGCCAAACTCATTCCTGGAAGCAGAGATTGTCTTGACGCTGAAACCAGACAAGGTCTTTACATAAAAAAGGAAACTATGTGCCAATTTCTTGAATAAACATAAATGCAAAAATCTTCAACAAGATACTGGCAAAAAGAACACAACAAATCATGAAAAAGATCACACACTGTGATGAAAGGATGCAAGGATGAAACCAATAAACACAAAACATCACATTAACAGAAGCAAGGACAAAAATCACACTATCATTTCAGTAATGCAGAAAAAGTCCTTGACAAAAATACAACAATTCATCATGCTAAAAACTCTGATGAAAATGGGTACAGAACGAACTTTCTCAATGTGATAAGTCATTTACGTCAAATCCACTGGCAATGTCACACTAAGAAGAGAAAAATGGAAAATATGTCCTCTGAAATCAAGAATGAAACAAAGGTGTCAGCTCTCACCATTTCTGTTCAATCTATTACTTGAAAATTTAGCCCGAGAAATTAAAACAAAGAAATAAAAGAGATATGTGTGAAAGGAAAAAGTCAAATGATCCCTACTTGCAGGTGACACGATCCTTTGTATAGAAGACCCAAAAACTTTCAGCAATAGACTCCTAGAACTAATAAATTCAGCAAAGTAGCAGGATACAAAATCAATACACAAAAATCAGTAACATTCCTGTACATACACAATAAAAGAAAGAAATCAGGAAAACAATCCCATTAACAATAGCCTCACCAAGAATTAACCTAACCAAGGAAGTGAAAACCTCTGTAACAAAAACTATACCACTTTGAAAAAAGAGATTGAGGACAACATCAGAAAACAGAAAGCCATCTATTCTTCCTGGATAGGCAAAACCAGTATCGTCAAAATTGCCCTATTACCAAACTGATATATAGATTTAACAGAATCCCAATAAAAATAACAAAATCATTCTTCACAGAACTAGAAAAAAATAATCCTAAAATTTATATGGAACTAGAGGAAACCCAGAATAGCAAGAGCAAGGCTGAGCAACAAGAGCAAAGCAAGAGGCATCACAATCCCATACCTAAAGCTATATTACAAAGCTACCATGAAAAAAGAAAACACAGCAGGACATCAAAAAACAAAAAGCAACCATGGATATGTGGATTAATGGAACAGAATAAAGGATGCAGAAACACCCCAGGCACTTTCAGCCGTCTGATCTTTGAAAAGGAGCTGAAAACATATTTTGGAGAAAAATAGCCTCTTTAACAAATGGTACTAGGAAAACTGGTTATCCATGCACTGAAGAATGAATCTAGACCTGTATCTCTCACTCTGTACTAAAATCAAATCAAAATGGATCAAAGAGGGGCTGGGGATTTAGCTCAGCAGAACAGCACCTGCCTGGCAAGTGCAAGGTCGTGAGTTCGATTCCTGGTACCGGAAAAAAAAAAAAAATGGATCAAAGATCTAGCTATAAAAACAGAAATAAGTTGGAAGATAATTGAACTGTTGGACTAATCAGTTTGAAGATAAAATCTCTTGAAAAATAAAGTAGGTAAAACTCTTAAAGATACAGAATAGGCAAGGAGTTTGTGAACAGAGTTTAGAGACAACATACAGATTGGGAAAAAGATTTTGCCAGCTACTCTTCAGACAGAGGTCTAGAACATATGAAGAACATACAAAAAATTAGACCCAACAAAAAAATGCACAATAGAAATAAAGAGATACTTCTCAAAAGAAGTATTAATGGCCAATAAATACATGAAAAAATGTTCAGCCTCTTTAGCTGTTAGAGAAATGCAAATCGAAATAACACAGAGTCCATCCTACTCCAGTACAAATGGATATCATCAAGAACTCAAAAACAACAAATTCTGGTAAGTCTGTGGGGAGAAAAGGAACCCTTCTCCATTGTTAGTGGGAATGTAAACTAATATAACTGCTATGGAAATCAGTATGGAGAGTCCTCCAAAAATTAAAAATGGAAATTCCATCTGACCCAGATATACCTCTTCTGGTATAAAGACACTGGATTACCAAGATACATGCATACCCACATTTATAGCAGCACAACTCATAGAAGTTCAAACTGGAAGCAACCATCAATAGGTGAATGGATAAAGAAAATGTGTTGCATATACACAATGGAGTATACTCAGTCATTAAAAAAGGATAAATTTAAATCATTTGTAGAAGGGGGGTGGGGATATAGCTCAGCAGCATAAGTGCCTGCCTGAGAAGTGCAAGGTCCTGAGTTTGATTCCTGGTACCCACCCCCCAAA
The DNA here is from genome assembly GCF_000276665.1 of Chinchilla lanigera. Taxonomy (NCBI): domain Eukaryota; kingdom Metazoa; phylum Chordata; class Mammalia; order Rodentia; family Chinchillidae; genus Chinchilla; species Chinchilla lanigera. Next base: position 4,945,219 of record NW_004955432.1, read on the forward strand.
AAAAGAATATAAATGGTAGCTATAATCCATGACAAAATAGACAATATCCCTTTTGTTGGTGTGGTTAGATCCTAAAGGAGTTAAATACCAGATTTCTGGGAACACACCTCCAGTGCTAACAAAGAAATAAATTGCATATAATCATTTGCAGGAAAATAGATGCACCTTGAGACCATAATGCTAAATGAAATAAATCAGGTACAGAAGGTTAAATATCACATGGTTTCTCTTATGCAAGAGAATCAAAGTATAAATAATTTAAAGAGAAAAATAAATGACAGATCATAGGAAACAGGGAAGTAGGTGTGGAAATGTGAAGGGGATCTGGGGCCAGGGAGATGGGAGAGAAGCAATAGAAAGGATCCAGATGCAATATGCATATGTACCAATTGCTCATAATTAATGTATATACTATGTATCACAAACATACACTAATAAAAAATACATTTTTAAAAACATTTCTTGAAAGAATTCTTTGTCCAACCATGCTTTCTAAGTGTTGGACAGACCAATGAAGAAAAACAGTAAATTCGCTGTAGACGGCACAATTACACACTCATATACCACCTCAGATGGTAATAAATGCTATGAAGAAAAGTAGAACGGGGTAAGGATAAAGAAGTGAGGGAAGGCGCTGTTTTAGAAAGTGAAGAGGGAAAAGGGAAGCTCTCTCTACAGTGACATTTGATCAGAGACCTAAATGAAGGAAGAAATGAGAATATATAAGGAAAGGAAGAAACATCCCATCAGAGGCCTGGGGCAGAGGCACATATGATCTGTTCATACACTAGCACGAAGGTCTTACAGGATGCTAGTAGCCTAAAAAGAACTTTACGTGAATTTGTAAAAAGTGCCTTTTCCTCCGCATAGATTTCTGTCCTTGTGTAGCTCTCTCACACTTATACAGTGGTCTAAAGTGTGAGGTACACACTGAGGCACAAAGATATACAATCTAGGATTTTAGGACAGTAGAAGTCGTTGGTGCTGAGATTTGAGAAGTGGGCAGAGGTGCACATTATGTTGGCCTTTAGGTAACTGTAAAGATTCCAGTCTTCACCTTGGGATTTACACATATTTGGCAGGTTGGGGACAAAAGGATGTAGTTTAACTCATATTTTAGAAGAAAAACTGTGCCTGTTACGAGGTGAACCTACTAAATCAGGATGGGTTTGGAGGCCATGGAACTGGCTAGGAGCTACAGCAACATCAGAGAGAGGAGTCACCAAGGTTTTCAGCCTGGATGATTTACAAAGGGGCGTAATCATTTACTGATAAGGACAGGGTCATGGGGAAGGAGATACGAGTGAAAAGTTCAAGTTGAAAGCAGTAAACTGGGAAGCATTTACTAGACATCCAAATAAAGAAGGTGAACAAGCAGTAGGATAACTGTAGTTCAGGGCAGAATAAATGAATGGGGTTAAAAACATATTTTTTAAAAATCCATCTAGATTAAAATACGACATTCAACATGGAATACGGTTTTCTTTGTAAGACTGTCTATATTTTTTAATACACAAATACAAAACTGTAAATCTGAAGTATGAATTATATCTGTCACAAATACCTAAGATCCTTAAGGAGTTCGCTGAACTGATGATTTGCATTAAAGCTGTAGCTTATCATTTTTATAGCATCTATGAATTTGCTTTTCATTATTCTCAAGTGCTTCACTTTCTCCCCACTAGAAAGGAACTTGCTCTAGGACAGACACAATCCAAACGTAAACACCTTACAAACAGTACTATGCCGGGCAGGCAAAAGGCCTTAGTATGTTTTTCCCACTTAGCAACTTGTGGAGAGGGCATCACAGTCTGCCAGTTCTGCTTTCAAAGTGTAATGGACCTGGGAGCTGCCCTTGAGCCTGGTAGGATAATGCAACTTTTGGCCCTGGAGCAAGATCAGCTTCAGCCCAAGTGGAATTTCAGTTTGCAAGTGTGGTTAGATCTGAAGAGAACAGGCCAGGTCCCCCATCCGAGAGTGCTCTCACACTCAGCAGAGTCAGCCCCAGCTCTGCACATCACTTGCTCAAATTCTCACAAATGTGACGTTTTAGTTGGTGGTAGGAAGATGGCAGACGACTACAGAGCCAAATCCAGCTGGGAAAATATGAACATCCCCTAAAAATGTCAACAGAACAAACTTGTTTCCTGCCTGGGGTTCCGGCACCCCTGGCACATCTGGGACAAAATCCCAGAGAATCATTTATTCAATGGCAAGTGATTAAGGATTTTAAACATGAAAGTTACTAAGTTACATATAAAATTTTCTTAATTATTAAACAAACTTTCCTCTGTGAATACAAATTCTGTGTTACAGTCTCCACACCTCTTGTCTCTTTCCTTCTTTCTTTCTTCTCTCTCTCTTTTTTTTTTTTGGTCCTGGAGAATAAACCCTGGGCCTTTGCACTGAGCTGCATTTCCAGCCCTTTTTTATCGTTACATTTTTATTTTGAGACAGGGTCTCACTCAGTCACTAAGTTTCCCAACCTGGGCTTGAATTTACAACCCGCTTCACCTCCCAGAGGCCTGGGATTACAGAAATGCACACACCACCACACCCAGTACCTCCAACGGCCTATTCAAAAGAAAATATGCACATTATCTATTGTTAGGTTTGCAACATGTGCATGCACGCCATTCCACCTAGTCATTATTAGCTAAGAACACTCCAGCTGGAATTAGTATGTTAGTGCACTAATTCAAAGATACTGGGAAGTGAGAAATGAGCCATGCTGACCAATTTGGATTTGTGGAATAGAAGAATGCAGAAGATATCTCCTGTGGGCAAGAAACAAGATGAACCATTCTGAGTTATTGAGGGAAGGAGAGAAGAAAGACAGACGAGAGACAAGGGGAAACGAAGGTCACCTTTGCCTATACTCCCTGTAAATGCTGAGACAAAAGTCGGAGGTGAATCCAGTCAGGAGACCATTTACATCAAAGCAGTCTAAGCCCCTGTGCAACCCTGCAGTCAGCAGGCTGCGGGCTTCAGCCCCATCTCAGAGAAGACAGTGAGGGTCACGCACTACAAGAGTGAGTCCCAGCAAAGTGACGGAGCTCCACCGCCTGCATCCCGGGCGCCAGTGCGAGTTCCGCACATTCCAGGGCTCAGCCCTCAGCAGACATACCTGTCTCAGCATGGACTTGAAAACCAGGTACCGCAGCCGCTTCGTGAGAATCTCTCCAGCTTTGCCAAAAGTGAAGCCCTAAGAAGAAAAAGAACAGGTCACACAGGAGGATTTTCAGAGGCTCAGCCACCAATTTCACAGGCAAAGTGACCACAGATTTGTTACAAATGTGTTTCTCTGTCCCCCGACTTTAGCTCTACCTGTTTCCCCAATAAACATGGGTCTATCACGCAGAAAGCTGGAGTTGTGCCAAAGGCAGGGGATCCTGGACACAGGGTGCCCATGTGCACCATTTAACTTGGGACCCTTGTGAAATGAAAGGAGTTCTAATCAAAAGGGTCCTGTTATGCAAGAAATTGTAGTGTAATCTGAGAAAACAGGAAATTGTGATCACCCCAGCCCTGGAAAGATGTGGAGAATAAAGGTATTCAAGTGGATAAAAATGGATAAAAGCCAGCATCTGGGTTTCAGGTAAGATGGCGGAACAGAAGTATCCTTCACGTGAATCTGCAAGTGAGAATAGTTCCAAGTGAGAAATGAGAAGCTGTATTCCAAAGAAAGAAAGAGCCGCAGGAATCAAAACAGAAGTGATAGAAACCAAAAAAATCAGAAAGAAACAGAAATGCAAGGCAGTGAAAAGTATGGAGGAGCCAGCAACACCACGCCAGCTACAGGAAGTGGGCGATTCAACTCTTTAAGCACCCAGTAAGCCTGGAGCTGGTGGCCGCAGGGACAAACAATGAACCAGCAGCCCACAGAGGAGAAACCCAAGGTTGTTGGAATCTGTAAACGCAGGTGAGGATTTAGTGTGGAAGTGACTCCTCCGCGCTGGCAGGCCAGCTTTGGCGGAGGAACCCAGGCAGCACTGGCCGTATTTTGCAGCAGTACAGCCAGAGCCCACCTTGAGAGGGGGTTACTGTTTGAGACCGAGCTTTTCAGGGGATCAGAGTCACAGAACAACAATACTCCAGGGTCCCTGGGGACACTCTGTGTCAGGGACGACACTCAATCTCAAATTAGGCTGCAATGCCACACTAACCAAACCAGGGTAGTAGAGGTACAAATACAGACACACAGAGCAACAGAATAGAACAGAGGACACAGAAACAAACCTACAAAACTGTATCTGTTTGCTTCTTGACTAAGGGCCTAAAAACATACAAGGTGCAGTTGAATAAAAAAATCATTACAGTAAAAGGCACACTGCCATTAATGCACCTTGAACACTTCCCCTCACTTTGAACACATTTATCCCACTGTTCTGACCACTCCCTGAATCCATACAAGGAGCACCTCTTTTGTGAATGTCTTTAGTTGTGCTGTCCTGGCTGTCTTGATGTCCTGAGTTGATTCAAAACATTTACTTTCCAGGGTCATTTTGACTCTGGAGAAGATCCAGGAGCTGCACAGTATCAGATGCAGTGAATAAGGTGGACGAGAACACGTCATGATTTTGTAAGCCTGTCTTTCCATCGGACGGCACTCACCATACTTCTGATTACACCTCGTAATTTAGAAAGGGGCAAGAAGGACGGGGTAAGTATGTTTGAAGCAGGGGAGGGTATTTGGAGCGGTAGTGGCAATGTGTCTTTCACTGTTATAAATTTTGTGTAATTTAGACATTCACTGTAGTTTTCAATCACCACTTGCACACTGGAGAAAAGAGAGCCTCTTTAACAACTGCTGCTGGAAAACCCAGATAATACACATGTAGAAGACACAAGCTAGATCTTTATTCATACCCTGTATAAACATCAATTCAGAATGGGTAATTGCAAAGTGTAACATCCAAAAGGTTGAAACTGCTGAAGGAAAACCCAGGGAAACAACTGAAGTCACAAGCACAGGCGAAGAGCTCCTGAATAGGACTCTGATAAGCAGGAAATAACAGCAAGAATCAACATATAGTACTACATTAAATTTAAAGCTTGTGAATAGAAAAAAAAATCAGAGTGAAGAGACAGCCTACAGAATAGGAGAAAATTTTTGCCAATTACTCTTCAGATAGAAGATTAATATCTAGACTATATAAAATTTCCAAAAATTTAACATCAAAAAATATCATGGAGCAGGCGAGAGGCAGGGAAGTAAAAACAATTAAGATGTGTTATATGCATGTACTAACTCCCCTGATGAATGTAATCATTATGGACTGCAAATATGCCAATAAAAATTTAAAAACAGGTAAAATAAATTTTTCTCCTTTGTTATTTTCAGGTCTATTACCACAAAGACAGAAGGCTAACACACTACGTGTAACACCAAACCTACAATTCCTTACCTTACTTAACTTCCAGAGCACTTAGTTTCTTTATAGATTTATTTCAGCCAAATGATACGTGACCTACAAAATCTGAATCTGTAAATAGTTCCTACAGTTTCTATTTGATGACTGCTATTCTTCCTTCATTAAAAGGGTTATTTTTCCTTTGGAAAAAGCTGAGTAAGGGAATTTTGTTTGTTGTTTTCAGGATACAGGAAAACGTTTCTTTGTGTATTAAAATTGACCAGCGGCACTTACATCTAAACATGTCCAGGGCTTCCCTAAAGCCATTTTTGACTCCTTACCTTTGCTTCCAATCATTAAACATGAGCAAACAACCTATGCCCTCTGATTCCATCACAATTTCCACAGGGGGAGGGGGGAGGGAAGTAGAGGTGCGCAAGGAAGACAGAGAATGCAACAATTAACAGGCCATACTCTTAAGTGAAATAAATCAGACCCGCGTGTGTAAACACTGCATTGTCTCCCTAATGTAAGAAACTGAAAAGGTACAATAGGTATTGTGAAAGGCAAGGAAACTGCTCAAAAATAACAACTGGGATGAGGGAAAGAAGGAAAGAGAGAAAGAAGGAAGGAATATATATATAGAAGATAGCTAAGATAACTGTACTACTAATTTGTATTGGTTTATTGAAAGGAACAGTTAATGCTTAATTGTTTCATCAATTTTGCATGCCTAGATCCAGTAATCTGAACAACTACTTTGAAGATAACAATATGCAATATAACAGCCATTGTTAATTTCCTATCATCTTTCTTGGAAATTTTGTTATTTTTTTTTTCCTTTTTTGTTCTCTTTAAAATAAGGGTTAAAAAAAAAAAAAAAAGAAAGAAAGAAAGAAAAGAACTCTGAGAAGAAAAAATATCCAACTAATAGCCAAGTTGAGGGGAGGGTAGACTCAACTAAAAGGGAAATTATATAGATGTTTACAAATTCCCCCAAAATGAGTAAAGTAAAAATGCAGACATTTACCTGAAGGAAAAATGTAATGAAAGAGATAATTCCAAGGACTAGAAACAATAGTGCAAACAGGTTACTGTTCTGCCTTTTCGTTTCATCATCATCGTTTCTTGTAAAAACCTATGAAGGAAATAGTTAAAAGAGTTGTTCGTTTAATAACACTGCCTGTGACCCACTTCCTCTCTGGCATGGTTTTGGGGTGGGGAGAGCCTTAGTATACTGGAAATGAAAATGAGCCTCCCTAATACCAGCCTCCACGGTATCCGCCTATATTCTACCTTCCTTAGAGACCAAGAGAGGGACTGGCTTTCACACATTGACCCCAGGCTTCTCCTGCTCAAGTAAACTCCAGTACTGAACGCCACCCTAGTGTGTGAAGTAGAAGACAAACATGTTTCTCTTCCCTTGGTGAGAACTGTATTGCACGTCAATTCACTGGGGATATTTTAAAATATTTCACGGTTTCTGGAGAAAATCTGACAAACACAAAGAGGAGCTCATTCACTCATCCCAGGCTTTTCAGAAAGAAAGATCCTGAGCCAGCCTTCCTTGTACGATGGCCAGTTAGAGAGCCAAGTGGGAACAATGGCCAGCTGACCTAGTGCCTTTCATGGGAGCCTTTCTAAAAGATGGGGCTACAAAATGTCTTGGGTTCTAGGAAAACTGTGAACAGCCCATATCTCCTTTCAGAGAGCTAAGACCAGTCTTATAAGAAAGGTGTAATCTTAGTCCAACCCTAACTTCATACTTTGTTTTAAAAAAGGATTTTAGAAGAAATTAATTTTTCTGGACCAGTCATTTAAAAAAATAAATAAATAAATAACAGCCACAGATCACTGTATCCTTACTCTGTGCCAGGCATTAGTCTAAACAAATTCATGGATACTGTTCTTTTTATCCTCACAGCCATGTCTGGACGTTCCACTTCACAGAGCGAAACTGCAGCACAGAGTGATGCGTTAACTTCCACAAGATAACACAGCCAGCAAGGGATCACACATAATCTGGCACAAAGTTCACTATTTACAAAGGGGCAGACACACCGACCCACTACCTGGGGGATCCAGATCCAACCCTGGATCATCAACATCCGGTCAATATTTACAACAAAAACCACATGGCCTGAAAAAATAAAGTATTTGCTCTCTTACCCTTGGGAGGAAAAGTCTACTGCTCCCTGCCCTAGAGCACCTGCTCCATGGGATCAGACATTTTGGGCCTTGGTATTTTCTCAATATATAAAAAATATCTGGCACAAAACGGACACCGGGTTTCCCATTCCTACCAACACTCAGCTCCAAGCACAAACCTTGACCTCTCATCTCATTAATGCTCAAATGGGCCCCCTCATGTGTTTGTCGGACTGGCTTGAGAATGAGCTTTTTGTAACATACACATTTGCCAGGGCAATACCAGGTGTAGCATTCCATTTAAGTGTGTATGTTATAAAAACCAGGACAAAGAAGGTTGTCTAAAGTTGGCTTTCCTCTCACAAACTAGACTTCTATTCTTATGGTTTTACATGAAGGGTCATGTATGAGTACAAATACAGACAGTCTAATCAGTCCTCCATCAGGACTCATAAGCAAATACAAAGCAGAATAGATATAGACAGTTACCCCGATAATCCTTGAAAATATCACTGCAAATGCTGGTTGTAGGCCTCCATTTATAATGGCGCAAAACACACCCACCACAAAATAAGGCCATTCTGTTAAATTCAGCTTTAGAATCCTCCAAAAGGAAACCGGAGGTACACTTTCACCCTAGAAAACATAAAACATTACAACACGGCTGTTTTTAAAAAATTAATAATTGATTTTATGATGTATAGCTCTACCACATACACAAATTTAAAAAAAATAAAAGTATTGCATTCTTATTGGGGTTTCCCCTTCAGAGAAAGTATAGACAGATTGTTACAGTACCCTTATGAGTTTTCAGAAATGACATTTCAATAAAGTTTTAATTCCTGGCCTGGCTTTCAGAAGATGACAAGAATATTCACAAGTACTGGTAAACAATAGAAATTTTAAATTTGAATTCAAAAAATCTTTGCCTGATTTCTTAAACTCAAATTTAACTGACTATAAACCACTGACATTTTGGATTATGAATCACTCTGGAGGGCAGAAGATTCTGAAAAATCATTTCTGGGGGGCTGGGGATTTAGCTCAGCGGCAAAAGCGCCTGCCTGGCATGCGCAAGGTCATGAGTTCGGTTCCCGGTACCGGAGAAAAAACAAAAAAAAAAAAAAAAAAAATCATTTCTCGCTCCCTCTCCTACAACAATGTAAGCCCACACAACTAGAAGAGCCACGAGGGAGGACACAGGGACATAAAACTCTGGAGTTCTTACCAGCTCCTCTTTCATGTTAAGCTTGCTGTCTTCGCCTTGTGATCCACGCATACTCCTGCGAGTTGATCTTCTTATTATACTGGATCGTGAATCTTTTGAAGATACCAATGCATCAATTTCACTTTTGGAGTCAAAAATTTCATTTCCTAGTTCAATTTCATTTCCTCCTGTCTAAAATAAACAGGAAATATACATAAGCTGGTTACTAGTTAACTAATGAAAATTAATCATTAAACATCAGATAGTAAGGAAATGATCATTTAAGTGGTAACAAGAAAGGATGGCATTAAACCGCTATTTTCTTTTGGTACGATGTACAGTACTTGAAAATGCAAATGACTGAATAAGAAGGATTTCCACTGAGTATACTAAAATAACATGATATCTCTTCCACACATTTTATATTTATTTACTCCCTTCTGTGGTATTTGACTCCATCAAGTTTGCTATGAACCACAGCAGACAACAAAAAATACGAGTCAAGCCAAAATGTGAGTCATATTTGTCATGGAGTCACATTAAAAATGTGAAAAAAGAAGTAAAACCAATTTTATGTATCTATTTTACTTAACCTATATATTTTACTTAACCTAATATATCCACGATATTACTGATAACTGATATTTTCATTTCCACACGCAGCCTCTGGTTAAAATAACTGAGAAAGTTTGCATCCTTCGCAATGAGCCTTCAGAATCTTGCTTGTGTTTTCTACTTACAACGTTTCAGTTCGGTTCAACCACCATTTAAATGATCAGTAGCCACTTCTGGCTAGTGGCTCTTACACTGGAGGACTTATCTTTAAACCTATTACACTTTTATTTATACTTCTTACATTCTCACCTTTTAAGAAAAAAATTTGTCTTTTGTTGACTCCCTTCAGTATTTTTCCTACTTTTCAAGATAATCAGATCAAGTAACACTCACTTTTTTTTTTTTTTTTTTTTTTTTGCAGTACCGGCGATCAAACTCACGACTTTGCGCTTGCCAAGCAGGCACTTATGCCACTGAGCTATATCCCCGGCCCAAGTAACACTTACTTTTAGCACAAAACACACCAATATCAGTTTATGACTAAGACAATTTTATAAAATTCTAGTTACTAGACCTGCATTGTGACAAGTTTGTAGTAAACGCCTTTCTCTTTCATGAGTTCATGGTGATTCCCTCTCTCCACAATGACTCCGTCCTCAAAGCCAGCGATGACATCAGCGTTGCGAACTGTGGACAGGCGATGAGCTATCACAATGGTAGTCCGGCCTTCTCGGGCCTAATGAGACAACAATTTGGCTTTTGAGTACAATTACAATTACACACAAAAAACTGCATCTTATGTACATTTACCACTGCTTCAGATACTGTAAACTAGAAAAGCTATAGAAGACAGCCTCTGACCTCAGTAAATGTACCGTCAATCGATATGTTTTCAAATGTTATGTATGTCACTAAGTATTTTACTTAACATCCATCAGTCTATACAGTATTTGCTGTAATAATCAAGCTTTTATCAAAAGTAACAAAATCCTATACCCCAGGCTCTAACCAACCAGGCTTATGAATCATAACATACTACTATCTCACCCGCATGATCAAGACAGAAGGTAAATACAAGACTGCAAATGCCAGGCTTTATCGTCATATCAACCTGAATTAAAATTCTTCTTCTGCCATTTATAAATCCCAGCATTTTATCCAAGTCTTTTAACTTGTGTGAGGCTCAGTTTATTACTATGTCAAGTGGGGATATCAGGGCTTACTTCTTACAGTAGCTCTCACTACTAAAAATATAAGGCACACAAAGAACTTAGCACTGTACTTAGAGAAAGTGCTTAATAAATGATACTAGCTTCTAGTTAAAAGCAAGTGCTCTGTAATGTTTTTAAATGCCCAGTTTCATTTTTAATTTATCACAGAACAAAGGCAAATAATCGGCACTTATCTAAAATTTCTTTAACCTTTGTGACTTCCCAATGCTTGAGATTATTGTCACTCTGTATTTGTCTCCAGTGACAAGCAATAAAATTTAAAATAAACACGTACAGAAAGATATCACAAACAAGACAAAAAAAATTTTAAAATCCCAAAAAGGAAAGAAAAATGTGTGAGGGTGTGTGCTAACTAGAAAGAGAAAACAATGCACCAATTCATTGCCTCTGTTGAGAAAACAGGTGCGTGTGACATTAAATGCCAAAATTTATATTTTAAAGAAAAATATTTTCAATAAAATCTTGAAAAACTGTTTTTATTTGTAATTTAATACATGGTTCCATTTTGGAGTAACATGAAAACAAAGATAAAGACAGGAAAACACAGATGTGAAATCACAGACACACTAAGGCGGGAAAGCAGTCATATATGTATCTGCTTCTAGTTTGATTCACAGAATGTTTAGCAAACTGCTTTCTGCTCCCTCAATAATCTGCTAAGCACACTGAGAGGACGTTTAAAGGAACATAAAACATTTTATTATTAGAGAAAGGAGAATTATAATGACTGTGGGTTTGGCTTTGAAACTTCGTGACAGGTCTACCCAAAGCACCTTTTGTTCCAAGGTCTGTGCATTCCTGGTACTCACAGAAGTGGCCTGTGTTATTATACTGCGAAGGTCAAGTAAACAGTGTCTACCTACACAGAAAGAGCACGCTCAGATTGTATATGGTGAATAAATCATTCATGGACTCAAGTATGGCTCAAAGGTTGTTACGGTTTATATCTAGATGTCCCCCCCAATACCTCATGCACTTACAGGTGTGGCTCTGAAAAGTGGCTGGATCATGGGTGTGCGACACTGGTTTAATGGTGCATGATATTGGATCAGCTTACTGAGCATAGTTCTGGGTGTGGGTGAATGGATTTACTGAGGACAGAAGACCCGCCCTGGGTGTGATTGGCAACACACAATAGGCTTGTAGTCTGTATGTGATAAAAGAAGGAATGTTGACCTCTTCCTGCCTGCCATGCTGTGGAATATTTCCTCTCTACCACATTATCTGCTTTGGAGCAGCCAACTCTGGACTGAAACCTCTAGAAATTGTGAGCTAAAATAAACATTTCCTCCTTTAACTTGGGGGTGTCAGGTATTTTGTCCCAGCAATCAGAAAATAACTAAGACAAATGTTAACCTTTGTTGATAATCAATGACATTTCACCCCTGAAGTAGGTGGACCATACCATAGACTTTCTGCCTCTATCTTGGGGATACAAAAATTTTTCCAGGGGCTGGGGATTTAGCTCAGCAGCAAAGCGCCTGCCTTGCAAGCGCAAGGTCGTGAGTTCGGTTCCCGGTACCGGAGAAAAACCAAAAAACCAAAAAAAAAAAAAAAAAAAACTCTTTAAGCCAAAAATTTTTCCATTGTCTTAAAGTGACAGTCACAATCCTGTAAATTAAATGTGAATCTTCAGAGTGTATTTTCATCATTAACAGTATTATAAACTCTCAAAACACAAAAAATCAAAGTTAGCCCTGTAGCAAAGCTTTCAAGATCACAATCAAGACCAATTTTCTTTTGAGTCTACATTTCTCGTTGTTTAATTTAAAAGATTTACAGATGTTTTTATATGAAAAATATATTCATTGTCATGTAAAAAAATCAGAGAAAGATAGAAAATGAAAAAGCAAGCAGACAGAAAAAGTACTGGAGGCCTGATGCTTTGAATAAGTGAAGGAATCACCACGGTGGAAAAAAAATCAGAAATAAAGAAATAAATCAGAACAAATAGAATTAGCAAAAGAAAGTCATTGCGCTTAAACCAGCTGGTGTGAGAGGCGCACACAGACCTTGTCCAGGGCCACCTGAACCACCGCCTCACTCTCCGTGTCCAGGGCCGATGTGGCCTCATCCAGCAGCAGGATCTTGGGGTTGCGAACCAGGGCACGCGCAATGGCGATTCTCTGCTTCTGTCCACCGCTCAGCTGAGCCCCTCTCTCTCCAACCAGGGTGTCAAACTTCTGCAATAGAAAAAGTTACCAAACGGTTTAGAAAAGGCACAAGCTATTTCACATCACATTTTACGCTGGGAAGTAATCACGTAAGTCACCCAAGCTTCACAGGTAATGCAATCCAACTCTTTAAAACTAGCAACACATAACTCCAATTTTTAAAACTATATATCTACTGCTAATTGATACTGCCACATACGAAGTAATCTTGATTCCCATCCTTAGGATGCTCCTCCATCCTAATTTTATACAGACTCCATTGGACCAGGGTTCTATGTTTTGCATCTCTTGAATGAACCACTTACATGAGGCAGCTTCATGATGAAATTGTAGGCGTTGGCTTCCCTGACAGCTTTCTCAATCTCATCCATGGTGACATCTTCTCGACCATAGCGAATGTTTTCAGCTATTGTGGTGGCGAACAGCACAGGCTCCTGACTCACCACGCCGATAATTTCCCGCAGATACCTCACATTTATGCTCCTGATGTCCTGTCCGTCAATAGTGACCTGAAATAAAAGCGAGTGAGGTTTCCATACATTTGTAGTGGACAGCACAGCGCGAGAAAGATCTACGGGAACTGCTGAGGGCCGCGCGGGCTCACCGTGCCCTCGGTGGGGTCGTACAGCCTCTGCAACAGCTGCACCGTCGTGCTCTTCCCACAGCCGCTGTTGCCAACCAGCGCCACGGTCTGCCCGCTCTGCACCTTCAGGTTGAGGCCCTTCAGGATCTACCAAGGCAAGTGAGAAACTCAGGCAACTCACACATATGGATACGGGGTGTGGGAATTCACAGTTCAGTTCAATACTAGGCTGCAACACACAGGCACTTTTCTTTTCTTACGATCTCTTAGTGTCAGAGAATTTTCACTGAACATATCATTAAATCACTGACTAATCAGTTATCATCATACCTTGACTTCTTTGCGAGACGGGTAACTGAAGTGAATATTTCTGAATTCCAAATTTCCCTTAATATTGTCTGGTTTGTGGCCGTTTGTTGAGAAGCTGTCAATCTGTGGCTCCTGCACAAAATCACAGTTTAGAAGATCAAGAAGTTAAAAGGTTACAGTAACTACCTGTTAGTGAGACTTTTATGGAGAGCAAGATAAAACAATAACAAAATTGGCTTTTAACAGAAAATCTGTTCTTAAATGGAGATAAGGCAGCTCAGACTTACATTATCAATTATCTTGAAGATTTCATAAGCTGCTCCTCTTGCATTTGCAAACGCTTCAATATTTGGAGATGCCTGTCCAACACTAAAAGCTCCAATTAATACAGAAAAGAAGACCTGAGGAATGTGAAGGAAAACCATTGAGTTACTTGGTGTTTACTATATATTTTCCATATTCCTTTCTTCCACCATAACTAACTCAGTTTTAAAATGGCAAGGCAATGTAAGAATACTGACTATTAAAAATATTTTAAAAGTTTATAACGAGGCAAGTAAATTTTAAATGTACCATCTCAAAAAATATTAAGTAAGGTGATAGGTGTTAACTAGCTTGGTTAATCACTGTACACCATATACATAAACTAAAAATTACATTATACTCCATAAGAGTAATACAATTATAATTTGTCAACTAAGAATGATATAAATTTTTAAATGTAAAAAAATTTTAATGTTTAAATTCTTTTTTCTTCAGAAGGAAAGAGAAACTGGTTTAGGGGAATGGGAAAAAAGGGAAAAGCAGAAAAATATATATATACATGTACATATAAAAACAGTTAAGATATGTATGCTGCTAATTTCTCTCAGTCCACTGAAAAGATAGGTTTGTGCTAATATGGTCTGGACAGTTAAATGCTGATATCATGTACTCTGAGTAACTAATTCAAAGATAACAATGTACATTGTTTCCCTCCTATCATATTCTGGAATTTTGTTCTTATGTTTATATGTTTATGTGTTTTTTATTTCTTTTTTTTTTTAAATAAAAAAAGTTCCTTTTTACCTAGTATATGAAGAATGCACAATTGTTCTTACTTGCTCAGTGAAACATTTACAATGATGTACATGCTAAGTGATCATGATATTACAATAGAATATTTTTGTATTTCTTCAAGGCTTAGAATTTTTATTTAGATCACTGGGAAGGCAAAATGGAACATAAAGACTTGTCTCTATTTCTATTAGAAGTTAAAGGAAATTAATGCCATTATTAATTTTTTCCTAAATCATCGAGGAATTACATTGCCCAAAAGTTTACACAAAAGGAATTTTGCTAAGTGATTCTATATTCAGTATGTCATACTCCACAGCAATCTAAAAGTGAGGGCACACTCTTCTTCACACATTAGTTTGACAGAAGAGGTACCAGGCCTGCAGGATACAGGTGACTGCCCCAAATAACACAGCTAGTAAGTGCAGAGCTGGAATTTGAACCACCTTTCCACTCTCTTTCTTTTTCTGTTTTATCTTCTGTGGACCTTGGGTTTGAACCCACGGCTTCAGGCATGCTAAGTTATACTGTAATACTGAGCCATATGCCTAACCCTTTGTATATTATTTTTGAGACACAGTCTTGCTACATTGCTCAGGATGGCCTCAAATTTGGCAATCCTCAGCCTCCCAAATAGATGAAATTACAGGGCTGTGCTATCTTGCATGTCTCTGTACCATTCAATCATTTTTCGAAATATGTTCTTCTAAAGCCAAGCCAATAGCATCCGATTTCATTGTCATTTTTACTGTCGATTCATTTCTTTCTATAACTCACATATAACTTACAGTGAGCACTTGTCCAATAGAATATTCACGTGACAGAACCAAGCTGGTCCCATACCAAAATGCCAGGGCATAGGATGCATAGATCAACAGGAAAGCAGCACCAATAGAAATGTTGGCTGTGATAGCTTTCTTTATTCCAATTCTTTTAGCTTCTTCTAAATTTTTATTGTACCTGGCAGAAAGAATGAAAATCATCACATATACTTACACATTTTAGGAAAAATACGTCAATGTAGCATGATGGTATTGAAGTTACAATGTGCCCAGCCCTGTGTAGGCATTTATTTTCTCTTTTTGCCCATACACTGACCCTATGAAGTTACTACTACTTCTTCCCCTCTTCTAAAAGAAAAAACTGTGCCGAGCATGGTGGTTACACGCCTGTAATCCCAGCACTCGGGAGGCTGAGGCAAGAGGATGGTTGCAAGTTCGAGGACAGTCTGGGCTACAAAGTGAGTTCAAGAACCAGCCTGAGCTGCATAGTGAGACCCTGTCTCAAGAAGATAAAATAAAATAAAACAAAAGGAAAAACTAAGGCTTACAGAGAGTAGGTTATTTGTGGGGAAATCTGAAAGCTCTTACTTTGGCCTCAGCAAAAGCAAAGTAAGTAAAGCAATTATTTCACAAACTTTCAGAACATGTATTTTTCATACATAAGACAAGATAGGGGGCTGGGGATCTAGCTCAGCGGCACAGCGCCTGCCTAGCAAGTGCAAGGTCATGAGTTCAATTCCCGGCACTGGAAAAAAAAAAAAAGACAAGCTAGAACCTACAGGAAAGAAAACTTCTCTTCAAAATCTACATGCTTCTGTCATTAATTAACATAATGGAGATATAATGCTAGAAAGAACTATGCAGAAGAAAGGAATTTAAATTTCTGAACCTTAAAGTAGTTTGGAGTCTGATCTTTGTCCTGCTTCTCTCTCTAGGACTGTTGTTTTTTTTGTTTTGTTTTGGTTTGGTTTTTCTCCGGTACCGGGAACTGAACTCACGACCTTGCGCTTGCCAGGCAGGCGCTTTTGCCACTGAGCTGAATCCCCAGCCCCTCTAGGACTGTTGTAAAGACCAACTCTGGGATTATATGTGTGAAAGCATTCTGACAGGTTTGAATTGCTATGTAATATTTGTGTATTGAAATAAGTTATAATGTATCTTAATTACATATATATCTTAAAAGTCACTAATCTACAAAAATAATTTTTAAATATATTTAATAAAAATAGGGTAGTCTATCATTATTCATCCATGTCCCCTTCTTTTATCTTTTCTCCATGTTGCCTAGATATCCTTTCTTGCATTTTTGACATTCCTGGCTGCTAGAAGCTAGAACAAATGGCTCTTGCACGTGGCTTGGGTCACCCAAGGCTTTCTGGCTGCAGGATTTCAGAAAACTAAACTGTCAGTACGTGCACAGCCCTATAACTGGCTGACAGTACAAAAGTCTTGGAGAACCATCCATTAAGACTGCTTGGAACTAATATAATGAATTCTATAAATGGGAGTGAAAACAAGGAAGCAAACAGAAAAACCAAAACCCAGTACTGTAGTCTATTGATGCATTTTTTTCTCCAGTTCTTATGAGTTATTTCTCAAGTGATAATTTAAGTACAGTGAAACCGTGGATTGCAAGTAACGTGTTCCATGAGTGTTCCGCAAGATGAGCGAACTTTTCTAATAAATAATTAGTGATATCTTGCAACAGAAATAGTACATGATGCCAAATAGTACATGATTACAACTGAGCCATGATCCCCTCTCCTGAGATTATGGGTAATTCTCTCCCAACGGCAAGAGGTTATGGAGAAGAAGATCTCATCCGCAGAGTAGGAGAAAAAGGCAGAGAAATTACTCACTTCAAATGAGATTAGGCAGCTGTGTAAAATGTGGAAAACAATGCAAAATTTATTAGAAAATCAGCACCCAAATAAGGCTGTAGCAGTGTGAGGTATGAATCTGTTTAATGACAATCCAATATCACATTTCCCCAAAATCCTCAAAAGGAGCCAAAAGTAAGTGTCAGTGGGTAGGTTTATTGTTAAAGTTGCACAAAAAGAAAAGAATTTCACTGAGCCAATAGACAGCAGTGCTTCCATTAGAGATAGTGAAAGTGGTCCTACGCAATAACCCTCCTCTCTCTTGTCTCCCTATCTATTTTTCTTTGTATTTTATATTTTCTTTATTATTCTGTATTACACTGAGTTCATAATCATTTTTATATGAATTTTTTGGGGTTGTAGAACCTATCATCTGAGTTTCTACTATTTCTTATGGGGAAATTCATTTTGATATACAAGAGCTTTGGATTACAAGCATATTCCTGGAATGAATTATGCTCACAAACCAAAGTTTTACTGTACTTTTATATATATGAAGGGTGAACTATTTCTATGTTAAAGATAAAAGAAATGGTGTATGCAACCTTACCCTCACTTGAAAGGAATACAGGAGATTATTCCGCTCAAAAAGAGAAACGTAGATATAAGCAAATACAGCCTAGAGTTAAGGAGAAAGGATAACTTTGAAAATACAGAACCAAGGTGAAATGATTAGAAAAAGGACAGAATAACTGAGCCTTAAATCTGTTATTATTCTATTTATCAGATCTCCCTGAAGAATGTACAACGTTGCCTTGCAAAAGACAGCTTTTAATTGTTAAAAGGGAAGAACTTAATTCTACAGAGAAATCACATTTTGGTGTCTTTAATCAATTAAATGCATGAGTATATGATTGCAAATATGTATCAGTTTTTGTTGGAAAGTTCTTCCATTTGTATGCACAGTAGCAAGCCCTGGCCAGATAGGAGCACACATTCCTTCTGGCCTTCCCGACTACTTCTTAAAACTAGCTACTGTACCAGTTACAGAAGCATGCCCAATGAAATATATGACAATCCTGTCCACTGAAGACCAAATTTAAGCATAACTTTATATCACTAAAATATGTAAATCCTGCCCTGCCAGCAAAATATTTGAATAAAGAATTAATTTTAAGAAACACGTTTCATTAGGGTGTGTATGTGTGTTCCATTTTAGTAGTGGAGCTGAAATAAAAGGTACCACTTGGCATAGATTATACATGATTACACCAAGGAATTTTAATGCCTCTGACTCATATGCCATCACCTCCTGTATTTCAGGTCTTGCTTATCAAGACAGTGGAAACCATTTGACTGATACAATGTCATCCTATGTGGCAAGAAGAAACATTTGCACAGAAGGAAGGAGCAATGGGGAAGAAAATCATTTAGATGCAATAAAAAATGAAAATAAAGGGTACAGAAAGGAGGAGACAAACAATACTCCTTTGGACTCACAGGGCTGTATTTATCTAAAGAATATTTCTTCCAACTGGTATATTAGATGCTTGTTTATTTGTAGTTGTCTGTACCCTTCCCCTCCTCCTATTATTTCACAAGATGCTGGGCCGGTGATTAAGCAATACTGGCCATTTTATTAGTCAGACACTTTAAAGCAAAAACAAAACCCTTGGCAAAAATCATCACGGAATGTAGATCCTGCCTTCCTTTAAACTATGGATCTTAGCTATTGTGAATTCTCTGTATGAACAAAAGAGAACTCCAAACACATAGGTACGCTGTTAAAAAAAAAAAAAATGCTACCATGACTATTGGTTTAAGCACAGTAAGGTGAAGAAAGAAAACATTGTCAGAACTGGAGAGCAACAGGCCACCTATCCTGCTCCTAACCGCACAAGCTCTCATCTTGTCCTAGGTAATGTAAGTCATATTCTGGTGTATAAACATTCTCCTTATGGTTTACAACACAATTTGTGTTGTAAATGCCCTAAACAAAACAGTTTTCCTACATGTGCATTAAATGTTACTACTCAGAAGTCAACAGATCTGCAGACTTACAAATTTCAAAATTTTAACCTTTATACTCGGATAGCTGATAAAAGGTAAGTCACAAGAATAACGCTAAGCAACACATCGTAAGAAAGATCTTCAGTTCTTTCTTACAGTGTGTTTTTCAGGTCTATTTTTACCATCTCACAGAATGTACTTCATCTAGGTAGGAACCTAGGCAGAAAGGGAAATGGTCCACAGATTAAAATGTTCCACAGACCTTACAGAAAAAAATCACTCTCTATTAGAGAACCACAAATTAGCTCAAAAGGCCAAAAACAATAATAATCAGACATATATATTTTAGTCAAAGGAAATTATTTATAAATTAATTTTGTCACTGCCTATCTAGACAACACTGGAAAATTCTAGAAAATTCTTTGAATTAGTAGAAAAGTATTATAAGAACAGTAGGACTAGAATTGCAAATTTTCCATTACTAATGCTGTAATATATCCATTGTTATTTAAGAGAGCATATTTATACAGGAAAAAATTTCTTCTAATTAAAATTGTCCCCAGGGCATAGGAGCTGACACAGAATTTAGTATATCTATCAATTTAAATAAGAAACTCAGAGTCAGGCATGGTGGCGCTCGCCTGCAAGCCCAGCACTTGGGTGGCTGAGGCTGGAGGATCTCTCCGAGTTCCAGGCCAGCCTTCACTACATATATCCTGTATACTAGCAAAAAAATAAAACAAAACAAAACAAAACCTGTCTTAAAAAAAAAAAAAAAAGAAAAGAAACAAAGAAGGAGAAAAGAAAATAAAAAAAGAAACTCAAACCTTTCAAGTTCTTTGTTTTGCCCTCCAAATGCAATCACAGTTCTAATGGCTGCTAAGACTTCTTCAGCCACGGCTCCAGCTTTGGCATATGCCAAGAGCTCTTTATCAGTAAATGAAGACAATATCTGTTAAAATATTAAAATTGCAACTTCAAGTGATTTAAAAATTTTTAACAAGTTATGTTTTGCAAAGTAAAAATACACAGACATGCAAATGCTGCTGGTATATCGATGCATGTGAAGAAAACAATCTTTTGAGTTGTAGGGTGGTCATGATGTTCTATATTTTAGCATGTATTCACTCTGTAAACTCTTCACATTGTTTTAGTCTAAGATAGTATATAATAAGTTAGATTAATCCCAGACATTTTCCACAAAAACCTCGTGGATCGTTATCTACATAAATGTAACTGGAACGCTGACATGTGAAATCTGTACTATACTATAATCATAAGCAAGCACAGAATACAGGATACATGTACCAACGAAATATGGTGGGCACTGAACACACTCATTGTTAATGATACTGTGGTTTAGAAGCGGGAAAGTGGAAGGATAGAGGCGTGCAGGGGACCCCTGGCTCGAGAAGCCTTCGTAGGCCAGGGCAGCAGTTTCCTCTGCTGGTGCTCCTAGAAAAATGAACACAGGCAGGCACCAAGACAAGTCTTTGTTCCCTGGGTTCTCTCTGCTTCTTCTCTTGGGCTCCTGAGCATTTCTTCTACAGACAAAAGATTTTGCTTATTCCTCTTAACTGAACAGTGACTAGGTATTAATTTTCCCACTTAGACATGAGGAAATAGAAACGAGCATGAAGCAATTTGTTAGTAAGTGGACTATCCAGAATCCAAGCCTAGATACTGTGGCTTCAAAGCCTGAGTTAACAACCACTGGAGCCAATCTCTCTCTCTCTCTCTCTACAGCCACGGATATGTGAACAGTTGTGAAAGTTGGACCAATGGTACAGGCAAAGCACTGAGATTTCTGCCTGTACAAGAAATGCTGGAGAGGTCAGCCATATAAGTAAGTATGACACACAAACAGTGTATAATACAATTCTGATTAAACCATACTGTATTCTTCCAACAGCTAAGGCTGATATTTGTAGCCTTAGTCATCTAATCAATAACAGTATATTATTTCCTGGTATAAAATGATCAGAGTGACTTTTTTTTTTTTTGTCTTTTTCTTCCGGTACCAGGAATCGAACTCACGACCTTGTGCTTGCCAGGCAAGCGCTTTGCCACTGAGCTAAATCCCCAGCCCCTCAGACTTTTAACAGTGCGTTTCACCCTTTCCTGTGTGCGGAAGTAAAAGGAACCATGATACATGCAAGAATGGGTGGGTGAAGGCGTATGAACATGTACCACTTTTTAGCCATCCTGGTAGCTGTGCAGTGATACCTTATTCTGGTTCGATTTGCATTTTACTGATGGCTGATAATGCTTAACAGTTTTCTGTGAGTGTACCTGCCATCTCTGTACCCTCTTTTCTGAGGTGCCTGTTCGTGCCTTCTGCCTTTTGAAGGGACTGCCTGGTTTTTTCACTACTGATTCTTGAGAATCCGTTAGAGAGTCTAGGAGTTCTTTGCCAGATGCCTCTTTCCTAGTATGTAACTTGTTCTTTCATTCTCCTTGCATGGACTTTCACAAAGTACAAGCTTCATTTTGATAAAGTATGATTTATTATTTTTTCCTAATAAAGAGTATGCTTTTGGTTACAAATCTAAGAACTCCCCCACGGCCTAGACTTCAAAGATCTTTTTCCCCTCTTATTTCTGTCTTAAAGGGTTTTTTTTTACATATTTTATTTATTTTTGTTTTATTTTAAGGTTTTTCTTTTTTCTGGTTTTTTGTTTTTTTGTTTTTTGTCTGGTACCGGAAATCAAACTGACGACCTTGCACTTGCCAGGCAGGCGCTGTGCCACTGAGCTAAATCCCCAGCCCCTATTTTAAAGATAATAGTACAAAAAAATAACAATAGCAAAATACAAACAAAACAATGCAAGGACATTAAAAATCATACAGTGTTTTAAACCAAATGATAGGGATTAACAGTGGTTGTTATATTACATATTGTTATCTTCAACAAAGTTGCTCGGATTACCAGATGTAAGAATAAAAGATTGATCAAATCAATAAAGGGAATAAGAAAATAATAATTTTCTTAAAGTTTTATAGCTTAAGTTTTACACTGCACTCTGTGATCCATTTTATAAATTAATTTTTATATAATGTGTGAAGTTTGGGTTGAGGTCACTTATTTATTTATGTTTTGGCCTGCGGCTGTCCAGTTACTCTAGCACTATTTTTGGTTTTGGTTTTCTGTTTGTTTTTAGTATATGCTTGTGATATCCAATAAGTACCTTTATCTTAGGGAACTGATACATATAAATATCACATCTTGGTCATTTTAAATCCCTCTTGGGCCTTCCCCTCCTTCTCCCTTTTCCCTAGGTCCCCTTCCCATCTCCACATTCCTACCACCTCTTTTATTTTGCATTCTAAATTACTTATGAGTCTCTCATACTAGAGAAATGATGCAATATTTATCCCTTTCTGTCTAATTTATTTGACTCAAGATCTATCCATTTGCTTACAAATTTACTTACTCCAATTATTCTTACTCCAATTTATTCTTCTTTATAGCTGAGTAATACTCCACTCTGTATATACACCATATTTTTCTTTATCCATGTATAGTATTTGTTGATGGGCACATAAATTGATTCCATAATTTAGCTATTGTGAGTGGTCCGTGGAGCACTATTCTTGGAAAAGCTTTCCTTCCTCCATTCAAGTGCTTTTGCGTATTTGTCATAAAGCAGCTAGGCATATTTACACAGGTCTATTTCTGGGTTCTAATCTGCCTCTTTGATCTTTGTGTTTATTCTTCCAATAATACCATATGGTCTTCATTACTACATACAGTAAGCCTTAATATCAGGTAGACTTCTACCTCTAAGTCTACTCCTTTTTTCAAGATTGTTTTAGGTATTCTAGGGCTTGTGTTTTTCCACATAGATTTTTAGAATGCACTTGTTCATCCACGCCACAGAAAGCTTCACTGGAATTTTTAAAGGAATTGCTCTAAACCTATGGGTCTGCTGGGAAAGAGTGACATTTGTACTCTGTTGAGTCATTTATTATAATCCAAGAATACACTGTTTCTCACCATTTTTTACTCTTCTTTGATTTTTTTCTCATCAGCAATTAATAATCTTCACTCCACAGGTTCTATACTCTTACGAGGTTATGACCTTCGAAATTTTACTTGGAATGATTATAAAAAGTACTCAGTTTTATTTCAGTTTCCATGTGTTTACTACTTGTGTATAAAAATGCAACCGATTTGGTGCCCTGTGACCTTTCTGAATTTATTACTTACAGATATTTTGCAGAATCCTTGGGAATTTTTATTACAAAAATTGTGCAATCCATAAATAGGTGTGTTTTTATCTCTTCCTTTCTAATCGGTACACCTGTATTCATCCTTATTGCAGTAGCTAGGCATGCTGGTGCTCAGACAAAGGTGGATCAGAGTGGCATCCTTGTGTTACTGCTAGGCTTAGGGGGAAGGCAGTCTTTTACCATTATGAACAATATTAGTGGTAGGGGCAGCAGCTGAAGAATTTTTTATTTTTGGGTTTTTTTTTGTTTTGTTTTTTGTTTTTTTGGTTTTTCTCCGGTACCAGGAACCGAACTCACGACCTTGCGCTTGTCAGACAGGCGCTTTTTGCCACTGAGCTAAATCCCCAGCCCCGAATTTTTTATTTACTTAATGGTTTTGGGGCAATTCAGATCATCTAGTTCATTTCAGCTGAGTTTGGGTATGTTGTGGTTATTAAGGAGTTGATCCATAAAATGTCAAATTTCTAAAATAAAGTTGTTCATAGCATTCCATCATCTAACATCTGAATGGTTAGTGACACCCCTATTTGATTCTGATACTGGCTACTTGTGTCTTCTGTCTCTATTTTTATGTACTTCACTAGAGGCTTGTCAAATTTATTGATACATTTTTTTTAAAAAATCTATTTTCTATTTCATTGTTTCACTCTTTTCCTGTTTTCAATTTGTTTTCTGCCCTTACCTCTGTAATTTCCTTATTTGTGTGGTCTTTGTTTACTGTTCTTTTTCTAGTTTCCTGAGATAGGCTGTTAGGTGACTGTACTGAATTGAGCCATTTTCTCATTTCTAATATGAACATTTAATACTATAGATTTCTTTCTGTTCTTGCTCTATGTGTTATTACATTTACTTTGAGATTTCTTGCATGATCAAAGGATTATATAAAAGTGTGCTATTTTATTTTTAATGTGTTTACAAAGTTTATCTTTTTTTACTGCTGTGTCAGACAAAAAACACTATA
>NW_004955432.1:4970325-4979720 GCF_000276665.1 Chinchilla lanigera
TTTTTTTGGTTTTTCTCCGGTACCGGGAACCGAACTCGCGACCTTGCGCTTGCCAGACAGGCGCTTTTTGCCGCTGAGCTAAATCCCCAGCCCCTGTCCTACTGATTTTCAACAGAAGACATAAAAACAAGTATGAAACACATTAGGGTTATCATGGTTCAAGACCCTTCCATGGGGTGTAGGGAGGAGTTAAAACCTGGATTCAGAGGCTTCACCTACCTTTGCCCAGATTGCAGCTGATAGTCCAAGAACAGGGCTGACGGCCAAAATCACAAGAGTGAGCTTCCAACCGCGTGTAAATCCTATTATAAAACCAGCCAAAAACGTTGCCATGGACTGAAAGAACATTCCAATTTTGTCACCAATTCCTTCATTAATTTTGGAGACATCACTAAAGAACAAAAATAATGTCAGAATTACAAACACAGAACTCTTCTCCTACACTCACTTTCATTTTGTGGAGTAGGGCAAGAATCAGTTCTTATTTAGGGTCTTTCTGTGTATCTTGTTTCATCTAGCAGGTGTCAGTTCCTAGCGGGAAATTTGCCCTTGGCAACAGAAACCCATAGTCCACGCAGTTATCCAAGAAATATGCAATGCAGAAATTTCAAACTGCTTGGAAATTTAAGCAGTAAGCATCATATTACTGCTCTACTGCATACTGATTCACTGCACACTCTCCAGCATCCCTTGATTTAGGTCCACTCCCTCATTCACTGCCAGTCAAGCAGGTCCCGTCATTCCATGCCAGGTACACAAGACATGGCTGCTGTTCAGAAGGAACTTGGTCTTCTGAGTGATGCACTGACATCTCTAAGGGATCTGATGACATCTATCTCATTTCATTTACAGTAAGACCTGTGTCTGAGTTACACATAAAACTAGGTACTTACTCTGTGAGACGGGTATTCAGCTCCCCAACGTCATGCACATCAAACCAGCCTATCTCCTGCTTCATTATAGAATGGAAAAACTGTTTTCTAATTTTTTGTATCTGTCTTCCAGCTGCCAGGCACCAAAATGAAACCTGAACGTAAGCAGCAATAAGCACACCAGCACCGATCCCGGTATAATAATAGGCATATCTGAAAAACAAGAACACTGCCACACTCTATGTTTTCTAATTAATGCATTTCTCCCAATCAGACTATTCATTTGTAGCTTTTTAGTTATGTTTCACACCTCTTAGCAAATAAAAAGGGGTTACGATAAGCAGAAAAGATCGTTAGTATGCATCCACATCTGTAGCAACATACTGTACAGGAGCAGTTAAGAACGGTTTCTCCTTCGGCTCCAATCTTAGTTCTTGGCTTAACTGCTGTCTAATCTCAGGCAAGCTGCTGAAATTTCCCAAGGTCCAGTCTTTTTTTTTTTTTTTTTTTTTTTGGTTTTTCTCCGGTACAGGAACCGAACTCATGACCTTGCGCTTGCCAGGCAAGCGCTTTTGCCACTGAGCTAAATCCCCAGCCCCAAGGTTCAGTCTTTTGATTGTTAAAATGGTGATAAGAATAGTAAGGCAATCGTGTGTGAAGTACACTGGAGCCAGTGCCTGGCACAGTAGGTCTCAAAAAATGAGTATTGTAACGGGCTGTGTGGGGTGTTGGAGCATCAGGTAAGCAGGGTCAGTGTAGTCCTGTCTGCCTTCACTACATAAGCAACAACTGTTAATCTTTTCTGAGTGGCATCTGCAGAGTGAGGGATGGAAAGAAGGGACAGAACTCATCAGAAAGTGGAAGAAAGAGATGGGACTGTTCCTCTGGCCTTAAAATTTAGGCTACTAGTCTAGAAGTTGGAGGTTCAGAGACAAGTCAAAATAAAACGTACATTTGCACTACTGCCCAGCTGGTCATCATTATGAGCTCTCATCTATCATGAGCTGTCCTAAAATGTTCAATGAGTCATTTCCAGTTTTCGTTTCAGTTTAAACTCTAACAGTAAAAACCATAAGCATCTTCTAAAAGTAGACTCTGATTATCAAGAAATACTGAATTAATGTTTCTTTGTTCTTAGTGTTCATTTTTACAAAAACAAATAATTAGGCTTCAGAAGCCATCCATTTTGAGATTAAAGGCATATATTCTAAAATGAAATACAAAATGCCAATTTTCCCATTTTTAGAAGATGTCTAATTGCTGTAACGTAATGAAAATGTGTGTAGCGTGCACAAGCTATAAAAGTGAGTGTGATAAGCATATTCTCTCTGAATGGTGCTATTCAAAATCCTGTGCTCAATCCACCAGAACTAATATGAAACAATCTTTCCCCAAAACTACACTTTGAAACTTACAATATATTTATCAGGTAAGATATAAGTGAGACACTGAATTTTAGATACTAGATAAACTCAATAATTATTATCCAGGTGTTAATGATATAGCAAGAGCTACAAAGAAATCAATTTTACAAGAACTCAAGTTTTGACAAACAGTAATATGTGTGTATGGTTTTTTCGAGATAGGGTCTCACTCTGTAGTTCAGGCTGACCTTGAATTCACTATGTTGCCCAGCCTGGACTGGAACTCTCGGCAATCCTCCTGCCTCAGCTTCCTGAGTACTGGGATTACAGGCATGTGCCACCGTGCCCGGCTAGTAATGTGTTTTAATGTAATTTATTTTAAACCACCAAAGCGTTCTGGTTTTCCCAGTGTAAAAAAAACAATTCCTTTCCACGTGACTATCTGAAGACATTTGCTGTTTAACTTTCAAAATGTAAACTATCTCCATTTTCTTCAAAACTTGAATATCATTTATACTATAATGTAGAATCATTATCTTCTCATTCACTAACATACAAGTGGTACCTCAGATCACTCCAATTCTACAAATTGTCCCCATAAGGTCAACACTAAACCTAGGCAATGAATTTAGTTCTAATCCAACTCAGTTTGTGACCAGAATCATGGAAAGAATGAAATTCATGAACTGAGATATCACTGTGTATCTTTAGAAATCAGTTACAAACTACTTTGGGGAGTAAACTTCAAGATGTGTAAATCATTGACGAAGTTTTCCTGAGCTAATTAAGGTCAGAGTGACTATATTCCTCTGAGAATTACATGCTGAATTTTAAAAAGTCCTGTTTCCTTATGCCGAAACATACCCCAAAGGAAAACTAATAACCACAAAGCCATTAAAAATAATGATTCCTAATTCAACCATTTTTTTGTACAGGAAATCGAACTCAGGACCTTGCACTTGCCAAGCAAGGCACTGTGCTGCTAAGCTATATCCCCAGCCCCTAATTCAACCATTTTAGAAATCTACTTTAGACTCTTCTAACTTTCATATGTATTGTACTCTCTATTTTGCAATGCATATAGGACTATTTATGCTTAACTTTACCTTGGTATATCTTCTGCAACAAATACTTTTGTTTAAAAAAATTCTATGCTGTAATCTTCTTGAAACCTAACAGTGGTATTATTCCCCTTAAAATTTCAATTCCTCATTAGGATGATGCACAATTTTAAACATTTCTATAATGGAAGCGATAAAGGAAAAGTTAGTAAAATAAATGTAAGGAAATGTGTAATTACATGGTCATTTCGTCCTCCAGGCTGCTGAAAATCCCTGTGTTGTTTTCACCTAGAAGGCCAAAAAACAAACATACACTGTTCATGTCTTCTCTATCTCCTTTACAAATAAGCATGTAGAAATGAATCAGACTCACTTAATCATTTACATAACAAATATAGGCAATGGACTCAGTTTACTTCTGTGTAAGCACCATGGTACTCAAACATTTTCTTGCTGTTCTGTGAAAGTATACATAGACTACATTTGATGATGTGTATTTGCAAGAAATCACACTTTAAATACATATAAGTGCATACACGAGCTTGAATTATTGGAAATCTAATGCTGCATTTCTCCAGTTTTTGTTTTGGGTTTGTTGTTGTTGGTTGTTTGTTTGTTTGTTTGTCTTTTTGAAACAGGATTTCACTATGCAGATCAGACTGGCCTTGAGCTCACTGTGTAGCCCAGGCTGGTCTCGAACTCACAACAATCCTCCTGCCTCAGCCTCCCCAGTGCTGGCACCCCACCAAGCCCAGCTTTTCAATTTTTGTTCTTATTAAAAATTATCAAATACAAAGATTAGTATAATAAACACCACAGGACATCACCCAATATTAGCAAATGTTAACATTTTTGGACTAAGCACACTAAGAAGTCCTTCATAACTTCAACTCCAACCCTACACATATACATCCACGCACACAACCACTGTTCAACATTTTTATGTGTACAGTTCCAATTTTTTATGTATGCATTTTCACAGACATACAAAGACACTAGCACACAAACATACACATGCTAAGTTTCTTAAAAATGCAATTACAGTCTATACTCAGTGGCCAATTTCCCACATCAGTATATGACTGCAAACATACTTGAACACATATCTATACACATATGATAAATGTTTTATAGGATAAAGGATCACAATCAGGAGTGCTAGACCAGTGGAGAGGCACACCTTAGATCTTACAGTTGTGGCAAAAACTTAGGGCATAATGTGAGGTCGTCCTCAGATGATTCTGCTATGGACTGATATGGGGAAGTGAAGGAAAAAGCTTTTTAGCAATGTGAGCAATACAGACCAAAGTCTAGCACATCTAAAGGTTTAAAGAGCTAGTTTGGCTGGAAGTCAAGATACGCTGTGTGGCTGTAAGGAGGCACACACGTAGTTGGAAAGAGTGTGGGTCAGGCAGGTATAGTAAAAACAGGCAAACAAGCATTAATGCTTTTGAGCTAAAATGGATAGAATTAGAAGCACCATAATTACAAGCACCATCTGGAAAGATCTTGCAGCCAGCGATGTGTAAGATTAATTGGAAGGGATGTGAGATACTGCAATTGTATAAGGACAGACGGTCTAAATGAGAATATAAAGCAAGGAAAAAACAAGACTTATCAAGGAAAGAATTTTCGGAACTGGCATCTGATGGAATACAAACAGTAAAAACAACAAGTTGTCAAGATGTCATGCCTACGCATCTGAAGAATGGCGGCATCATGGTAGAAAGAAAGACAGCAGAAACATCTGGTCTAGATGACTGAAGGAAGATTATTACTCTAGGCTTAAACATTTAAAAACTTTGTAGTGCCTGTGACATTCAACTGCAGATGTTCAGTAAGTACTGAGACTACCATTCTCCAGTTCTGTTTGTCAGTACCGGGAACTGAACCCAGGACCTTGCACTTGCCAGGCAGGCGCTTATGCCACTAAGCTATATTCCCAGCCCCGATTCTCCAGTTCTGGAAAGAGCTCAGATCTAAAAAACAAACTTCAGGGAGGCTGGGGATTTAGCTCAGTGGCAAAGCGCCTGCCTGGCAAGCGCAAGGTCGTGAGTTCGGTTCCCGGTACCGGAGAAAAACCAAAAAATAAAAAAAAAAATAAAAAACAAACTTCGGGGTCATGTGCTGTATGCCATAGCTAAATTCAAGAAGGAAAAGCCATCGCTCTTTACCTATAAGGGCAGCTTGGCAGGTAAAGGAGCTGGCGGGCCAAGCACAGAACACTGAGGAAAATGGCATTTATGAATAAGGCAGAAAGTAAGGGAGCAAGAAAGAAATGCAGAGACAGAGGAGAGATCCATGACTGCTGTCCGTGACTGCTTCACCTTCTGCCAATACAACCATAAGATCGTGGAGGCTGAATTTTTATGTAGATGGATCAGTTGAGATTTCTTCGGTCCCACATATAAAATAGAGCATTCAATTACCAAAGGATTTTTCTCCAATCAATCTTGTAAAATCTCTCACTGTATATTTTCTAACTTCCTTAATAAGTCAGATAATCTTGTTATTAGCATGTGTTACTACCAAATCAAGACAAATTTTAAAGTCTATGTTTTCTGTTCATGGCTACTACCGATGGAAATTCCCTTACCTAAATGCTTAGGACTAGAAGTACTTCAGATTTTAAAACTTTTCAGAACTGTTTGAACTACCTGTATAGATGTCAGAAGTTGAGAACCCCCAAAACAAAAGAAATAAAAATCAAAAATGAGCACTGATGCTCAAAAGTTGTCAAATATCAGGACATTTCAGATTTTGGGTTTTCAGATTTTCCACTAAAGTTTAGGAGCCACGAGAATTTAAATACAAGTTCTTTGGCAATAGTGGCTTCTAAGTCTAGAGTCATTTTCTTGCAGTTCTACAATTTCTGAAACACTTCTGGAAGTTCTCTGTTTTAAGTGTCTTTAGGAGATGTGATTTAAAAATATAGTGAATACCACTGTTGAGTGCCATCCTATAAAGGAAAGGGAGGCTCTTGAAAATATTACAGTACGTCCTCATTGACCTATTCACAAGATATGGCACCATGCAACTTCTGGGTCTTCCCCAAGTCAAAATGACTGTGAAATGTAAATATTCTGAATTGATTCAGGACATAAAGGCAGCCATGACAGCACAACTAAAGAGGTGAAAGAGGACTTCCAGAACTGCTTCTGAAAGTGACAAGAATGATGGGATAAGTATGTTCACATCCAAGAGGATTATTTGGAGGGTTATTAATAACATGTCTTTTACTGTAATAATTTTTAAAAATTTTAACACTCATTGTAGTTTTGGTTACCCTTTATACGGGCTCTGCACATGACTTATACACTCACAGTTCAAACATCAAAAGATAAGAGAATGAGTCATTTGTAGAAAAATGGATGCACCTGAGACCATAGTGCTACGTGAAATAAATCAGACACACAAGCATAAATATTACATGGCTTCTCTTATATAGAAATCCAAAGTATAAATAATTTAGATCACAATAAAAGATAGTATGAAATGCAGAGATAAATCTTTTGCAAATGGAAAGCCAATCTAGAGAGAGAGAGGGAAGAAGTAGAGGAGAGAAAGAAGCATTAAAAAAAAATTAAGATAGGTTATATACATGTACCAACCCCTCATGACCAATGTAATCATCATGTGCAGCAAACATATACTAAGAAACATTCTAAAAACTGAAATAAATATGCAAAGGATTAAAAAAAGATAAATACAGGTTAAGTGTTCCTAATCAGAAAATCTAAAGTCATACATGCTCCAATGCTTAAAACTTTTTGAGCAATGCCATCATATCACTGATAGAAAACTGTAATTCATCAAACTTTGTTTCATGCACAAAATTATTTTTAACAATTTTATAATGCTGTTTGTAAATTATGTGTATAAGATACAGTCCGATCTCAAAGTACATTGTTACGTATATGCAAATATTCCAAAATCTGAAAAAAAATTCAGAATGCTTCTGATAAGGGATACTCAACCTATACTATTTTGAGAGCTGACATTTCACTAACAGTTTTATTCATGAGTTTTAAGGCAGTGAAAGTAAAAATGACAAATGTAAAGATAAATCATTTTCATTTTCCCTTTTTCATATAAATTATTAATGAATACAAGATTTTGAGTGTCTGATTCTCTCTATTTCCTTGCCCATAATCTGGTAGAGAATGAATAGAAGCAACCATTTTAAGCTTTTGGAGAAAGAGAAAAGCATCCATGTGGATAAACTATAAACTGAATCATCAGTGACGATGAATAGTCAAGAGTTTATTTCAAAAGTATCTTTGTGTACTAAGTACAGTGAGATGTGGAAAATCCACTCAGGTCCCTAACTTCTGACTTAGTATGTTATCCTCAGTCTCTTCTCCGGATGCCTCTTTATTTCTTTCAGTGCATGGACTCAGTACCAGCCTGCTCCTTGATCCTAACTCTGCTGCTTACTGTGTGTTATGGTTTGAGTCTAGATGCCCCCTCAAAGCCTCATGCAGTCATGGGGGGTGGGTTTTTCAGAGGATTCATGGAATTTGTGATTGATTCATGGTCCAATGCCATGATTAAGGGTGTGAGTACTACACCCGCCCTAAGGCAGGCAGACTGCATACAATACAAGGGACAGAAAGAGGCTTGCCTTCTCTCAGTTGTTGCTTTTGCTGTCTCCCATGCCATGAACTGGTGGCTCTCTGCCATGTGCCAGCTTGCCTTGGAGCCAGCCCATTATGAACTGAAACCGCTACCAACTGTGAACTAAATAAACCTTTCCTCTTTTACCTTTGGGTGCTGAGTATTTTGTCTCAGCAATGAGAAAAGTGACCAAGACACTGTGAAACCTCAGGCGATTTAAATTTACCTCAGGTGATTTAAATCTCCCTGAGCTTCATTTTCCTCATTTAACAAATATATAGAATATCAAACTCCTGAAAGGATTAAAGGAGTTAGTGTAAGTAAAGCACGAAGAACAGTGTACAGCACATATTAAACGCTGAAAAACTATTTCCTTTAGTTATTATCAATAACTGAGCCCTTCCTCAAGGCTAACAGCTCCCATTCCTATGCCAAGAGCTTTAACACCCCTTCAACTCACATACTGCAAAGTTTCTAATCCTATTTGTTACACCAAGATTCAACGTCGTTTCTGCAACTACCTCACTTTTCACCTACACTTACGGCCCCATCCCTGACCTTTCACCTTCTCTACACAACATCTACAACCACAGTGGCCATTACTTAGGCCGCATCCAGACAATGGTTGCATTTAAGAGATGAAAATTCACAGAACACTGTAGAAATTCTTCAGTGGTCAGGCTTTGTTCAGAAAAGTGATGCAGCAGGTCTGAAGGATTTCCTAGGCCCCATTTATCAGATGTTAAGGCAAAGTCTGCTCAGATTTTGACAGCCAGCTAGGGAAAGATAGGAATAGGGTGTCAGGAAATCAGGCCCACAGTGAAATACCAGGATGGAAACTTATGTCTGATAATCCAGCAAGGCATCAAGAGCAGAGAAAACTCACAGGGCTCTTTTTCAGCCAGGGAGAACAATGGGCCCATATGCCTTGCAGAGCAATTTGATTAGACCTTATGTCTACCATGAAGCCCTCAGGCCTCAAGAGCCTTGGCAAAGCCAAGAATAGCTAAAGCAAAGACTACCACTCAACAAGCAGGTCCTGGTATCTAGTCCAGCCCACAGTGCTAATGAGGTTCTGCTCAGCACATGCAAAATGAAGAAAGATCTGAGAGTAGACTGGTCTTCTCTCCAGAACCTTCCTAGAGAGAGTTTGCACGCATCTCCAGGACCACCATCCCAAACTACATACCTCTACAACACTGCACCGATCAGACCCAAATGCATTTGCTTACCAGGAGTGGTGGCACACACCTGTAATCCCAGCACTTGAGACGCTGAGGCAGGAGGATAGCCTTGAGTTCAAAGCCAGCCTGGGCTACATAGTGAGTTCAAGACCAGACTGAAATATATAATGAGACCCGGACTCAAAAAAAAAAAAAAAAAGATCTAAACCAAATACATCTGCTGATCACCTTGTCTGTCCTTTCTACCACATAAAGGACCTTGAGGTTTAAGAGTGAATACAGGGGCTGGGGATTTAG
>NW_004955432.1:4981045-4984598 GCF_000276665.1 Chinchilla lanigera
GCAGCTAAACAGAGGCATATGACGGTCAGCTCTTCCCAGCTGGGCCAACATTAAACAGTTGTTTTAATAAGCTAATTTTATTATTGATAGATGAATTCAACAGCTGTCTACGTAGTGTACACAGAAGCACACCGTGATTATTATAACACCTCTAGGAGGCTTAGAGCAACGCTTGTATTTGCACTCGTGACAAAGTGGGCAGGATCAGAATGGGCAGAAATGTGCATATTAGGTCTGCTTGGCTACCAGGGAGCACTGAACGATCCGCTGATTCCACTATACACCGGGAGGAGAGATAACTCCGCACAGTGGTGCCAGCACATGGTATATAAGAAACAGTGAATTTACACAGCAGTGAGGATCTCCTATTGTGCACGATATAAAAGAAAGATGCCTGTTCAAAGGCAGCACAGCATCTTACTGTAGATGCCTCTGAATGCCATGAAGATAGGTGGTAATTGCATAAGATTTTACAAAACTAAAACATACTGTATGTTTTTCTGGCCCAACTCTCAGACTTAATTCACAGAACCAAAGTAGTTTTACTCCAAGTGAACAGTGTATTTCCGCAGGACCATAAACAAGGGGTTCCAAAGGCCCAGGGACAAGTATCAAATGTTCCATCTATACCCCGAATTAGTATGAATATTAATGTGCATGATTCTGGGGGAAAAGATTTATAGCAACCAACAGAGACTTAAAAGTCCAAAAGGTAAATAGTTATTGCAAGCTATGAGTACATTTTCAAGGGTATTCTCAAACAGGCAGCTTCAACACTTTTAACACCTAATCCCAAACTAACTTGGGGGGCTTTGTCAAACTAGTCTTGACTAGAAGTATCCAGAAGATTTCAGCTCAAAGCCATTAATCAGTCGTCCCCCTAGTTGAGAGTATGTGTGTTACACACAGATTCTTTAATATTCTGTTCACTGTCCCACTCTCCTAGACAGCTGTTTTACATCTCCTTTCTTTACCAGCCAAATGTTTTGCTTCCTACATCACTGAGAACACTGAGGTGCAGTAGTGTACCACACCCACAGCTTCACTCTCTATGGTTTCAGTTTCTTGCTGTCAACCGTGGCATGCTATGGTCTCACATCACTATAACTGGTGAGGAGAATACCACGCGATGCTATGAGAGAGAGAGAGGAATCATGCACAAGCACACATTCATGTAACTTTTAGTGGAGTATATTATTATATTTAGTGTTATTTTATCACTAATTATTGATGTTAATCTCACTGTGCACTATTTATACCATACTTTAAACTTTATTGTAGATAAGCATACTCAGGAAAAATACAGTATACATAGAGTTCAGTACCATCCATAGCTTCAGGTACCTCCTGGAGGTCTTGAAACGTATCCTTTGCAGGTAGATGAGAATGACTATCATCAAAGCTAAAGGTCCAGTCTCATCTCCTCTACCTAGCTTTGGACTCCCGACACTCAGATACTCTCTCCCCAGGTATTATTGTACACAAACCATCCTCACTTCTATCTAAAGCAAACATTACCTCCTGCCCATTGGATTTCATCCTTTCTCAAGGACATACCTTTAACAAGTTTTTTCTCTTTCGGTTCAAACTTCGCGTACTACTTTCTCCCCGCTTCTGAATTATTTCAATTAACAGACACACTATTTTTTCCACCCTGAAATACGCACACATACACACAATCACACACTTCTCTTAGACCCATTTCCCCCTTCCTGCCTAATCCATGACAATATCCAAAACTGAACTTCTGATATTCACTGCCCAGATCTAGTTTCCCTCCATCTTTCTCATCTTAGTTGATAGTTACAGCGACCTATCTAGTTGCTCAGGCTAACAGTGAGAACCACCGTGGATCCCTCTCTTACACTCACATCCAATCTGTCAGGAAATCTTGTAACTGATTCCAGTCTCTCACAAAGTCTTGATTAGACTTTTATCTCCTCCTGAAACCTACAGTATTTCTGACCTCATAGAGCTCCCTCTTTTTCCACATATCTTGGTCAGCATTTCCACTGGGCATTGTGAGAACTATCTTTTCAAATTCAGGACAAGCATAAGCTACACTCAGATCCTCTCCCTCCCACAGCACTAAACACAATAGCGCATATTCAGTGATATCATCCTAAGGGTTTTCCTGAATGCTTCTAATAAAAGTACCACAAACAATACTTACTTAGACTAATGTTTCCTGCACTTGCAAAGCTGTCTGTCATGTCTCCAAACACCAGCATCATGAGGGGGAGCGCAGCTCCATGGATAACAGCAGCCAGAGCTCCCAGCACCATGTACAATCTATCCAGCCAATCTGAATAGCGAAACTAAGAGAAGAATAAAACAGAACATAGGCACAATTAGTCTTCTAGATGGTTTCTTCTACCTTCCAAATATATCCCAAATCCAAATATTATTCAGACTACTACTGCTTCCACTCAAGCCCAAGATACCCTCTACCTTCGCTAAGATGCTACAACAGCCGAATTAGAAAAAAGCATTTACTTCTTCTATTGAGTTCTGGCTTAGTTCTCCACACTGCACTGTCTTCTTATGAGGTAAAATGAGCCTATAATAGAAATATACTACTAGCTCTGTTTTCTTGATGGAGACCACTACGAAGTGGCTCTGAACAGGATTTATATTAACCAACTGGCTTTTCATGTTTACTTGTAAGTCTGCCCAAGACCTAGGCCCCTTTCCTGGAGATGGCAGGTAAAGCCTTGGCGCCTCAAAGGACAAGATAAGGCCAGGCTAAGGACACCTGGCTCCAACCTCAATTAGCTAGATAAAGACTGTAGCTGCAGGCATCTCACTCCTCTGGTGAAGGTCTTCCTGGAGATAACATAGTTCTCCTAAATTAACATAAGGTATTACTTGAAAAAGTTCTTAAAGGGATTCTCAAGGTCCTGCTCAAATTCTTGCATTTTCTTCAGTAATCTCCTCCTTTCTTTGATAACATAATAAATACAGACTGCCTAGAGAAGTTTTTGGTCCTAGCTTCCAGAATCTGAATTCTGTGAGAGGGCTGGAACCTCCCAGAGCCCTGAAATCATTCCCTTTGTCTTTTTTATTTAAGCCTTCACCATCCACTCCTTCAGGAGGTTGTGGGCCTGGTTAGTCTGCAATAACTAGGGGATAATATTAACCCAATACTTTCTATGAGAAGTTACTTTTCATCTCACAAGAAAAACAATTAAATGTCACAGACTGCTCAAAAGGTAACATTTTGTAACTTTTACAAAGCGTCTTGGTTTAACTTACCAAGAAAAGGAAAGAAAAGATTCATATTAATATAATTTAAATGAAAATGGTGAAATCACAACAGACACCACCAAAATCCAGAAAATTATAAGTACTTCAAAAATCTGTACTCCAATAAGTTGGAGAATCTAGAAGAAATGGATAGATTCCTAGATATAGATGAATTACTAAAATGGAACCAAGAAGATATTAAAACCCTGAACAGACTGATAGCACGCAATAAAATTTGAGGCATTAATAAAAAATGTCCCAACTAAGAAGAGTCCGGAGAGTCTGGGGGGCTGGGGATTTAGCTCAG
>NW_004955432.1:4989827-4992110 GCF_000276665.1 Chinchilla lanigera
CAAAGACTCATGCACATCCTTTATACAAAAGGCATTTAGTCCATCTGCAAGAGCTGCCAAAGTCTTAACAACTTCAGCATTGCTGAAAAGTCCAAGTCCCAAGTCTCCTCCAAGATGTAACGCAAACTTTTAGCTATAAGACCCTGTACAAATGAAAAGTTAAACACTGCCAACATTCAGTGGCACAAGATAAACATTTTCATTCCAAAAGTTACAAACAGGGAGATACAAAGGATTGAGACCATGGTAAGTCCAAAATCCAACAGGGCAAACATTAAGCCCTGTAGTTTCATGTCCAGCATCTATAGCAATCTGTGGCAAGTTGTAAGCTCCAAAGGGCTTACATGGCTCCACCCCTAAGGTGCTTCTGGTGATTATAGCTCCTATGGTTTCTCTCTTTGCTCTCTCCTTACAGCTTTCCTTAGACAATCCACATTCCTGGCTTCTCCAAACTTCTCAGGTCTCCACTGCACCTTTGGCTTCACCCTCACAGCTTCCCACACTGCCCTCTCAGAGGCACACTGTCTTGCCTCCTAGGCCTTCTTCTGAAATTGAGGTAGAAGCCTTCTTAATCCCCCAACTCTTGCATTCTGCATGTGCCTAAAACCAGAGCCACGTGGATGATGCCAAGGTCTGCTGCCAGCTGGAGCAGTAGCCAGACTTTCCTCTCACTTGGTTGTAGGGGTCAGGTGCCTGGATCACTGGATACTCTTGAGTCCAATTCTGAGAAACAAATTTTCTATGCTGCCACCATTCTGGAACATGGTGCTCGGGGGTTTTCTCCTCAGAGCAAAGTCTTTCACTTTTGCAGTTTTGAAGCTGCAAAAGTTGGAGATTTGTTGCTTCTTATGATATTCTCAGTCCATCTTTAACATTCTCCTGTTCCTTCTCAGCAGTCGAGATCTCCTCAGTTCTTTGTTGTCTACAGCTTTACTGGAGCTTCCCTTCTGGCCAAACTCAAAACGGCTCAAATCCAGCTGAGCTCTTCGTTCTTGATTTTCGTCATAAATTTGACTAAAAGCCCCAATAGCCACTGCCTCAACATTCAACTGCCTTGAAATTTCTTCTGCCAGATTAATTACTTTACCACCCTTAACCTCAGTCTCAGGCAAAGTCTCTAGACATAAGCAAAATGCAGACAAACTTTCTGCCAAGCCATAACACATATAATCTGGACTCCAATAATCAGTGTAGTTCATTTTCCCAGGAGGAACCTCCCAAGCCTGGTCTTTACCTGCCAGATTTCTATCAGCCTTCTGGCTTCTGAGCTCTGACCAGAATCTCCCATACAGAACAGCCTAGGGAGTCCCAGCTCTACTCTTTCAGGTGGCATCTCTGCACCTTTCCAAACTATTCCCACAAGCCATTCCCAAAGGCTACTGAACCACGTGGTCAGGTATAGTCACAGCAACGGACCCCACTTCTCTGGTATCAAATTCTGTCTTGGTTATTTTTCTCTCATTGCTGAGACAAAATAACTGACACCCAAAATCCTAAGGAAGAAATTAGGATACTACCATTCACAATAGCATCTAGAAATATTAAATACTTAGGTATTAACCTAAGCAAAAAAGTGAAAGATCTCTATAATGCAAGCTACAGTACTCTGAAAAAGGTGATAGAAGAGGCCATCAGAAAATGAAAAGATACCTCCTCATTTCTGATAAAAACTAATATTATCAAAATGGCCACTTTCCCAAAACTTAAAGATTTAAAGCAATCTCAATCAAAATGCCAATAGTACTGCTCACAGAACCAGAAAAAATATTCCTAAAATTTATATAGAACCAGAGGAGACACA
The DNA here is from genome assembly GCF_000276665.1 of Chinchilla lanigera. Lineage (NCBI taxonomy): Eukaryota > Metazoa > Chordata > Mammalia > Rodentia > Chinchillidae > Chinchilla > Chinchilla lanigera. Next base: position 4,991,629 of record NW_004955432.1, read on the forward strand.
GACTAGCAAAAGCAATCCTGAGAAACAAGAGCAGAGCAGGAAGCATCACAATCCCAGATCTCAAGCTATGTTACAAAAGTATTATGATAAAAAAAAAATAGAATACCAGCAAAAAAATCCAGATATATGGATCAATGAAACAGAAGAAAGGATGTAAAAACATCCCCCAGCACATTCAGCCAACTAATCTTTGACAAAGGGGCCAAAAACATATGCCAGTGAAAAAATAGCCTCTTAAATGGTGCCAAAAAACTGGCTATCCATGTGCAGATTGAATCTATACTCGTATCTCTCACCATGTACTAAACTAAAATCAAAACATCAAGATTTACACAGTAAAAGAAATGCTTCAAATGATGTTTTAGTTACTTTTCTCTCCTTGCTGAGACAAAAATATTTGACACCCAAAATTAAGGAAGGAAAGATTTATTTAGCTCAGTTTGTGGAGGTTTCAGTCCAGGCTCCAAGGCAGGGTGGCATGG
>NW_004955432.1:4997966-5032972 GCF_000276665.1 Chinchilla lanigera
GGGGACAAGCCCCTTTTCCTCTTATATTGTAAGTAGCCCCCCCACAAACCCCCACTCCCTACACCCCCACAGATGTAGCACTCACACCACGGGGGTGTCCTCTTCTTGCACAATATGAGGATGTTTACAAAGTAAAGACCTTGGCTCCCTGCTGAGTAGCTTAATTAAACTTCTAAATTTCTCAAGTTGACACAATGTATCAACCTTTACAAGGAAGCTAAAGTAGGTAAAATTCTTGAAAACACAGGCATAATAGGCAAGGACTTTCTGAACAGAACTCCAATTGCACAAGAAACAACAAGAATCAACAAATACGATTATGCCAAACTAGAAAGCTTCTACAAAACAAAGGAACAAACAAAAGAATAAACAGAAAATCTACAGAATGGGAAGAAAATATTTGCCCGCTATTCCTTAGATACAAGACTAATAATATCTAGAATATATGAAGAACTAAAAAAATTAGACCATCCCCCAATAAAAGACTCAATCAAACAAGTAGGCAATTGAAATGAATAAGAATTTGTCCAAAGAAGAAGTACAAATGGCCAATAAATACATGAAAAATACTCAACATCTCTGGCCAGTAAATAAATGCAAATTAAAACAACACTGAGATTCCATCTTACTCCAGAAAGCTGTCATCAAGAAGTCAAATAATAACCACTGCTGGTCAGATTGCATGCATGGAAAAAGGAACTCTTCCACCTTGCTGCTGGGAATGTAAATTAGTATAACTACTATGGAAATCAGTATGGAGATTTCTCAATTTTTAGGAATTCAACTTAATCCAGCTAGTCCTCTCTAGGTATCTTGCTGAAAGAGTTAAAGACATCAGGTTACACTGATACATACCTACCCGTGTTTATAGTAGCATTAATAGCTAAATAATAATAATGGCTAAACCTTGGAACTGGTCTATAGGTCCATCAACTAATCAATGAACATGAAAAATGTGACATTATACACAATGGAGTTTTACTCTGCCATAAAGAAAGATACATACATTTGAGCAGTTTATAGGAAAATGGATGCATCTTGAGCCTATAATGTAAGTGATTCACCCCTTTGCGTATCCAGTCATTCATTCAGTATTTGCAAAGTGCTTGATGAGTACCAAGTAAGAATCATGCTTAGTTCTGGGTACTGGCAACAACAGTGACTAAGAAAAGTTCCCTGTTCTCATGAAGCTTATATTGTAGTGCAAATATCAGAAGGAGGGTATTCAATATTCATTCATATCTGGGTACCTATTAAAATTCCAGGTACTGTTCTTGATACTTGACACATAACAGTGAAGACAACATACATATACTTCACCCTCATGGAGCTTGCTTTCAGAAAGAAGGCAAACATGAGGAAGAAATCAGAGAGAAGTATTCAGAGGAAACACCATACACCAGTGGCAAGTGCCACTGGGACTGGCAGGGACAGCTGGTTAGACTTGCTAGTCAGAAAGTACATCCCCAAAAAGGGAACTCAGGGACAGGAAGGATGCACTTTATTATGTAATGATCTAGGGACAAGGCATTCAAGGCAGGAAGAACAACTGCAAAGATTCTTACATGGAAACTAATTCGGCGTCTCCAGGAACACACAGAAAGAACCCTGGTGTAAAAGAAGAGTGAGGGAGAGGGTTTGTCTGTGGAGAAGTCACAGATAAGACAGAGGTCATAGTTTTGGGTGTTGCGTAGTTTTAGGAAGGAGACTGGGTTTTTACACTAAATTCTGCAAATAAATGAAAAAAAAAAGCAATCAAATATTTGCAGGGAGGGATTGAAGTGAGGTGACGTGGGTGCTGTAGGCGGATGTCTAGACCTGCAATACTGGAGAAGGGATACTAGAAGGAAAGAGACATTGAGTCTTGATCAGGAATTGTAGGCAAAATAACGGCCCCCACCAACAGGTCCACATCATAATCCCAGGAACCTGTGAATATACTTCCTAGAGACAGAAGATGCTAAAGACTTCAGGACTGAAAGACTACCTGGGTTTATCTAGGACTGATGTAGAGCCCGTGGAATTACAAAAGTGCTTCTAAGAGGAAGGGAGGGGCTTAGAGTCAGGAGATGTGACAGTGAAAGTGTGAGGCTGGAATGTCCCTCTACCTAGGAATGGAAGTGCCTGCCAGCAGCTCCAAAAGGGAAGGAAAAAGATTCTCCCCTGGAGCTACCAGAAGGAAGATAATCCTGCTGACACTGTGACTTTGCCCTGTACAATCTCTGATTCAAGAACCATAAGATAAATTTGTGGTAATGTCTAACCTCATTTCTTCAGCTATAAAATTGTAAAGACAATACTACCTACTTAAAGTGGAGTTTTAAGAATTACATGACATTGTATATAGTCATTAGAAAAATGTCTTCCACATAGTGCTATGTGTGTGTTTGTTATTGTCTCATTCAAATTCCAGTTTTTTGTTTTTTGTGGCTTTAACTGAATGCTGAGGGTATTACCTCTACAGAGTAGCTCAGTTAAATTTTCTAAAATATAAGCTCCTGAGTATTTTTTTTTAAAAAAATAACCTACGAGTATTAACAATTAGACTCTGTTGGAAATGAAATTCAAAGGAAGAGCATGTGGTTATAGCACATGAGGTCTGGGGTTCAATCCCCAGCACCAAAACAAAATAATGACACAAAAACCAGACAGAAGTACACTAAACTATAAAAGATGACAGAAAGAACCTGGTCTCAGAATAAACAAACTGAAAATATATTTTGGGCTAAATCCAACTGAGCCATAAGTTGATAGATGAAATTTAAAACAAACAGAAACTGCCATTTGGTGGCTCAAGTAGTTTGTCTATGAATTACTAAGCATTCAGTCTCATCTTCCAAAAATTCTGAATGAAATACAGGCAGAAAATAAGGAGCCACACATCAAGAGAAACTGTAGCACACACATGTGAAGATGGTAACTCTTCACTCTTTTGGAAAGAGGGAAATAGTTGAGTCAAATAGAATTTCTACTTTTAGTTTTTAAAGAATAATCTACATACTGTTATCCATAGTGGCTGTACTAGTTTGAATTCCCATAAACAATGTAGAAGGATTCCTTTTTCTCCACAATCACACTGCATCTGTTGTTTTTTGACTCCTTAATAGCCATTCTTAATGGAGGAAAGAGGAATTTCAGTATTGCTTTGATTTGCAATTCTCTAATGGCCAAAGATGCTGAACATTTTTTCATGTGTGCTCTTCTGAGAAGTGTCTATTCATTCCAGTTGCCCATTATTTGATTGGGTCTTTAGAAGGGGGGGGCCCTGATTTTTTGAGTTTTTATATACTCTGGATTTTAGTTCTCTGTCCAAAGAGTGGCTGGCAAGTATTTTTTTCCCCTTCTGTAGATTGCCTCTTCACTGCTGTTTCCTTTGCTATGCACTGAAGTTTTTGAAGTCTTAAAAGAAAACATTTTCAATTCTGTTTAATTCTGTTTGTAGCCTGCAAAAATTTCTTTCAAAATTGGTAGAAAATAAAGACTTTCCATAACAAAGAGCTGCTAAAGAAATTCATGGCTTCCACCAAGCCAAAGTTGCAGAAAGTACTCAAGTATCCTAGACAGGAGACAAGGAGGCCAAAATCACCAAAGAGTTCCAAGGAAAGAATTCATCTAACTGGGTAAGCAAAAGTGAAAAAATAAAAGAAGCAGTAATGGGAAAATAACACCACTCCCCTCTGGCCCTGTGCCCTTGCCAAACTGTCTGACTGCACCCCAAGGAGTCATGATCCAACCATAAACTCCGTGGTGCTTAGGGCTCAGCAGCTTTTGGCCTGGTGGGAGTTTCCAGCAGCTAGTAGATTATCCTGCAGTCATAAACTCTCTGGTGTCTGGGGAGCACCTGCTTGGCACCACTCCAGGATCTCTTCTCCTTCCCTAGCTCACACCAGTCACAACTGCAGCCTAACCCCTGTCCCTCACTGAGCCACTGGCCTGGAGCCAGTTTCTGGTTCCAGGTGCCCTCAGGACGAGGTCCTTGTTTGTTATTTTCCCAAGAGCCTTCGAACTCAGTGACTGCCCTCCAAATAATTCTCTAGCTTTCACTTTCTCTACTGCCCGGATCTGAAATATTTCTCCTATTTGGCCCCTCTCCGGGGAAAGGGGAGTCAGGGTAAGTGGGCACCAGATGGTGCAGTGGTTGCCAGGCTGGGAGTCCATCACAACAGTCCAGCTGCCTACCGTACCGGGGCCCTCCCTTAAGCCTCTCCCAAGATGGCCTGTTTGCTGCACCTGGGGTGAAAGCAGTGCCAGGACTGAGGGGCAGCCCAGCTTCCCCTTTCTAAATGCCCCGACATGGACGCATCTGGTGTGCTTCTCCTTCAGCTCCCTTCCTCTCTTTGTGCCTACTGGTGGCGTCTCTCCACCACACACTCCATTTCCTTATACACCACTCCTACAGTCACCCAGGACAGCACTCTCAATAAGGAAACTCCATGACTCTCCTTTTACACTCAATTTACTAAGATCCAGCTTTACAACCATCTATCCATTCTTCCCCTTTTAAACAAAGAAATTGTAGCGTGTAATGAGTGAATGACAAAGCGTCTGTTGTAAGGCTTAATTGTTTTAGTAGTTTCCGGGTGTAGGTCCCTGGAAGAGTTCATGTAAATAATTTACCTAAGTTCATTGAAGTTTACACTCCAGTGAGACTGATCATCAGCAACCACCTATATCCACAAAGTTCCCGAAAGGTTTCTAAATAATCACCATGCAACCAAAAAACAAAAACAAAGCTTTTTTCAAATTCTAGATTTTCAGTTATTCGGCACAGAAAAATAATGACATATTCCAAATCATGGTAACAAATTTTCCATTGCTACCTTTTATTATGGATGCTTGGGCTTTGACCTCAAATCTACCAGGATTTCAGACCATAATGACAACATAGCTTGCTCTATCCAGAGGGCAAAGTCCATTACTAGGAAAAACGTTTCTGTAGGCCAACAGATCAATGGCAATATAACTAATCAGAAGAATACTAAAATCTAGTATAGCAAGAATGGCTGTCTACTGGGCTACAAAATGAGCTCAAGGCCAGCCTGAACAGCACAGCAAGACCCTGTCTCAAAAAAGGACAAAAAAAAAAAAAGGCTGTCTACATTCCACTCACATGGCAAGTGATGGTGAGTATTTCTCTGAAAATAAACTACTGTGACTCCAACTAATTCATTTTGCCTCTCCATTACCAGATTTTCTAATAAAATATTATATCAGAAGAAATACTTCTATACATGTAATTTTGAGGGGTGTAACCAAGGGTAAAGGGAAGATGGATACAATCAAAATATACACAATGAAACCCCACATGTTGTAAAAATAGGCACTAATAAGGAAAAAAATAACAAGAGAAAAGTAAAAAATACCTTGTTTCTAGAGAAAGAGATGTCCAATGTACAAAACATTTTGAACAGTAAATACATTTAAAACTCACCATGGCAAATGTACTGACGGTTGGTTTCTTTTCCTTCTTCTCCTTTTTACTGAAAAATACAGCAAAGCAATTACAAAACACTTTAAAAATTACACAAATTTTTAAATTACCAAATTAATGCTTAATGTTTACATTTAATGAGAACTAGGACAAAGACGTTTATATTATTCAATAAAAACCAGGTTTATAGTATGATTTAATTTATAAAGTTTACATGTTTACATAGGTCTTAGAAATCTCCATACACACCACTGGATATTAGAATTTCTATAAAAAACTTTCTTCCTTGTGCCCTTGGGTAAATATTTTAATTTTCGGGCTGGGGATTTAGCTCAGCAGCAAAAGCGCCTGCCTGGCAAGCGCAAGGTCATGAGTTCAGTTCCTGGCACCGGAGAAAAACTGTAAAGTTGTGGTGATCAGATGTTGAGTATAACCTAGGAAAAAAATAATTAACTTTCCTTATGAGTAAGTCTGATTCTGAAAGGCTCATAACTTAGATCTCCAGATCTAAGTTATGAAAACAAGTTAATCTAGAAAAGCTACGGCCTAAAAATCTGTTCTATCAATTGTGAAAAATGTGTCCTTAGGCGTAAAAAGGCCAACTACCATTTTGAGGCCAGTTTTGAAAGAATCTACCTCAGTAAGCCACACTCCACTCTCTGTATGGAGCTGCCACCTTGAACGTGAAAGCAAACCAACCATAACAAACCAACCTCATTTTCATAAACATATGAGAAAGACTGTTGTAGAAAGGCCTATATTATTTTTGAAGAGATTTTCAAGTTCGAACTGTAAATTCATCTTTCTCTGTTCTTTACACAAAAGGAGGTAGAGAGAATTCTAAAGAAAAAATCCAAAGTTTATGAATATTTGGCTTTAGAGTGATGTTAGCAAGAAAACACAAACACCCTCAGGTCTGGCCCCACCCTACTCCTAGTAAATGTATGGTGTCAGTACTCCTGCAAACAGAACCACAGGAGTAAAATGGACTGCTTTTAAGCCCTAAGCTGTTTCTTTAATTCTTTCATCTTCTAAAACTGATGCTGCTTTGGAAAATTTACAATATTATAGCTTTCCTGCACATGATTCATAAACAACCCTGAAGAAGGCACACTTTCTGTTGTGCTTTTAGAGATGACAAGCCACAGAACAGTGAAAAGAGTTAGCGGCCTTGTCCAAGGTCCCACCGCTGGAATGAAGCCAAGATTTTAACTGCAATGTCTGTCCCCTGACCACTAACTCATAAGCTGTGACCTTAGACTTCTGAGATACTTCACTACACAGATATACACTTTCCTAGGAACTCTGACCCCTACCAGATTCTTCATTTAACCCCAACAGCAGGGACCACTGACCTACAAAAGCAAGTCGGTCACAAAATATCATTTCAAAGAGGGTGTTTACAAACACAGAAACTCCAGGTAGTACTGTTATCTCAGAACTATTAGCAAAGTCAAATGTATCTTTACAACCCCACATTACAATGTACAGTTCTAATAACAAATTAAAATCAAGAGTGATGAGCACACTTTAATAAGAACTAGTTAAAACATCGTTACTTTGAAGCAAAATCTATACGCCACGGCAGCACCAATAATAAAATGAAGACATACTGCGGATCAACCACTTTACCGTTTCCCTCTACCTAGCCTCAATTTTCTCACTCAAATATATCTAAATATTTGTGTCTTCAGGATAGACACTACCATATTTTAAAACACTTATAAACAGACTACGTGGAATCTTTTTGTGCATGTGTTGTGAGTTTAAGTTTGTCAATATGAAAAATTTCAAATGAACAGAAAAATTCAAAGAACAGAAGTGTTTCCCACCCAATTCACCTAGGCTTATCAACCAATGAACATGTTGACTATATTTTGTATTTGTACAAGAGAGTATATATTCCCATTTGTTAATGTTTTGCTGAAATATTTAAAGGTAAGTTGTAAATGTTATGGAACCATGAATGTTCCTACTATTATCACATCTAAGAAATTGAGTAGCAATTTTGACATCATCTAATATTCAACCCACATTCAGTTTTCCCAAGAGCTGTTTCTATAAGCGGTTCTCTTTTTTAAACTCTGATATAATCAAGGCTCACACATCATATTTGATGATTATGTCTCTTTAGTCCCTCTTAATCTAGCAGCCCCATCTTTTTCTTTATATTAACTGTTTGAAAGGGGCAAGAACAGTTATCTTATGGGATGTCCCACATCTTGTATATATCAGTTTTAAACTGAGTGGAGAGGTACAATAACTGTAGAATACACAGCAGATTGGAGGTCTGATCATTGAAGGGAAAATGGCAACTCATATTTCTATTGGACAGCACCAGTCTGGAAGCTTAATTGGATCCATATGCAACTTGTTTGCAAACATACTATCTTTGAGGTGTTGTGCACTCAAATTCCATCTCATCCTGAGTAATTTAACAGGGTCTATTCTGCCATAAGTGATGTTAAGACTGGCCACTTGGTTCAGATGGCAACTGCAAAATCTTTCATTGGAAAAGTACACTTCCCTTCTCCACGTTAATAATAAATGTGGAGATGGTTATTAGATACAACTTTTCTCTAAATGGTTTAGGACACAGCGGCAATCCTTGCCTGAATTAATTATGACAGTGAGGTTCCAATATGATAAATTTAGCTACATTTTTCTGTAAAGAAGGCTCCTTTATTTCCCCTACTTCTCATACCCTCTTTCACTTTTTTTCCCCCCTCAAAGTATTATTGGGGATTCATCAGTTGTATTATATTCAGTATCTCAAAATCACTTATGGTTATTACCTCCTTTGATGTTCAACGCGTCCCAGACTTGGCTAGTGGAGGCCCCTTGAAGCATAGATCCTGTGTCTTTTGACTACATTATTAAATTTTACTTGTTTGGGGGTATACAAGATATCCCCAGCACACTCCCTGTCCAAGACCTGGTTGAAATTTACTTTTTTTCTGTGGGGTGCGCTTCCTTTTTAATAAGGAACGGTGTTTAGAAATCAGGATTTGGCACTGAAAATGTGTCTTCCTTAGTGGAAAGAAAATAAACTATTAAAAAATCAGGACTTCATACTGGAGTTTCCAGTACAAGTTTAAAGGCTTTAAAGTCTGATTTACACATTTATATCTCTTCACTTACACTGGAAAGCTTGATTTCTAGTAATATTACTATACTTAATAACGTACACTTTTTTACTAACAAATGAACCTACTGAGTGAAGTTTAAAATTTCTCAGGCAGAGTACTGTAAACAAACACTTAAAGTAATTCTTTCCTTTCTGTGGTTACATTACCAATTTTATATGCACATAATTGTCGCCAGTTAACACAAAACAAAAATAACCTCGTCGTAGTTTTGGCCATCTGCCACCCGGCAAACACGCAAAGTTTGCGTCCCTGTTTATGACAAGATACTGGATCACAGAGCAGAGTCCAAGCAGCGGATAGCTCGGGTGTGTGAAGATTAACACTGCTTGTAGAGCAAAAGACAATCTAACAAGGTAGGGTGTGAGTGATGGCTAGTCACAGCAACTACGCTGCGCCCAACTCTGCCAAGGGCCCTGTTCTGCCCTACACAGGAAGCCTGCTTCCAAAGCGGGCTTGCACTTTTGGAGAGTCTCACGGCAAGTCTCACCATTCATTTATTTCCAAACTGGAGGCTAGAAACAAGCCGCCCAAATTTCTTAAGCCATGTAAACTATGAAAAGCATAACAAACCAGCTACCTTTTCTTGCCCAGGTCATAGAAGTTCTTCCCTGCTTTTCCACCGAGGTCCCCTTCGAGATCCATGGTGACCTGAGGAGAGACCACAGCGCATCAGCCATGAGTGCAGCTCGCCCCCCGGAGAGCGCGGGGAACCGGGTCTCTGGCGCGCGGGGCCGCGGGGGCGGGCGGTGCGCCCCGGGTTCTCCCCGACCGTGGCGGTGCGGGGCTTCCTGTGGCCGGGACCCCGGGCCAGGCGAGGGCGCTTTCTTCCCTCCCTCCCGCTCCTGTCCGCGGTCGCCCCAGCGAGGCCAGGTCTGGCTCAGCTAGGAGCGCGCCACCGGGGGCGCGAAACGCGCGGAGATGGATGCACGCGCTGGGGCCGCTCGGGGAGCGCCTCATCTCGGGACTGTGACAGGCACCCCCGCGGTCCTCTCGAACCCCCACAGCCCCGCTTCCAAAGCGCCTTCTCCCGCGCGGACCACACTGCGGAGCCCGACCTGCCGGGAAACGCAGTGCCGGGTCCCCGCCGCGCGCGCTCTACCCCGGGGATGCGGGGACCCCTGAGACCGGCTGGGGAGGAAGAGCGCGGCTTCAGCGCCGGCGCGAGCGGTCACCTCTGCCTGCAGGAGCGGGGCGGGACGAGCCGGTCTTCTTGTAGCCCGGGCAGTGAGGTGACCCAGGGCGAGTCACCCCTGGGCGTGGTCCCACCCAAACCCCAGCGGCGTCGCGGCTTGCTTCCGGCACGGCCCGCTAGACGCGTTTGCAGGGGAAGCTGTGAACCGCGTTGAACTTCCAAGGGTGTGCTGGCCTCTGTGGTCCTTCGTCGAAGGGTGCCTGAGTCAGCAGGAGCCAGGTCCACAGAAGTCTCTAAAAAGTGTACGCAAGTAGGTACACAGTTGGCTCCCTGAGTCTGGAAAGCTTAAGGGAGCTGTGCTGGGACGGCACATCTCATAGGGTTCATAAAACAACCTCGAGCCTGACCCGTTCTGTCGAGCCTGACAATTCCCTGGGAAATTTTTGTGCGTGAGTCTTTTCTCAGTGTTTCTGAGATGTATCTCTGCATGTTTTAGGGTAACTAAGAGGAAACTAGAAGGAAGAGTTTTGACTACGTAAATAGAAATGAGAAATCCAGGGTAGAAATGGTACGGAAAAGTGCGTCTGATTTTTTGTTTTGTTTTGTTTTGTTTTTTCTCCGGTACCGGGCACTGAACTCACGACCTTGCGCTTGCCAGGCAGGCGCTTTTGCCGCTGAGCTAAATCCCTAGCCCTGCGTCTGACTTTTTGAAGTTTAGCTGTGAAACCAAGGTCCATGTTCCTCCAGAGCATTTCTAAATACTGTTTTAATTAGGATTATTAAACAAGATAGTTTAGCGTATTGCTTTAGTAGGAGTTTCTTTGTTTATCTTTTTTTTTTCTTTGAGACAGGGTCTCACTGTGCAGTTCAAGCTGGCCTTGAGCTCACTTTGTAGCCCAGGCAGGCCTTGAACTTGCAATGAGCCTCCTGCCTCAGCCTCCCGAGTGCTGGGATTACAGGCGTGCACCACCACGCCTGGCTGTATATCTCTGTAAACACTTAATATTTTCTCTTGTCCATATTACATTCTTAAGAAGAGCAAAAGTAAATGCAGACTTCACAATTCTACTTCACAAAGCAATATAAATTCACATCCAAGATTTCCATGCTTATAAACTCAGAGCAAATAGTTCTTTTAACAGCTAGTCTACATACACTCACTTTCATATATTCTGGCCCTTCAATTTGCTACAAAAGGCTGAGAAGAGAATCCTCATTCATTACAGCATAACGTGAGGATATTTCCTTTAAGGTTTTCTTTTAATAGCATACTTCAAAGCATTATTTTTTTATTTTTTTACTCGTAATTTTTATTGCCTCAATTTTTTTCTGTATTGCATAGTCACTTTTTTCTTACATGCCATTTTTCCCTCTCGGTTCTAGTTGAATATGCTCGGTTACAGCATGGTTCACTGCTTAAAGGGCTACCGTGTGACCCACTTGGACAAATATACAGACTTTCATTTTAATCACATTCATTTTTGGTTCTATTTATGCCTCTACTATTTCCACTTCCACACTATATCCTGTTATATCACGGTTAGTTTACCCAGTCTTGTTACATTTTATGTACCTTTCTGAGTGGCCTCAAATCTTCTGTAAAATAGGGCAACATGGCTTTAAAAGTATCATATTATCCTGACCGTGTTATTTCTAAAGTCTTGGGCATTAAGTGAAGTCACCTGTCAAGGCCATGTCCGGGTTAAGGATCACACTAGCCCAGAGATTTTTAGATAAGGCTGTACCATTCCATTTTTTCAGTGTTTTTGTCCCAATGACATGAAAATATGAATATAAAATACTATAAACTTAAGGCAATGGGTAGTCCTGCCTTTTGCTATTTCTACACCTTAATCATTGGCTTTAAAGATACTTTGGTACTGGGGCTGGGGATTTAGCTCAGTGGCAAAGCATCTGCCTGGCAAGCGCAAGGTCATGAGTTCGGTTCCCGGTGCCGGAGGAAAAAAAAAAAGATACTTTGGTATCTAAAGATATTTGTCTTGCGTTTCTGCCTACCACTAATTTGTTCCTAGCTTCATTAATTTCCGGTGAAATTCAATCACCACCCGCTTCCAAGTTGCCAGACAGCTTCATTCAAGCAGCAGTTTCTATCTCATGAAGTGAAGGCTTCTCCGTAGCCTGCACTGTCCTCCCTCCTCCGCCCCTCAGTGGTCATTTCACCCACTTGTTGGCGTCCTCCCAACAATGAAGAGTGGGTCTCTGCTACTCTCTGTCCTGTACATACCAGTTGGAATAATGATAGTCATAGTAAAAAAAAATTAACATTTAAAAACTTTTATTAGTACACGTGTACTGTACATAATGTTTACATTCATCTTAGGGAGTACATAACAACCCTTAATTCTTCTTAATCTCCTCCTCCCTTCAATTCCTGTTTCCTCCAGCTCTAGATTCCCTTCTTCCAATTTTTTGTTCATATTTATGATGCATAATGATTACATTGGCATTTGTATATAATATATCTTAATTCTTTGTGTGTCTCCTTCCCCTCCTTTTCCGCTTCCTATATCCCTGTTTCCTATTATCTATTTTGCTCTTTCATTTATTTATACTTAGAGTTTATCATAAAGAGAAATCATATGATATTAAAGTTTGTGTGTCCTATTTATTTCTGTGGTTTCAAGGTGCATCCATTTTCCTACAAACTACTCAAATGTATCCTTCTTTATGACAGAGTCGTACTCCATTGTGCATAAATGCCACGTTTTATGCATTAACCTGCTGATGGATATATAGGCACTGGTCATGTAACCCTCCCAAGAGATTCAAGGAGATTAATCGGTTTAATCCTCATAAGAACCCTATGAAGTGATGACCGGTACTGTTATTTCCATTTTAGGGTGGGAGAAACTGAGGTTTTTACTGCTTCACCAAAGTCAGACCACCTCTAAGCAGCTGACTCAGGATCTGAAAGCAGACTATGTCCCTTAACCACATTCTGAACACTCCGCAACACTACTACCTACCTTTTTGAGCCCTAGGAGACATTTTATCTTGTAACACTGTCTTAGAAAAGGTGCCATGGCTCCCTGCCACCAACTACATAATAGCTGAGAATTTTGACCTACAACACGTTGCTTCTCTGCAGCCACCATTGCCATCCCCGTTACTTCCTCACAGTCTCTCCCAGGTCCCCATGTTTACCCCACTCCAGCCCAACTCCCTGTGCGTCTCGGATGACTGACTGATACCTTTTTTCACTTTGTGCTCTTCCACATAGAGATGTTTACATTAATTTACCCAACTTCTTTTTTACTATTTTGCTCCAGTAAACAATCCTCAAAGTCAGAAAAACAAATTCAGGTGCCCTCTCTGCTGTTCTTCCTGTGTATGTTTGAACAAGTTACTTAATCTTTTTGTCCCTCAACTATCTCTTTGGCAAAGAATAGATTCTAATGGTATCATGTGATGTTTGTGATAGCAAGTAATTTAAGTATTTAAAAGTCTTGCAGAATGACTAAAATACCCTAGACCCCCGACAGTGGCTACCATCGCTGTATATTAGCAATAAAACATCCTTGTCAACCTAATTTTGCCTTCCTTGGCATTCTTCAACACTCATGCATGTGTATACATTTGTTTATCCATAAATATTTGATCAATTATTCTGATCAGTGCTGCAGGATACAAAAAGATATCCACGCTTTCAACAGCAATAGAAATGAAAAAAGTTGAAGAAAAACAAATATAATCATAAAGAAAACAAATACATATAATAGCATTACACAATTCTGCATTTCTCCACCCTTTCCTCATCCTGGATATTACAATAACTTTGTAGCTGTTCTCTCTGCTTCTACCCTGACCCCCTGGAACACGCTCCCTTTACGCCCCAGGATTTTCTGCAGAATAAAACCAAAATCCCATCTCTTGGCTTCCCACCTCACTCACAGCAAACTCCGAAGTCCTTCCCATCCTGGGTAGGTCTCTGCAAAATCTGGGTGTCCTTGGCACTGACCTCATCCCTATTACTCTCTCCCAGGTTGATTCTGGTCCAGGCTTACCAGCCTGCTTTCTGTTCTTTAAGTACCCACCTGCAGCCCTGGGCGCTTAACTGTTACCTCAGCTGAAACTCTCTTCCCTTTAGTGAGCTGTGCAGAATGACTCACTTCTTCATTTTTTCCAGATCTTTACTCAAATGTTATGCTATTTTGTTCACAGCACCTTAAACAGTGCCTGGCACATAGTGTTAGGTGAATGAAGTAAAAAAAACGGAATAATTCAACAATGTGTGGACTATGTATGAAATACATAAAGACTTCGGTGTTAAGAGAACATTGCGCTAATTTTGTATACTGCTTATATTTAAAAACATTACTTGAACTTACGCTCAGTGATATGTGTCTCTGAAAATCAGGACTTTCATTCAGCCAGTATCACTCAAATATTTGAGTGCCTGCCATATGCTAAACACTGTGCTTCGCTGAGCTGATGTATTATAAATGTCATGTCCTGCCCTCTGAGAAACCGTAGATTGTCAGGAGTATTTCTGTAGCTCCAGGTGGAGACTAAGGATTGTGTGCGTGATTTGTTTGTTTTTTCATATAGCATTTGGGACAGCCCTTTTTAAAGTGGTAGGTGTTCCAGAAATACTGGCAGTCTAGTTGCCTTGTTTTCTTGGAAACTGTTTGACAGTCAATTAACATTATGCTGTACTGAAACACAGCTTTGCATCCTACCTCAAGCAAAACTAAATGCAAAGATTTCACAAACAATGCCTATCCTAGCTCCTGCATTCCTTTATTATAAGTATTTATTAATAACAAATTTACAACACTTAACACTTAAATGGAACAGCTGTTCATGTCTTACAACATTTCACATTTGCTTAACTTTTGAATTGTCACGTTTCAAAGTCATGGTTTTGTAATTGCTAAGACTTGCTATGCCACATTATTTGACTATAATTATGTTTGAGGCAATTTTGACCACAACACATCTTTTTCCTACCTGAAAAGCTGTATACAATTTAAAATTACTCAGATGATGTCTTGACCTGAAGCATAAATTCCAGGTAGTTAGTGTTTTTAATAAAGTAATTGTGCTGTGGAGCTGTGGGGACATTCAGGAAGGAAACAAGAATAATAGGGTGGGGGCAGAATGGCCTAAACTAAAACTAAGTGAATTGCACTGCACGTTTTACTTTTTAGAAATCCTTATTTTGGATAAGAGAGTGGCTGCAAAGTGAAAAATAAGCCAGTAAATGTATTTTGGAGATGGCAGTTATTATTATTAAATGATATCTTTGATATTTGGAATTGTTACAGAGTATTTTTGAAAAGTGATTAGCTGTTGCCTTTATTTTAACAGTGTTTAATGTGATCAGCTTTTAGTTGGATTTCCTGTAAAGAGACCAGTTACTATGTGTACCTACACCACAGAAACAGTACCAAACTATTTTAAAATTAAACACTTGAAATACTATATTGTGATGATTAAGAACTCTCAGGAAAGTTGTAAAATTGGATTAATGCCAATAAGGTTACTGACTTTTTTGTAACCAGAGATGGTTTTTCCAAGCTAAGTAATATTTTGGCTAAACAAAACATTAGTAAGGGGGCTGGGGATTTAGCTCAGCGGCAAAGCGCCTGCCTGGCAAGCGCAAGGTCATGAGTTCGGTTTCCGGTACCGGAGAAAAACAAACAAACAAACAAACAAAAAACAAAAACAACATTGGTAAATGTAAGTATTTGACCAAAAAAGTGACTTGTATAATTTCTGTCAATTATACTTGTTCTAAAAAGGCATAATCCTCTAATGATAAATGATATCTAAACCAGTCTTTATTTTATCCCTCATTTGATTTTCTTACTCTGAGCTGGTAAAATTCTATAAATTTTCCAGTTTAGTAACAGTTCTATCTTGTTAAATACTTCACGGATTTTACGTATTAAAATATAAACATAGCCAGCAAATTCACTGAGAACTAAACTATAATAAAGTGTTTACTGCAACTCAAACAATTGAATATCTTATCCTACTTAATATTAAAAATGAACTTATATGACTTAAGAGCAGCTTCTGTTAATAAAACTTATAACTAAAAAGAAAATTTATAGGAATTAAAAAGCTTTTCACCTATTTCCACTTCATTCCCCAAGATTTTTAATACTTCAGGAGATTTTTCTGAAGAATAAAAGGTTTTGCAACTATTTTATTGCAAATCCCTTGTTTCTTTCCCACATCTTTGTAATGGTTTATTTCCCTGATTTTTTCTGTCTCCTCTACTTAGCCAATCTGAGTCTAAACTGAAAGAGTATGTCTCCAAAGAAGGAATGAAATTCACCCTTGGTGAACTTCTTGGCCTGAGTCAGAAAAACAAAAAACATATTCTCGGTGGAGAATAAGACAGACGACTCCATTATGATAACAATAAAAAAGGATCCACCCATTTATATGTAACTGATTTTCAGGAGTGAAAGACACGTGACCATTTTAAGGACAAGGGACAATGAGGGACTATACTCAAACTTACATTGGGTTACCGCAGTTTGCTAATAAAAAATCCTATATTTCAAAGTCCAAACTCTCACGGTAAAGTTAGTGGTTTCCAAAGATGTTGTTTATCTTACCATCATTTAGTCAGTACTGATACAGCCACGATTCGGGTGAAATGTTGATCAGGTAACAATGGATTATCATAATTTAAAATTCAGTGATGTGCTGATATGCGCTATAGGCAGAAGTGATTTCTACCCTCTTTCAATCCTACTTCTTATTATCTGTACATCTCATTTGAGACAGGGTCATTTTTTTTTTTTTTGAGACAGGGTCTCATTGTGTAGTGCAGGCTGGCCTTGAACTCACTATGTAGCCCAGGCTGACTGCAAACTCCCTGTGATCCTGTTGCCTCAGCCTCACAAATACTGGGATTACAGATGTGCGCCGCCATCCTGGCTCTGTACATCTCATTCGTTACTTATTATTATTACTTTGATACATTTCTTTTTTTTTTTTTTTTCTGGTACGGGGAATCGAACTCACGCCCTCGCTCTTGCCAGGCAGGCTCTGTGCTGCTGAGCTAAATCCCCAGCCCCTTATTATTATTATTTTATATGATGAACTTCTTCTACTCTTTGTAATTTACAAAACTAAAAGTCAGTAAATGCTTGTTGAGATATTGAGTGCTGAGAGTATATCACAGGCAGCTTGAGGTTAGACTGGTAGATTAACCACCTGAGTTATGTTTGTGGTGCTTTGGAAGTTCTGTTGCCCTCAACCGTCTCCTCTGCAGCCTTTAAGACTGTCTTTAAAACTCCATAAGGGAATGCTGTCTTGGGGTAAATCAGTGTCGTGTGTTAAAGTAAACCTACCATAGGGGCACAAGACTGTTTAGATGACAGAATGACAGAATTAAGGTGAGAGAGGACAAAGGGGTAAGATCAAGGGAAAGACTGAAGTGGTGGCTCAGGAGGGTTTGAGTTCCAGCTTCATCACTTACCAGTTGAAGACCTTTGGACAAGGTCCTTACCCTCAGAAACCTGAATTTCTGCTTTGTCCAAATGGAGACCATAACAGCACCCACCTAGGGTGTTTCTAGGTGTAAATAAGATAGGATTTGAAAACTGTTCGGTAGAAAGTCTTTTGTTACCAGACATCCTAATGCTGATGTCCAGTGCAATATCAGGATGTGAATAAGAATTAAGTATTTGAGAGTAAAATTGTAATGATCAGAAAGGGCTAGTGAGGGGCACCAAAAGTAAACAATGGTATGGAAACAATGATAAGTGATGATCTCACTCGAACTACAAAAATGAACACAAAAATTATTTTAAATAAATTCAGAGACAAATACAACAAAGTAAATAGCTATTTATTAATGAAGATTTCTATGGGTTTATATTTTTAATTTATATAGGGGTCATAAATGAATAAGAAGAAATCAAAGGTCCAAATAGAACTGTGCAAAAGAGGACAATAGGCAGTTCACGTAAAAAAAGGAAATCGTACACCAGTGAACAAATAGGGACATACTGGAATATTCCTGCTAATTACAAAGAAATATACATGAAATCAGCAAAGATATTTTGGAAATGAGACTATCAAGTGCCTGCAAGAGTCAACTAAAACAAGTTGGAGTTAAAAAGTAGTAAAATGAATAAAAGCAACAATGTGGGTATATATACCTTAAGTATATTTCTCATGAATGTTTGTTTGACTAAATTAATTAAATTTGAGTTTTGACCCAATGTATGTTTGACTTATTAATTAAATTTTAGGAAATCTACCTTAAAGAAATAACTCAAAATAAAGATTTAAGAAATCACGCACATAAGAGTTCCTTGCTGCTTTATTTTATAAAGTAAAAAATTAGAAGTAATTTAAATACTTAACACATATATATGGCTGAGTAAATTATGATACATTCCCTTACAGAAGGTAGTAATATAAAATGTGGTTCAAAGTTTGTAATAATATTGTAAAATACCCATGTTAATACACAGGAAAAAGGGCAGGTGAAAATTATAATAATATAATATTAACTATACAAAATAAATCAGTTTATACACTACTAGAAAGAAATACATCAAAATTTTCAGAGTGGTTATCTTTTAGTTATAGAAGTTAGGTGGGTTTTCTTACTTTAAACTTTTCTGTATTTTAAAATTTTCCTATCCTAAAAGTTGACAAAATAAAATGAGAATTCTTTCCTAAGCATTAGGATAAGACAGGATACCTAGGCTATTGGTTACTGGTGTCTATCTCTCAGCATGTGCTGTCTAGTAAGGTGTAAATGGTCGCATTTAAGGAATGCCAAAGTGACCTGCTAAAACAACCAACATCGAGAATACCCATAATTCTATGTTTCTTCAAAAATTTCTCGTATTTCTAAGCAAGAGAAAGGAAGAAAAATAAAGGTAGAGACAGATGATCTTAAAGTGGTAAGAAAATACATGGTATACTAAAATACATGAATTCTAGGTGTTTGGCCATCCACTGCCCATGCAATTTGAATACATTTTTTTCTACTTGCGGATTTCCTATCAGTCTCGAAGAGTTATGCAGATGATCAAAGGATGGCATGCTTTTCCTTACTAACCACCATAGACTTCTCCTTGAGGAAGAAAATAAAAAGCTTAATTCAACATTTAATTGCCATATCCCTGAAGAGCTTAGGTTCTGTAAGAGTAGAAATCCTGTCTCTTTTTTCATACTGTGTACAAAGTATATCCCAGATAGTACATACACAGTTTCTGTTAGGGACGTTTCTATTAACAACATTATTTGATATATGTTAAAGGATATTTAAACAAATAAAACTGGACTTACTTTCACTGGGAGGTTATTTCTTCCTTGAACTCTTAAGATTATTTTTGAGCACTATGCAGTAGGCACTTTGCTAGATGTTAATGATAGGAAGATGAAAGTAATACTAGCATACAGTGTGATTATTTTGGCTTCTTTTATTTTAAAAAGTGGATTTATACATCTATATGACCACTGTCCTTTTTTACAGTAAATATCTAAGGAAACTATGAGCCAGTTTTGGTGATGCCTATAAGAAATAGAGTAGTTTGGACTTTTAAAAAAATCGTCTTCAGAGTTTACAGAAGTATGTTTTGAATGCCCTCAATAGTAGCAAATTTTACATTTCAGTGAAGTGTTAGAGCCAAGAGAAAACAGCACTGTCAAGAACAAACCAGTTGAGTTTACATTTTGGGTATCCCTTTTGTTTTTGTTTTTGAGATAGATCTGCCCCGTCAGAACAATTACTTTTTTCTCTGCAACAGTAATTCCTCATTTGTAAAAATGACACAGTGAATGGAAGACAGTTAGCTTGGTATTTGAAGGTCTAAATTCTGGCTTTATTTGTGGTGTTATTAATGTTGTTGTTAATAGATTAGTAAGTGACTTACTAAGAGAAGTTTTAATGTAAACTAAAAGATGACTATAAATAATGAGCCTATTTTTTTGTGTGCTTAATAAATTTGTTCTGGAGATTATTCCTAATGAAAAATACTGGCTATATTCAGTAAGTATTTGAATGAAGCAATCGTGGTATATATCTATTTAATCATTCTT
Source organism: Chinchilla lanigera (assembly GCF_000276665.1). Lineage (NCBI taxonomy): Eukaryota > Metazoa > Chordata > Mammalia > Rodentia > Chinchillidae > Chinchilla > Chinchilla lanigera. The sequence goes on from NW_004955432.1 coordinate 5,017,723, forward strand.
TTAACAGCAATTCTTAATAGCAACTCAAATCATTCTTCTTAATAACAATTCTTTCTTTATAGCGAAATCGTTTACCTTCAGACATCAGCACTAAGCAGTTCCTGATAAAAATAACAGTATGTTAAAGGTTTTTCACTTGAAGTTCATTTGAAGAGTTCATTTGAAGTGTAATTTCCTGTTTAGTTTTTAAATTGCTTTATGATTCACAGACTTTGAACTTGCCTAAACTCAACTGAACTCTCTCTTGGGGACAAGGTCAGATGAGTTCAATGAGGTACTGTTCTCTGCTTTATCTTTTTTAAAAGGTTTGTTTTTATTTCAAAGAACATCTCTATTTAAAATATACTTCCATAAGTAATAAACACTGTTCTAATAGACCAGTGAGAAGTTGGTTTTGTCTGATTTTACAAATATAACTAAAGTTAAGGAATACATCATCCTAAATTTGTATTCAGGATTCATTCATTAAATAATATTAAGTGACCTCCTACTAGAAATTATGTGCTATTCTAGGTACATGGTAAGTATTATTAGCAAAACAAAAGCCTCTGCTCAGGTAGAATTTATATTTAGGGGTGAAGGTAACAAAATGAACAAAAGCATAAAGAAAGTGATTTAGTATGTTAAAAGGTAGAAGATGCTCTAAAGAGAACCAAGGATAAAAAAACTACATAGTCATCTCAATAGACACAGAAAAAGTCTTCAACAAAATTCACCATCCTTTCAAACAAAAAAAAACCCTGTATAAAATAGATATGGAAGGATCTTTCCTTAAATGGGTAATAGCCGTATGTGACAAACCAAGCCCAGTATCGTATTGAACAGGGGAAAACTGAAAGCATTTCTGCCAAAATAAGAAATGAGACCAGGGTTGGGGCAGGGGATTTAGCTCAGCGGCAAAAGCGCCTGCCTGGCAAGCGTAAAGTCGTGAGTTCGGTTCCTGGTACCGGAGAAAAACCAAAAAAAAAAAAAAAAGAAATGAGACCAGGGTGTCCATTCTCACCATTTTTGTTCTCTATAGTGCTTGAAATTCCAGGCAGGCCAATTAGGCAAGAGAAAGAGATAAAAGGGAAACATACTAGAAAGAAAGAAGTCAAATTATCACTATTTGATATGATCCTTTACATAGAAGAATCCAAAAAAAAAAAGCCTACACAGAAGGCTGTAAGGATCTGATAAACAAATTCAGCGAAGCTATAGGATACAAAATCAACACGCGAAAATCAGTATTTTATCTATACACTAATAACAAATGTACCAAGAAGGAAATCAGGAAAATAATTCTTTTAACAATAGATTCAAAAATAAAATAAAATAAGCTGACTTGCAGTTGACCTAACTAAGAAGCTGAAAGACCTCTACAATGAAAATTATAAGACTGAAAAAAAAAAAAATGGAAGAAGATATTAGCAAATGAAAAGATCTCACTTGTCCATGGATTAGTGGACCTAACATTGTTAAAATGCCTGTATTGTCAGAAGCAATCTATAGATCTAGTGTGGTCTCTATTAAAATAACAACATTGTGTTACTAGAAAAAAATAATTTCAAATTTCATATAAAAATTCAAAAGACCTAGAGTAGCCAAGCACTCTTGAGCACAAAGAGCAATTCTGGAGACATCACATTATATTATAAAACCATAGGTACAAAAATAATACGGCACAAACACAGACCTCTAGACCAGCAGAATAGAACAGAAGACACAGAAACAAACACAAGCACCTACATCAGTTTGATTTAACAAAGAGGCCGAAAACTTACTCTGGAGGAAAGACTGCCTCTTTAAGAAATGATGCTGGAAAACCAGGATATCCACAAGCAGAAAACTAAACCACATCCTTACCTCTCTCTTGTACTAAAACAAGTAAAAACAAGTCAAACACCTAGACACAAGACTGGAAACCTGGAAACTGCTGGAAGAAAACATCAGGGACACAAGACTCAAATAGCACAGAAAATGACAGCAACAATCAACAAAGGGGACTTCATCATATTAGAAAGCATGCCATGGAAGCAATCAACTGAGCGGAAAGAAAAATCTTTGCTAGCTACTGCTCTGCTAAAGGATTGATGTCTAGGATATATAAAAACTCAAAACACTTCACACCAAACAACACAATGAGCAAAGAACTTGAAAGTTCTCAAAAGAAGTACAAATGATCAATAAGCATATGAAAACACATTAAACATCTTCAGCCATTAGGGAAATTTGAATGACAACTACACTGAGATTTGGTCTCACCCTGTTAGGATAGCTATCATCAAGAATACAAAATATATAGATAAGTAAATAAATGCTGGTGAGGATTTGGGGAAAAAGAAACCCTCCCACGATGATGGAAATGCCTTAAAAAAAAAAAAAAAAAAAACTACAAATGGCTATGCCACTTGTGCCAGCTATGTCACCCCTTGGTAAATTCATAAAATAATTAAAGGCAGCACACTACCGTGACACATGCATATCCCGTGTCTATAGTGGCACAATTCACAATAGATAAGCGGTGGAAACAGCCTAGGACCCATCAACAGATGAGTGGATAGAGAGTGTGGTATATTCACACAGTGGAGAAGAATTTGAAGGAAAATGGGTGGAAATGGAGAATGTCATATTAAAGGAAATAAGCCAGTCTGAGAAAGTTAAGTATTACATGCTTTTTCATATGTAAATAATGTCAAATAAATTTAGGAAACTAGAAGGGAGAATTTGTTTTTTTGTTTGTGTTTGGTTGGTTGGGCTTTTTTGGGTTTTTTTTCCGGTACTGGGAATCAAACTCACAACCTTGTGCTTGCCAGGCAGGCGCTGTGCCACTGAACTAAATCCCCAGCCCTTAGGAGGGAGAATTTGAAAAATGGATAAAGGAATCCAGAGTGTGAGGTTAAAAAGGGAAAAGGGTTACTGAAGATGAAACTAATCAAAATATGATATACGCAGATATACCAAACAAATCTTTATTCTGTGTCACCAATAAAGGGAGAAAAAGAAAAGAATCACATCCTTTCCAAATAAATCTTCTTTATCCAGAGGGCTACAGGACTTACAGGGTTTCCTATAAAAGAAACAGAGGGTGTTCCTAGGAAAATTTAATCTTTCAGCTATTGATGTTATAAAGCTTTAACAAAACACACATAATTATAATTTGTAATGAAGAATTTATACATTTTGTGAAATATCTTTAATATCATTTTCCCCCATTTAGCCTTTGGTTGTGTGTTAGTAGAAGGTCTTGTGTCCTGCAGAGGCCCTATGACAGTGACAAGGAATTAAAGTGTGCTTTTGGCTTTATGAAATGTGACTAGAATGAATATAGACTTGACTGCCAAAAAAAAAAAAACACCTTAATTTTTAGAGATAAATATAGGAAATGTATACTGTAGAAAATATGTCATTTATATTTTAGAGCAAGAATGTACTCTTTAAAACTTTTCCTGAGTTAATGACACAATTTTGCAGCAATGTAATGGGTGTGTCATTTACCTGCAGGCATTGTGCCAGTGTTATAGAGGAAGTGAGACATGTAGAAATTACTGTATTTATCTTAGGTGGAATCTCACATGTCCTATGCCTAAGTTCACATTAGTGAATCACCTGCCACCCAGGACAGAGAGCATCTTGGGTGAGGGCACATCTCATACAGATGAATCTCTCCTGGGCAGGGCCAGCCCTCAGAACAACTACTACAGCTTTCTGGTTGATCACCCAGATTCTTAGAGTTGATTCAGGTGTCCTGCTTAGATTTACTAGTACTTTAACATATACCTTATCAGGTATCATAGTTTCCTGGTGACTGTATTTTAAAATATTGCTGGGCGTCATGATGCACACCTGTAATCCCAGCACTCAGGAGGCTGAGACAGGAGGATTGTTGTGAGAGCAGCCTGGGCTACAAAATGAGCTCAAGGCCAGCCTGAACTGCAGAGTAAGACCCTGTCTCAAGAAGACCAAAAAAAAAAGATATCATGGTACCTTTTTTAAAAAAATTAGGAATCAAACTCACAATCTTGCACTTGCCAGACAGGTATTGTGCCGCTGAGCCATATCCCAGGTCATCTGGTACATTTCTATTCTGATTTATTATACAAGGGTTTTTAACTGTGAAAGGGCAATATAACTTCCACTTATAGTGGGAAAACAGCATTACAGCTTTTAGGAACAGACAACAACTACTTCTAATACCACATTCCTTCTCCATTTTATATTTTTATTCTTTACTTTTTGGCCTTTATACAATTTATTTCTCAGAGATCTATTACAGAAACTTTATTTTTATGTTTTTGCTTGTTTGTTTTTTTCCGGTACCAGGAATCGAACTCATGACCTTGCACTTGCCAGGCAGGCACTGTGCTGCTGAACTAAATTCTCAGCCCCAGAAACTTTATTTTTAAAATTTACTCCTATTTTCAGATATAAAGCCTGATATTCTTTAACCAAACATTAAATCTAAATAAAAGAAATCATCAATATTGGAATTTTTATGCTCATTTGTTAACTTATAAACATTGGCTTCTATTAAATTATCTTTGGGGTTCAGGATAATATTTGATATCCTCTCTTTGCTCGCTCCATTTTGGCTAAACAATTCTAACTTTTATACATACATAAACTTTATGAAGTTAAAATCCCAAAATAAATAAGTACTACCCCCAAATAAGCAGGATGAAAGGAGAAACCTTGATGCTACTTTTTTGTACTACAGATTGCATCATTTTCTAGCTATGACATTTCAAAGTTCATGAATGACTTTACATCACAAAGCGTCAGATCAAATAAAGTTAATCATCAAGGGAAATGTTTTATGAGTAAGAAAAGTGCTGCAATCTACAATAAAAGATACTAATATGTGATAAGGGTCACATAGTTGGAGTATGTATTTTGTTCTTATTACTTTGTTTCTTCTCTCTTCTGCTGCATTATAAGGTGATTAAAAAATCTCTGTCCTTCTGAACTTTTTTAACCCTGAAAACCTGTGCAGAGGGTCAGGAGTTCATCAGTGTCGGCTGAATTATTGGATGAACAAGGTTGGGCCGTGTGTTTAGTCCAGGGAGTGGTAACAAAAGGGCCAGGAATTCCCTACAAAGGGGAAAAAATGGGGAGTTTTTCTAAATGAATCCACCTGGTTGGCTTCTTGCTTCTGATCCTAAATTTATTCTCAGTGAAACTGAATATTATCACCACTGTTTTTTCTAAATTTGCTAGAAAAGTGAATCTGATCATGATATGTTTTACAGTTGTGTAAAGGTACAATCCAAACACCTCCGCACTATACACATGGCTTCTAAATCCTGTTTTCTGTTACTTATTTTAGTCTCTTCTCTGTGGTCGCCCTCTCCTCCAGTATTGCCTACCTACCCAATTACAGCTCCAACAACTACCATGTTCTTTCATGCCTCAGACTCGGTCCATGCCGAACTCTCTGCTCTGAATGGTTTCCTTCCCAGTGTCCTCTCAGTGAAACGATAATCTAATCAGTAAATCCTTCTTTCCCAGGGGCAGTATCCACTTAAAACTTTTTGCCCACTTTGATGTTTCCGTTACATGACAGTATTTGCCAGGAAGTTGAAATTATTTTTATGTCTTCCACTACTCTCTGAGCACTTCATTCATTTTTGCACCCCCTCCATAACACCTAGAACATGCGCTTAATAAATGATGAGTGAGTTTTAAAAAAACAAAATTGAAAAAGAAAGCTGAGGCTGTTTTATTGATTCAAACAAGAATAGTTGAACACCTATTATATGTCAAGTATTGTTCCACACTAGCAAACACAGTTTTTTCTCTGATGGAGTTTACATCTTAGTAGGCATGACAAAAAAATGAACAAATAGATGAGTGAAAAATAGAATACTGAGGTGGTACCAAGTGCTATAGAGACAAACAAAGCAGTGAATGAAGGTAAAGAATGCAGAGGAAAGGTGTTTGCCGCAAATAGGGTACCTGAGAAGGTGATTTGCTGGAAGTAAGAGAATGAGTCCTGCTGGCATCCAAGGTAGAGCTATACAACGGCCCTGGGGCAGCAGCACTTCTGTCCAAAGAAGAGTAGGAGGCCAGTGCAGTCGGGGCTCAGTGACCAAGGGCTAAGAGTGTCAGGCGATAATATCAGGGAAGTGACATGTGATTAGATCCTCTGGTGCTTTGTAGGTCCTTATAAGGACTGACTTTTACTCTGAGTGGGAGAGAAATCTGTTGGAGAGTTTGAAGCACAGGAGTAACATAATCTTACCATTCCAACTGCTAAATTGGCCTCACAAGCTCTGTAATGTATGTAATTTGGAGATTTGTGTGATAAAGTTGCTAAAATATCCTCTTAATAAGTGACCAAAGCAGGAAAGAGAAGAGGACCAAGGGGTCATATCAGAATCTCCAGGGTTGGTAAATTTGAAGAGGCACATTTAATGGAATTTTATATTAGAAAAAATGGCTTTTATTACAAAATCTTCTTGACAAGTGGATCTGGGAGGGGAGACTCAGAAGATCAAGGACACAAGTATTCAGAGACCCTAACAATTAGCCTTGCACTTAGCTTTAGTAACTAAGAAAATAAGTGGACGTAAATAAGTGGAAGTTTGTGGTTATCACCTGAGTTTGTGGTTATTACCTGTAATCTCGGCACTCTGATCCTCCCGCCTTTGCTTCTCAGTGTGCTGGAATTTCAAGCATGTACCACTAGCCCTGCCTCCAAGCCCTGTTTTTAAGATTTTCATTTGTTGCTTATTTAATCTTTTCCCAAATCCTATGAAATGGGTACTATCATCAACTCAATCTTAAGAGATCAGAGAACTGCAACATATAGGAATTACGGAATTTCCAACATCACATGGTTTGTGAAGGGCAGAGCTAAGGGCTAGTAGATAGTCTCGTGATGAGGGCAGATAGAACTTTTTTGAAAAGAGCTCAGTAAACCACATTCACTGCTTCCTTTATCTAAGAGGCAACAGACAAACATGCAGAAGTCAACTGCTCACGAGGCAGCAGGTATGGATGGAATGGACTCGCATAGCAAAGCAAGGAGGGTGAGTTCAGGAATAGGACGGGACCTGATTTGGTATGTTCTGTTTACCCCATCCTACAAATGAAAGTTCAGTTTGACCATGCAAACTTGGCATCAGAAAATTAGTAAAATAAGCTTATCTAGATCTGTTGGCTTTAGCGTACTTTTAAATGTTTCAAGGCTCTGGGCGGCTTGCTAAATTTCACTTAAGAGGGGAAGACACTCAGGCATAACCAGGACAAGCTTGTGCTAAGCCATTCCTGTTAAAGATGATTCATCTGAGTCAGTGTGGTGCCTATAGTCCCAGCTACTAAGGAGGCAGAGGCAGGAAGATCACTTGAGTTCAGGAGTTTGAGACAAGCCTGGGCAACATAGTAAGATACTACCCCACAAATAAGAAGAGGAGGGAGAAGAGAGAAGAAAAAAGAAAGAAAAGAAAAAAGAAAAATACTGCACATCACTTATCCAGGAAATTCTTGTCATTTTCGTAATTTACATTTTTCCCCTTTTTGATAGATGATAACAGTTCAAAAGCCAAAATCTTGATAAGATATATGCCAGGTTGGCTCTGTCGTAGATTACAAATGAAATTTCCAGCAGCCTCAATTTGTTGTAAGTTAGAAAATGCTAAAAAAAAATGTTGAGCAATGACAACATGTGGCCTCATCGGGGGCAAAACCGTGGTATATTATTGAAAAAGCAGCAGAGGTTTTCATTACTGTTTTTCCTCCTCTATGTGAACTACAACTTGGCTCAAGTGCATGAGATCACAGAGTACTTGGACCTATCATCAGGAACCTACTCAGACTTTAAAGCAACAAATAGAGCTTCCAGTAACAGAGACTATCAAACCCAGGTTAGCCGGGAGATTTTAATGGAGTCCTGCAATCTGAGTATTGCCAAATCATTATGCAGCTACACGTTCTGCACCCCATTTTCAGTTATTCTCCACACAGCAGGCAGAGGGGACATTTCAAAATGCAAATCTTAATCTGTCAACCGCTTGTTTCAAACTTGCAAGGGCCTTGAAGTGCTCTGAGAATAAAGATAAAAATGCTGAGTGTGTCAGAGAGCCCCAGGTAAAGCGAAGTCTTGTGTTTAGCTGTAACCTTTTGATTCCCCTTAATATCCGGCCACATTATCGTAATGCACAGAGTATTTCTTCCAGCCACAGGCCATTTGTACATGCCCTACTCTGTGGCTGGATATTTTCTCCCATTCCTTACCTAGGGGAAGTGTCTTCTAGAGTCCTATCCCCAGCTTCCTCTTTTATATGGTCTCGTCTTCTTTGGCTAACTCATCATACGTTGTAAGCATTTCTGTGTTTATTTAATTAGATTTCAATTACTATCTCTCTCCCCTTCTAAAGTATAAGCTCTATAAAGGCAGGAACTTTTGCTCACTATTGCACTGTCATAGCCCTAGCATGGTGTCTTTCACAGAATGGGCAACTAGGAAATATTTCTTGAGTGAATGAAAGTGACAAATGTTTTCCAAAGACTTGGAGACCACAAACTGATTGATGACCTCTTTGAAGTTAATTGTTTTAAAATTCCTATAAATGATTGCATGCCTGTGATCCCAGTGTTCTGGGAAGCTGAGACAACAGCATCTCAAACTCAAACCCAGCCTGGACAACTTAGTAAGACTTTGTCTCAAACTGAAGTATGCAAAAAAAGCCTGGGGATGTAACTCAGTGTGAAGGTCTTGGGTTTAATCCCCACTGCTGCAAAAAAATCAAACCAAAAAAAACCTATAAGGATATTAATGAAAATAGAATAGGTGGGTAGGGGAGGATGTTGCCGAATTAACAGAAATTTAACAAAATAAATCTCTTTAGAAAATGCATTCCTTCTTTATTCTATTATTAGGGAGAATTCTAAAATGGCCTTTATGGTCTAGGTCCCTGGTATTATTACACCTGTGATTACATTAGTTTGTAAAGGAGATTTTGCACAGGTAAATGAGGTTACTACTCAGATGACCCTAACTTTGGGGTCAAGTTCTATGAGCCTTTTTAAAGCATAGCTTTATCCCGCTAATGGCAGAAGTAGTTATAAGTTTGAAGCATGTAAAGGCTTCGATGCACTATTGCTAGCTTGAGGATATTGGGAGCCATATACAGCAAAAGCCTTCTGAGTGACCCCCACTTTATGGCCAGTCAGAAAAGGACACCTAAAACTCCAAGGACTAGATTCTGCCAACAACCTGAATGAGCTTGAAACAGATCCCTTCCCAGAGCCTCCAAATGAGAACACAGCCCAGTGGACACCTTGATTTCAAACTTGTGAGACCTCACGCAGAAGAGCCAAATGATTTGTGGCAGTTTGACATACAGGAATTTCAGCCCATGGGCCAGTAGGTTGGTGTTTGTTATATAACAGAAAATTTATAACCATTATATGCAATCATCCAAACAATGTCATGAAATATCTGAGAGGATATTAACATCATTATCAAGGTCAGGTATATGAACCACAATGAATTACACATTTGATAAAGATCTGAATAATGAACACAGTATTCCCTTTCCTTATTTGTTGGCTACCTCAGGTAAATACACTTGGCCAAAGATCTTAGTATACATACACACACACAAACACAAGGACTCAAATGGTTCCAAGATTTTCAGATTTCGTGGAAGAATCATTAATACCATTGTCACGTTGCTACCTTTTGTGCTTGTATAAGCAAAACTGTGGACATAGTGAATTGGTGCCAAAATGTATTTTAATTATCTTGACTTTATGGATTTCTTCAGAAGTTTTAAAAAATTATTTTAGGGGAAACAGTCAATAGGATTAAGAGAATATTCTCTCAATATCATGACTGAAAGTTCAGTTAGAAGTCTATGAGTACACCATTCCTCATGAATTTATTTCTCCCCATCTATGGGGAGAAATTCGATGATGAGAACTTCGTCCTGAAGCACACAGGTCCTGGCAAATGCCGGGCCAAACACAAACGGTTCCCAATTTTTCATCTGCACTGCCAAGACCGAGTGGTTGGACAGCAAGCACGCGGTCTTCGGGAAGGTAAAAGAGAGCGTGTCCAGGAACAGCAAGGCCAGCAAGAAGGTCACCATCACTGACTGTGGACAGCTCTAACGCAAATAACTTGTGTGTATCACCACCACCAGACCATTCCTCTAGCTCAGGACCCGGAGTCCTACCTGCTCAAAACACCCCATCATCTCTGCTCTTCCTGCATTTCTTTGGGCTCTATATTTTCCTTGCTCCCCTCCAAACATAGCTGGATTGCAATTAAGTTTATGGTTATGAATAAAAACTAGATAATGAAAAAAGTCTTTATCAAAGTCTTTAACCAAAAGGGTGATTTTTTTAAAAAAAAATTACATTTGAATTTGTTGCCTAAGATATTTTATAGAAAATTACTTTGTAGAATTGGTATTGACTCTCAAAATCCTGCATGAAACCACCCTTCACTTGAAATGTGAATAACTGAGTGGGCCCCCCAGGCACCATATTCTTATGTTGAAATCTTAACCCCTAATGTGATGGCATTTGGAGATGAGGCTTTTGAGAGATAACAGTTAGTGTGTGATGAGGGTAGGGCCCTCATGATTGGATTAGTGCCCTTACAAGAACAAATACCATAAATTTTCCCTGTTCTCTTTTGTACACATTGAGGAAGGACCATATATTCACATAGTGAGAAGCTGGCCATCTGCATGCCAGGAGGAAAGCCAACGTGAGGAACCAAATAGGCCAGCACCTTGACCATAGTCTCTAGGATTGTGAAAAGATAAATCTCTATTGTTTAGTGCACCCAATGTATAGTCTTTTGTTATGGCAGCCAGAGTATTTTGGACGCTGTTTTATAAATTCATGATCACCCATCTCAAATGAGTCCTCAAACATTAGTCATATGAAGTACTATTTAAATCCTCCAGCAAGCAACGTTATCTTCTATTTTGTAGAGAAAAAAGCCATCAGGTGGGAACTTCCTTGACTTCTTAATAATGATGATTCAAAGCTATATCTGTCCCATCCTCACATCTTTCCCTCTGATCACAATCAAGAACTGGTAATCTCAGCCGAAGTACAACCTGCCTGCCTGTGCTTGAATGCCATCCTTTTTCTGCATCCTCACTTCCTGTTTCAGTTTGGGGGTTATTTTGCAAGGGGAACAATATAACACAGGAAACATATTCTATAAGATTATTTATAATAATCACCCAAAGAATGATATACAAAAGAGTGCAGGAAATCTGTCCACACACCAAGACCAAGGAATCCAGCTGAGGGCCTGGATCCCATGGAAATATCCTGCATGAGTTCAGCTGAAGACCTAGAGCTCATAACAATGCTTCCCACGAGTACAACTGGAGACCCAGTGCCCATAACAGTACCTCATGCAGGCCTATATCATGGATCTGCTCTGGGAAGGCCCAAAGGTCAGTGGTAGAATCTAGGAAGTCTGTGTCAGCAGGATGAAGGATCTGTGTTAGCAGGCTGAGGGATCTGCACTGGAACCAGGAAGCAATGCTCAAAGTAAGAACCAGAGCTGCCTCAAAAAGTACCACAGACATCCTCAGCAACAGTGAGGTCCTGAGCTCCTCTGATGATTAGGAAAGCCAAGTTCCCATCAGGAAAGCCAACGCAGCAAGCTTCTCTAGGAGACAGAGAATGCAACATCTTCCCCTCCAGAGCCAGGAATTGATGCTCAAAGTGAGGACCAGAGCTCCACCAAAGGAGGAGCTGAACCAAAGCTATTCTCAGTGTCAACAAGGTTCCGAGCTCCTTGGAGGATGAAAACAGCAAAATTCATCAGGAAAGCCAGCATGGCAAACTCCTCCAAAAGAACCAACAGCTCCTTACAGCTTCTATCAGCTCCCAACAGCCTTTCTCAGCTCCAAACAGCCTCTCTCTGTTCCCAACAGCCTCACTTCTTCTCCAGTTCTGCCTCTTATGTTGCTGGCAGCAACCCTCAGGTGGGCCTCCCATACCCAGCACCATGCTTACTCAGTTCAGCTGGGTGTTATAAATTGACCACCAGTTGTCAACCCATCGCACTTCTCATCATTTTTCCCTTTCTTGCATTACTAACCTTTCCTACCAGTAAATTCATCCCATCAGCTTTTTTTTGGTTTTTTTTTTTTTTTTTTTCGGTACCAGGAATTGAACTCACGACCTTGTGCTTGCCATTCCATCAGCTTTAAAATGTGCTCAAGTGCCTTTCATGACAAGTAGCAAAATAGGAGCAATAAAGCAACAAAACCCCTCTATTCACCTAACTGCCTGTATGCCCTCCCCTTTCACAATAGCTTTTTAAAAGTTTTTGATCTTCACTTCTCACTGACGTTTCACTCACGCTTTGGCTTTCACACCTACTCTTCTTTTAAACGTTTACTAGTGCACATTTCTTTATAGGAGGGCTTTTTGCAGAAGGAAATTAGCTCTTCATCTAAGTTTCAAAACCCTTCCCCATCTGTCATTTTTTGTTTGATTTTGCTTATAGTGGTACCTGATTTATGGATCTGAAAAACAGTTGTATCATTAATTTTTTCCTTCTTTTCTGTATGGGTGCTAGGTTTCAGACAGAGCAAGGTCACTTCATTTTTGACACTAAAATAAACTGTGGTCTGGTAATTTCTTAGTATTATAACATTCTGTATCTGAGGAATTGTATGTTACACTTATAGCTTTGTTTCTTTTGAGGAGGAGGAGAAGCTAGAAAAGTGGTGAATGAGGATGGTGTCTCCACTCAGTACTACACAACTCCTAGAGGGCTGATTAAGCATCTGCAGTTTTCATAGTTTTTACGGTGAATCTTCTTGTGTCTCTACATAGCTCTTATGTAAATGTTCAAATAAATAAAGAATTGAAATAGGTGCCAAAAAGAAATTTGAAAAACAATATAAAAACTAATGAGGCTCTTTAGTACTATACCATGTATTGAATATAACTGATTAGCACTCTCCAGATTAGCAATCTAGAAAAAGGAAGACCCAGACGACTCAGGAAAAACCATCCTTGTTCAAACAAGGCCCCCCAGTGGCAGTTTAATGACATGCTGTACAAAGAAAAAAAAAAAAAAAAACTTGTCCTATGGCGAAATCTAAGCAAGTACCAATATGTTAACCGCATCGTAAAAGTGACAGATGAAAAATAACATTACCTAATCACTAAGGTGGAATTTTACTAACTTCAGTCATAAATATGATTTCGCAGTACAAATAACATGATAGTGCACTTACTGCTGAGAAGCCAACGTTGAGCATAACAACACTTCACTTTCCTTGTTCTAAGGTGACTTTTCTTGTTCTTGGTACATGCCTCCGAAGCATGTGTGCCCTCTCCCTACACTGGGACACACCAAACATAGGTGACTAATGGCTTTTTATTGTTTTTCCTATGCAGGATTAATCTGTGGTTTAAAAAATAACAGCGTCAATTTGAGTATTCCACATTGCCCTATACAGTGCATTTGTTTCCTGGTGGCTACTTCTAAATTCATACTATTGGCCTAGCAAGAAGAGACAGCTCCTAAGAAGGGAAGCTTCCTGACAACACCTTCATGTAACACACGGTAGAGTAGCCATGTTTGGAAAACAGCTCCTTTGGTATTAATGTGAAACAAAGTTTAAAGCCTGTCTAAATTATTTTCTCATGATACTGACGTGTATGTAGTGTAATAACTTGGTTAAGACATATTTTCTCTCTGTATTTTTATCTACCATAATAAGACTTCTTAAGTAAAGAGATGAATCTTTGCCCCAGTGATTTTTTTTTTTTTTAATAGGGAGGCGGAGGCAGGAGAATTGCTGTGAGTTCCAGGCTAACCTGGGCTACACAGGGAGTTCAAGACCAGCCTGGCCCGGCGTGGTGGCACACGCCTGTAATCCCAGCACTCAGGAGGCTGAGGCAGGAGGATCGCTGTGAGTTCGAGACCAGCCTGGGCTACAAAGTGAGCTCAAGGCCAGCCTGAATTACACAGCGAGACCCTGTCTCAAAAAGACAAACAAAACAAAACAAAACAAAACAAAAAAGACCAGCCTGAACTGCATAGAGATACTGTCTCCAAAAAAAAACACCAAAAAACAAAAAATCTGAATTGGACAGTTTATATTGTAAAACACACACACGAAACTGTACCAGTTAAATGCAATAATGTTGAGATGGGACATAAATTTTAGTTTTTCTTTTTTAAATAGTCAATAGCAGCAGACTTCTTTTTTCAATAAATCTTCAAAATCTCACTCATTTACCGATGCTCATAACTTAAATAAAAGGTACAGCAGGCTGTCCCCGTTCACTCGTTGTTCTCACGTTTACAGCCGTGCCTCCACAACCAAGTGTACAGGCATCTGCAGAACAGGTCACAACGTATTTCTGTAACAAATTCCACATACGAATTTACAACTCTGTGCGGAGAATTTTACAAACGAAGACACAACAGCAGGGTCGCCTGCCTTCAGTCATCAGCAAATACGGTGAAGTGTGACCTAGCGAGCTTAAACAAAGCTTTTCAATTTTTAAAAACCTCAGAAAACAGTAACCTACAGTTTTCATACAAAACTCTAATTAAAAAAAAAAAAAAGCATTCAACGTAGCACAGGACTCCTGTACCCTGCACCTGACAGAACCTCCGGTGTCACGGCACAATGTATAAGAACGGAAATATCTATACTTAAAGATATATCCTGTAACTTTCTTTGATAGAAATTTCAAAAACAAAAGCGGAAGTGATATGTATTTTGCAGCCACTAAAACTGTGGAATTTCTCTAAGAATAATGCCCACCGTGACCTCCAGTCACAGGGGAGGGACCCTAGAGGACGCGCTCCGCTGGGGCTCCCGGCGGCCCGGGCGCAGGTGGAAGCCGCGCACCGCCGAGCGTCCTGGGCGATTTCCTCTCGGGCCACCGCGGGGCGGGCTGTCTCCGCCCCGGAGCGCGAGAGGCAGAGGGGGCCCCGCCCTTCTTGGGAACGAGCCCAGGTCAGGCGCAGGAGCCGCTACCGAAGCGGTGGAGTCCAGACCCTCAAGCTGGACTCAGCCGCTCAGGGACGGCCGCCCCAGGGTTCGCCGTAGCTCCCAGACGTCCGGGGGCGGCTCGCCGCCACGCAGCTCCGCTAGCCGGGCGCTTGACAGCTGCCCACGCGTCTGGGCGGGCCTGAGTGCTCGATTTTAAATACCACCGCGGTAGGCCCCGCCTCTTACGGGCTGTGATTGGCTCGAGGTGGTGCAGCGTTGATCCGATTGGTCTGGGAGGCCGGGGCTTCGCGCGCGAGGCTGGGGGA
>NW_004955432.1:5033641-5054692 GCF_000276665.1 Chinchilla lanigera
GAGCGGGAGAGCGCCTGGGTTCCGTGCGCGTTACGGCAGCCGGCTGCTGGACCGGGGCCTCTGCGCGCGCGACTTCGCCCCAGCGGCCGCGGCTCGTGGCTGGGACCGTGGACCGCCGGCTCCGTGCTCTTCCTCCGCACGCACATCGCTGAGCCGCAGCCAGCCATTGTGTGCTGCGGCCGCCGCGTCCCGGCCGCTGGCAAACTAGAGCCCCGTGCCGGCCGTGCCCTGGCGGGAGAGTGGGACCGGGGCACGCCTGGCCATCGTGTCAGCGAGGTACCCAAGGGCTGCCTTGCTTCAGTGTTTTCTAATTACACGTGTAGTTTTCTTCTCCTCCAGAAGATGCACAAACAAAGGAATAATCACTAGCTCCGAGCCTAGTCACCAGAGAGTTGCTTCTTAATATGGCGATTATTTTAAGCCTTCTACCTGGGTATCTTCTTAAAGATGGAATTCTAGGCATTCATTTTTGAGGAACTTCTCTTAACTGTTGTTTTCAAATTTGTCCCATTAAACTCTTTAATCATCAGTGGTAATCAGATGGCTAGGAAACCTTTTCCTCCTTTGTAATTTATATCTATTTTTCTCGCAAAGTCTGTGTAGCGTTTTAAGTAAGCACCATGTAAATATTTGTACTAGGAGTTATACTTGATAACTTTGAGTGACTTTTTTGCTTCTTTGCTTTTAGAGACAGGGTCTTGCTGTGTAGTTCAGGCTGACATGAATTTGTGGCGATCCTCCTGCCTCAGCCTCCAAGGGTGCTGGGATTACAGGTGTGCACCACCACGCCCAGCTTTGAGTGACTTTTTTAAAATTTGGATTATTATAAATATTCGTCTGTCTGGAAGATCTGCCTCGCTGACAGTAGTGACACTACGTTTTAAGTGGTAGATAATACAGGCTCTACTATTTGTGATGTGTAGAGAGCAATCTTTAGAGAGAAATAGGCTTTATTAATTTAAATTAAGGAAAATATTTTAAGATAGATGACTAGAACAATAAGCTAGGCCTGTTGTCTTACCTTTACTTTATAGATATTAAAAAATAATTATTTTTTAAAAAATGATAGTTTCAAGTCAGATTCCAGCACACACCATGTGACTTGAAGGAACATATTTCATAAAAGCTCCACAGAGTTAAACTTCACAAAAGCAGTAATCTCACTGGCTTTTGCGTAGTGTTTCAAATTCTTCCTTGTATAGTATCTGACATTTCGTAAATATTTATGAGTGAAGAGATTCAGTGTTGGCATTATGCCTACTGCTTCTCCATTTTAATCTTGGTTGGTTTTAAATCACTTGCTCTTCACTGGTGCCCTCATCAGAGCAGTTTGAGGAAAAGAAGAGGATATATGTTTGCATTTAGTATAGGACCTAAAATACATTTCAATTTCTGGGTAGATTTCAATTTGTATATTTATTAATGTAAATAATGTTAAGGCTATTTTGCCTATCTAAATAGTCGATGGTGCATATAAATATCATCTATGTGGACTAATGGGCCTATTAGATGATCTTTGTCTAAACAACTTTTATTGTTTTGAGAAAGTCAGTATAGGCCATTTGTAGGTTTTAAGTACCTCCACCACAAATTGGGCAAAATGAACCAAAGAAGTATTTATATATGCCGCTTTACTTTTCAGAGCTACTAATTTCTGGATATTTCACCCATGTCTTTAAATGAATTCACTTTTCTTTCTTTCTTTATTTAATTTTAAAGAGAATTTTTAAAAAAATAGCAAAATGCCAACGGCATAGACAAAAACAAAAACAGAAACAGTAAGAATGATACAAGGTTTCAGAACAAAATGATAGGGATTAACAGTGGTTGTTATATTCCATATTTTTGTCTTCATTGAAGTTGAAGAGTAAGTGGAACCCAAAACATAACAATAGATGTTGGGAGAGGGAAAGAAATTGCTCAAAAGAGGAAACAACTGGGATTAGAGAAAGGAGAAAAGGAAAGAAAAAAGGAAAGGAAAAAATATATATATATACACAGAAGGATAGCTGGGATAATTGTATTGCTGATGTCTAATGGTTTATTGAAAGGAACAGTTAATGCTTAATTGATCAATTTTGCGTGCCTGTAGCAGGCAATCTGAACAACTAATTTGAAGACAATAATACGCAACATAACAACCATTGTTAAATTCCTATCATCTTGTTAGGTGAAACTCTATCCTTTATAGTTTTTTTGTTTTTCTTTTTTATTTTCTTTAATGGTTTGATTAATCTTACATACTTATATCTGGTAATCTGACCAATTTCGATGAAGATGAATTCACTTTTAATATCTCCAATCAGAGATCATTTGATATTTAAATTTGGAAGAAGTCACTTCTAGTAGAAATATAACTGAGTGCTATATTGACTTTGTCATTAGCTAATACTGTGTCATAGAACAAGCCATGCAATCTCCAATGTAATATTGGACTATGTATTTGGTTAACTTTCAGAGATAGGCCTAACAGTAAAGCAAAATGTGTTCATATTTGAATTCCTCGAAATATGAGCAGAGTAATCATGCAGAATAGCAGCTAGATGGGGCATGTGGTTTTTTCCTTGTAAATGGAAAACCTTTTTGAAATGTACCTCCCATTTTGTTACTGTTTGCCAGTGCTCTGAAAAAATTTAACAGTTCATAAAACCAAAATAAAAACAAAACCCCACTACCAAATACGATACTAGCGCTTCTATTACACAATAATGCTTTTGAGTTTAGGCACCGTCGGGTCGGGGTTTAGGTTCTGAGTCATTACAGAACTACAAATCATTTATGTTGAAAGCCTTACCACATGCAATATTAGCATAGTTTTGAATTTTGGAAGTGGGCTATTTAGATAAGATAGTCAGGAAGAAAGCTGAATTGAATTTTGGCTCTTCATGATTTTATATATAATTATTTACTTTTTTAGTAAACATTTAAAGATAGTAGACTAGAACACTTGTATGGTATCTACCGGAGCCTATAAGTACAGAGAACATATAACTGTAGGTCATTTAAGGACTCTGAATCTTTCATACTGTATTCCAAAATATTTATAGACTGACTTTGGCTCTGTGAACTAATGTTCTCTCTGTATATTCTGTATCACTCAGAACTTTGAAAAATTCATTTGTTGAAGTTTTCAGACTTCTTTTTAACTGGCATTTTTCATCCATAGAAAATTAGGTATTAGTCATTTTTCTGTTGCTAAGATTACTGAAAAGTTGATGTATTCTTTTGGTTTAAGTTGTGTTGGCAAAGAACATTAAAACCTAAATTATCTTTCAATAGATTAACAAAATTTTATGAGAAAATTATACATGTTTAATAGTTTGCATAGACATTTTAAAATAACATTTGTCAAGCTTTTAAATCAATACTGAAGAGAAGCTTCCTATGCAAATTCATCATTTTCCTGTCTTGGGAATAGAAAAGGACTCACAAGATGGATTTGAGGAGGTAATGTGACAAGTTAAGCACCGTGGAAACAAAGGATGATTTCTCAGTTAAAATACTTTTAATAACTTACGTTAGTACCTCATTTTTTCAGTGTACTCAGGAGATAAAAAGCTCATATTTTATATGTAACTATTGTTTAAGCTTATAATTCTTCCATCAGCTGTAGTGCTTTACTTATTTAATGTGAGTACAATCGTCTGCATAGATGAAGCTTGTACTTTAAGTGCTCAAATTTAAACCACAATAAATAATATTTAAAACATTTTGAATGAATTGGCTTGTATAAAAGGTTTACACATTTCTCTACCTTCTTTTGAAAGACTATGCAGAACATAATATAGTGGCTATCTATTTTTGTGAGTTTGTGTACTGTTCAGTGGCTGTTTTCAGACCTTTTGGCTAAATAGCTCTAATACATTACATGTGAAAAGTTCTGTGTTTTTACATTCTGTTAGCTTTTTTTCCTTCAAAGTTAGCTGTTGTATTTTACAACCTGTCTGTTTCTATCATCTCTTTTCTTAGCACTTCCAATCTTGACTTGCTGATCCTAATTGTTGTGAATTGGGAAATCTGATAAACTTCCATGTTAAAAAAAAAAAGGCCCAGAGGCCCGAGTTACATGAGTAAAATTTAGCAGTCTAAACCTCTTAATAGTCTGGTTGCTGAATAATTAGAAAATGTGTCTCTTGGAGATAAGTAAACCTTTACTGAATTATTATTGGCAGTATCATCCTTTAAACAATATTAAATGCCTTATTTCATGTTGCTGTTTCCTTGAGTATGCCTCATAAGTCTGTTCAGACCTTGTCCATAATACTTTCAACTACAGTTTTTTTAGTCACGGTGTATGCAGTAGATCTTTGGGTTGGGACCTTGAGTTAGATCTATTGCTGTAGAGCAAGTTCGGCATCATTTTAAGGATTCTTAGTGCCCAGCTACTAGTAGATGTTCAAAATGGACCAGCATCTTCAGCTGCCGGTCTTCATAGAATTTTCACAAAAAGTTATTTTTACCTCCAGCTAAACTGGGTTCAGATTAAGTCACAACAAATAGCAGGCATTTGGTAAGGGGTATTTATTTCAACTTCATTGCCATTTGACAAATGTCAAAAGTTTAGTTGAGAGACAGTATTCATGGGGGCATGTTCGAAGCTTGTCTGCTCTTCACACTTACAGGTTTATAAAATATATTCATTCCAAATCATCATAGGGCAGCTGCTTATATATACTGCATTGGTCTGCACTCTTCTGCCCCTATTTGCTTTTACCTCATTGTGCATTGATAACACTTTATAGGTGTAAATTGAGGATCATCAATAGAAGCAATCACAGAGAGTCTTGAAGTTATTATCAAGAACATTGCTTATTAAAAAAGTAGTTTTGTGTAGATTTCTGTGTGATAGTCTGTCTCATTTTTTTTTTTTTTTTTTGTCTTTGAGACAGGGTCTCCCTGTGCAGTTCAGGCAGGCCTTGAGCTCACTTTGTAGCCCAGGCTGGCTCGAAATTGCAATGATCCTCCTGCTTCAGCCTCCTGAGTGCTGGGATTACAGGCATGCGCCACCACACCTGGCAGTCTGTCTCATTTTAGTGCTAACAGTTTTCATACTGTATTTCTATGCAATTTATTTATATCTACTAGATACATGGATATGTAACCACAACTATATCTTCTACTTGAATGTTTCTTAGAAATTTTAGTAACATACTTGTGGCCAATCTCTACGTGATATATATATATATCCTATATGATGTCCTATATGTATATGTATATATAACATCATAATGCATTTGCCCTTATCCTTAGCTTTACTGTGTCCCTACATTTTTAATATAAATCTTATTGAGGGGCTGGGGATTTAGCTCAGTGGCAAAAGCGCCTGCCTGGCAAGCGCAAGGTCGTGAGTTCGGTTCCCGGTACCGGAGAAAAACAAACAAACAAACAAAATAAATCTTATTGATTTTCACGTGCAGGGAAGTACAAATAGCACAAGCATATTGCTCAGTGTATTTTTTGCTTCTCCCAACTGGTGGCTTTATATTTCACTCTATAGTATGTTTTGATGAATAGAAGTTCTTAGTTTTAGTTTGTAAATTTCTTTTGTGGTTAACACTGAACTGGTTAAGAAATGAATTTACTCCAAAGTAATGAAAATATTCTCCTGTTTCCTTTTAAAGCTTTATTGTTTTATTTTTTAATTAATATAAAAAATCCATCTGTAGTTCATTTTTATTTATACAGTAGGAGTCATGATTAAATATTTTCCTTAAGGCAAATCACTTGACCTAGTGCCATTGTTTGAAGCTTGTATTTTCCCCACTGCTCTCAGGTATCTTATGTACCTTATCAAGTGCCTGAGTCACTGTGGGACTGTTTCTGAATCCTCTTCTGTTCCATTGGTCTATTTGTCTGTGTTTGTGCTAATACCACACTAGCTTATTAACTATAGCTTTAAAACGTCTTGATGTTTGATATGTTTTCTAGCCTTACTTTAGAAGATTATCTTGGGTATTATTGGCCTTTTGCAAACTAAGTTTTAGGACCCAGTTGTCCATTTCCATTAAACAATCTTTAAGGATAAACATGACTTCTCCCTCTTTTTGTCTGTTCATGTAGTGAATTGTTGATTAATTTCTGCATATTAAATCATTCTGGAATAAAAACCCTTGGTTGTGCTGTATTAATCTTTCTGATGTACCTTTCGATTAAAAAAGTTAACATTTAATTTGGTATTTTTTGCATACTTATTCCTGGGAGAGATTGGTCTGTAATTTCCTTTATGACATCCTTGTCTGATATTTGTCTGTAAGATTATCTTGCTTTGTGAAACAAGTTGGGAAATGTTCTTCTTTTGGTACTAAAAAAAACAGTTCATGTAAAATTAACATTATTTCTTAAATATTTGGAATAATTTGCCAGGGAAGCATCTGAACCACAGATGGTCTTTGTGGGAAATCTTTTAGTAAGAGGGTCAATTTAATGGTGAATGAACTATTTAGATTTTCTGGTTCTTCCATCAGTTTCAATAAATTTTTCAAGGATATGTCCGTTTCATTTATACTGTGAAGTTTATTAAGGCTTTTCTTAATATTCTCTGAATATTTTTATTGTTTGTAAGATCTGTAGTGATTGTCCAGTTAACTTACTTGGTATTGGTAATTGATGTCTTCCTCACTTTTTCTACACTAGGGCTTCATACATTTTATTAATTTTTTCAAAGAATAAGTTTTTGACTTTGTTAATTTTGTCTAGTCATGGATTATTTAAAAATGTGTGCTTTAACCTTCAAGCAGTTGCAATCTTCTAATTATTTTATGTATTGATTTGTAACTAATTCCACTGTGCAGAGAACATATTCTAAAAGACTTGAATCTTTTGGAGTTTTGTTGATGCTTTATAATTTCAATGTGTTTCCTGTGCATCCAAAAATAATTATGTCATGTCATTGTTGATTGCATGTTGTATACATGTCAGTTAAGCCTTTTGTGTTGTGTCATTTATATCTTCTCTATCCTTACTAGTTTTTTTTTATATGCTTAGTCTATTTGGTATTGAGACATGTAAGATATGTTACGAGTCTACCTTTCTGAGTTTAGATTTGCTTTTCCTTCTAGTTGTCATTTTTTCCTGTGAATATTTTGTTGCCATTTTACTAGTTGTATGCAGATTTGGAATTGTGATTTCTTCTTTGTAGTTTGACTCCTTTGTCGTCATGAAATGTCCCCTTGTATGCTATTGCCTGAAAGTCTATTTTATGTGCTACTAATATAATTAGAACAAATGTCTTTAGTGCTTGTGTGGTATCTTTTTCCATCTTTCACATTCATTCTTTCTGGATTCTTATATTTAAAGTTTCCTTTCTAGGCAGAATAGAATCAAATTTTGCAATGTACCTAGTCTGATAATTTTAGTCTTTTATTTAGGATATTTAGCTCATTATACTTAATGTTATTTTATTTTAATTTATAGCTACTGTCTTAATTTTTTTCTCTTTTTCTTGCCATGTATTTTAGTTGTTATAGTTCTAATCCACAAAGTATACTAGGCACATTTTATAACTTTCTGGTAAACACACTAGGAAAATTAATGGCGTTTCTGGTAAATTACATATATTACACAATCCTCCATATTACGAAAAGGTTAGTTAAGGGGTACTTGAGGAGGTTTGGAATGCATTATGGGTATTTCCATTATTTCTTGTGGGAAAAATAGTCTTGACTTGCAACCACTTGAGTTACAACCAGCCCTTGTGAACAAAGTAAGTTCATATGCAAGGGTCCAAAGTATTTTCTGAAAGATATTTAAATGTGTGTGTGTGCATCTACATCTGTGTATACATACATATTTATATTCAATCTGTATATATATTTATATATATTAAAATTTAATTTTTATGTGAGTTTTTCAAGTACAGGAATCACATTTTATTCAGCATCTAGTTTATTTAAAATCTCATATGAGCTGATGAGATAATTTTAACTGGTGAGTAGTAGCAGTGGATGTTTCCAAACCAAGTTTGAAGGTTCAACAACCATCTTTACTAGTTTTAGGTATTTTCTAATGCATGATAGTACCTTCAACAGTAGAGTTTGTTTTCCCTTAAACAAAATTTTTCTAATTAAAATTTAATGTGGAAAAGTAAAAATATATCTTTTCCAGTCTTTGAGTAAAAATATAGTTTTGAAAAGGATAAATGTTGAATGAAATTTCATATTTTTGATACTTTCCCAAAATAATCTACTTTGTCTGTTGTCTGTTTATTTTGAGATAGGGTCTCACTCAGTTGCCAACAGTAGATTCAAAGTTTCAGTCTTCCTGCCTCAACCTCTAATCATGCTAGGATTACACGTGTTCCCACCATACCTGCATAATGTTTTTACAGATTATTAAGATAATTTTATATAGTTGCAGTTTGCACAGTTGTTTTTATGGTCCTATACCATGGTGTTAGTAAAGACTGCCTATGTTTAAAATTTTCTGTTCAGTTTTGAAGCCGTAAATGATAATAAATATAAACAAGCTCATATAAACAAATCTTTATATTTTCCTTTATATTTTGTATCCTAATTGAATAGTACAACTATCAAGCCTGTCTTGGTTACTTTTCTCTCGTTGCTGGGACAAAATACCTGACGCCCAAAATTAAGGAAAGAAAGGTTTATTTCACTTGCAGTTTGTGGAGGTTTCAGTCCATACTTGGCAGATTACAAGGCAGAGTGGCACATGGCAGAGGGCTACAGCTCAATGGCGGCAGAACACAGCAAAGCAACAAGCACTAAAAAGGGAGGAATGGGGAAGGAATGGCTCCAAGCAGCCTCTTCCCCTCCCTTACATATGCAAACTATCCACCCCAGGGCGGGTGTAGCTCTCACACCCATAATCAATCAAACTCTAAAAGCCTGCCCCATGACCACATGAGGCTTTGGGGGGACACCCAGACACAAACCATAACAAAGCCTAAAACATAAGAAAAAGTTGGTGTTCGTTTATCGTCTTACTTTTGTTTCTAATTACTTAAAGAGCTTTCATAGTTATCCCTGCTGTTTGTAGAATACAAATATAAAAGGATAGGAAGACAAAATTGTTTGTGGTGACAGATCTGTTTTGTGTAATGTGTTTGATGATGATTATGTGAATCTATATATGTATATAATGTGAATCTGTATATGTATTTAATATGTATATGAAATAATACATATTAAATATCACGGACTTTTCAATTTTGCTGTGATATTGACATTTAAACATTTCTTTCCTATTCTTGAAAGAGTAGTGCTTTCAAATAAATCAACAAGTACTTACTGAGTACAATGTTGAAGGCATTTTCCCAGGTGCTGAGGAAGATACAACACACAAAAGACCTATTTCTGCCCTGTAGGACTTTATATTCTGATAAGACAAAGATAGGTAACACAAATGACAGCAGTAAGTTAAATTGTAATTGTCTTTCAAGGGAGATACAAACTGCTAGTTTGTTCTAGGAATATGCAGGAGGATAATTTTTCACTGCCGAAATGGCATTCGAGCTGAGATTTGGATTATACATTGATTTTTGGCAGTCAAAGATGGGGTTATGTCCCAATAAACCAATTTTAAATTGAAAATATTATGTCAAAAATGAACTTAGTTTACTTAACCTACCATACATTGTGGCTTAGCATAGTCTACTTTGAAGATGCTGAGAAAACACATTTGGGTAAAATCATGTAACAAAAAGCCTATTTAGTTATAAAATGTTGAGTAACTCATGTAATTTATTAAATACTATGAAATGGAAAGCAAAATGGTTGTATGTGTACAGTTGTGCACCATTGCAAGGTTGAAAGAACAGTCAAACCATCATAAATTTGGAACTATCCATAGTACTATGCCTTCTGAGTATTTTGGGATTAATAATTTAAGTCATGTTTTGATTTTGATTTTCATGGCTGTGAGGACAAAACTATTCCAGAGTCTTAGTTTGGTCAGCAGGTAACGTCTTAGTCCTTTGAGGTTGCTATAACCAAGCATCTTAGACTGGATAATTTATAAACAACAGATATTTATGGATCACAGTTTTGAAGAAATGAGGATCAGGGTGCCAGCAGATTCAGTATCTGCTGAGGGGCTCTACAGCATATTTGGTGTCTTCTGAGTGTCCTTACATGGCAGAAGAGGTAACAAGCTCCGTTGGGTCTCTCTGCAAAGATACTAATTACAAGGCCCTCAGCACCTCCCAAACATCCCCACTCTTAACTTTTCTGCTGGGGTTTAGGTACCAGCATGTAAATTTGAGGAAGACGTGTGCCCACCACAGTATATAGACCAAATATGTAAGCTAAAAGTCTAACTGTTCTGTAATTTTTTTCCTGTTTACAGAGTGATTTTGAATAGTTTTCAGAATAAATAATTTTTTTATTTATGGAGAAAGCAGACTTTCAAAACAAGATAATAAGAGAATAACAATACATTGCATATTGTTATCTTCATAGTAGCTACTCAAGAGTACAAGATATAGGTGTGAAATACTGTCCAAACAGTATTACTAGAAACCTTTCTTGTCAGTGAACTAAGAGCAACTAGCTGTATAATAACTGTCTTAACTATTGTGTGTGTGTGTGTGTATTTTTTTTTTCCTTTTCCCTTTCTCCTTTCCCCCATCACAGTTCCCCTCTTCGGTTAAACAGTTTCTTCACATTTTGCATCTGATTTACTGGTTCAGCTTCTCATACTAGTGAGACGATATGATGTTTATACATGGGGGTCTGATTTATTTCACTTATGAGTGTGGTCTCAAGTTGCATCCATTTACTTTAAAGTCTCCACTTTGTCCTTTACAGCTGGGTACTACTCATTGTATAAAAAGACCACATCTTTTTTATCCATTCCTCAGTTGATGGGCATTTGGGTTGTTTCCAAGATTTAGCTATAACAAATTGTGCACATGGGTGCATGTATATTGCTGTGGTATGATGTTTTTAATTCTTCTAGGAAGATACCCAGAAGGGGAATAGCTTGGTTGAATGGAACCTCTAATCCTAGTTTTTTGAGGAATCTCCACACTTATTTCCATAGTGGTTGTACCACTCTGCACTCCCACCAATGGTGAGGAAGGGTTCCTTTTGCCCACTGCCCCTCAACTAATAGCCATGTTACTCATTGATTAGAATATGTGATTTTATAAAATGTAATTTTTCACATATTTGCCTTTCTCCCATTTTTCATACTTATGTAAGTGAATTAACTCTGCCTAACAGCAACAATAATTTTTTTCTTAGGTTTTCTGTGAAGACCCTGATTGATCGGTCTTGCTTTGAGACAATTGATGATTCTTCTCCTGAGTTTAACAACTTTGCAGCTATTTTGGAACAGATTCTAAGCCACCGGCTAAAAGGTAACAACATTAATGTATTATTTACTCTCCTCAAATCTTTCTTTATATTAAGCTTGAAGTTTTAGAAACCATGCAGCCTGGTGTGATCTAGATAGTGGCATGGTACATCTTGAGAAACATGAACCTGATATATCACAGAACCTACCTAATCTTTGTACCTGTTTCTCTAGAAAAGAATCTCTGGTATTAGATTTACCCTTATTTCTAGAAAGCATTAAAAAATGTTGAGACTGTGCATTGCCACATACAAGAACAAAGTCACTTTCCATGAGTCCTACAGTAAAAGTTTAAAGTAGCCCATCTCAAAGCTTACTAGTTATAAGAAGGGTGTAAGAAGCATTCCAGGCATTAAGTTTGTTTGCTTAGCATCTGTGTTCTTAAATTAGGAAACTTTGAAATATTTTTAGCAGGAAATAGGTTAAAAGTGCATAAAAAAAATATTTGACCCTGGTTTTCTTAACTCAGCAAATCTATTTATATCATAAATGTAAATCTCTTAAAATTTAAGAGAAATATGGGAGCTACATTCTCTCTGAATTCTAACTTTCAAAATTAAAACTCTATTTCTTAAAAATGTAGTTGAGTTGGGGCATGGTGGCACACACTTGTAATGCCAGCACTTGGGAGACCAAGGCAAGAGGGTTACTGTGAGTTTGAGGCCAGCCTGAGCTGCATAGTGAGTTCAAGTCCAGCCTGAACTATGTAGCAAGATCCTGTGTGAAAAACCAACAACAAAAAATTAAAAATTAAATGTAGTTGGTAGAAATCAAGAATTACATAGTATAAATTTTAAGAAAGTAAGTCTTATCATATTCAGTCTATTATATAGTTTTCAAGGGAAAACTTGATTATATTTTCACATAAACTTACCTATGTACAATCTTAAAGACATAGTTTCAAATTAATAATAGTAATCTGCTCTGTTAATATAGTTAATGAGAATCTCTCATATGTAACATTAAGGTTGGTTCTATTCTGTACTTTCTGATGAGGACATCATCCAGGTTTCATGAAATGTTTAAGTCATTTGAGCATCCTGTAGGGGAAAAGAAAGGGGTGGATTTACAGGGGAGAAAGAAACACGAATTAAATCAGCATTTTGCAGTTAAAATGGAGTCCTTAAAATCTCTGCTACCTTTGTTGTTAATGTTAATTATTTTGCATTTTCAAAGGTTTTTTCCCCTCATTTTGCTGTCCCTTGTTTCCATACTTTTCTGCCATCAATACATTACTTTTTGTGAGAAAACATAGATGCTTTCCTAAGAGCAAAAGTACGAAAGCATTTTGAAATAGTCAAAGTTGCTATGTTGTGTAATGGTTATGTTTTAAATTTTTGTATATAAACTTAAAAATTATAACTGATGAAAAACCACGTAGACTACAGTAAACACCCTTGTATCTGAGTGTCAACAAGCATTTTATCTTAAGAAAGTTACCTTGGTATGGTGTGCCACTTAACATAGTTACAAAATACATTTAAAAAACTATCAGTAGAAAAAAAAATAATGGCCACGCTGTGATTCCCACACTGAGATCAGCCAGAACTGCTGCAATGGGAGTGGACTCTGTCTACTCCTGGGTTACCATTGCCTGTTGTGCCTTACCAAAATAGATTGTGAATCTTTAGAATTACTTCTAAACAATTGAATATATGAATGTCACTTCTGAGGCGTACTAGATAAAAATATAGTTCCTAGTTGAGTTATACCCAAGATATCTGCTAATGTGACTAAGATAGTAAGAAAGCAGATACAGTTAGGTTTGTGCTAATTTTTTAAACTAGATCGGTAATTCAAAACATGCTTTTTAAAATAATTCCTATAAATTGATTTTTGTGGTAATTGTGATTGGCAGAGATACAAATCATGAAATGCAATATGACTTTTGAGATGAGTATTTTAAAAGACCCAAGTGTCTGAAATTTTGATACATTATTTTCCATTGTTAGTATTCTAATACATAACACATTTATGTTATTTTTGGGTAAGTTATATAAGTGGTTTTTTTTTTGGTTTTTGTTTTGGTTTTTCTCCGGTACCGGGAACCGAACTCACAACCTTGCGCTTGCCAGGCAGGCGCTTTGCTGCTGAGCTAAATCCCCAGCCCCTATATAATTATTTTGATAGTGTACTATCTTCACTTTAAAATTAAGTTATATATAATTTTGTAAAATTTTTATTTTACAGAAGTACAAATATAAAATGTGTAACTTCATGAGATTTTAAGATTTACTTTTCTCCAGCTCCTGCTTGTTTTTGAAGTAAAGGGCATTTGGTTTGAACACTAAATTTTCCCAGAGAAATATCAATTCTCCCTCAGACAGAACGTGCACTATGCTGACACAGGCAAAGTGAAGCACTGAGAGGCTTACCTAGATAATTCCCTCTAAAAGGCCCATTATTGAAAGAAAAGGAGGCTTTTAAGATCATAGACATTAATCATATTTGCAGTAATCCCTCAGTAAGACGACAGTCTACTTTTTCTGGAATATAGCAATAAAGTAGGAATTAGTCACAGAATATTAAAAAGGAAAGAGACCTTAGATCAGGTTTTTCTGTAATTTTTGAACTTTATCTATTCTAAGGCATACTACTTCTCTTTGACCCCCACATTTCTTAACCAATGCTCCTGCAGAAGAAGCTGGATATATCAACAGAACATTTTATTGAAGCTAGGGTGGAGAAGTCAGGCATTTTGGCTTCTCAGCAATGGTTCCACCCCACCTGCACCCTGCCCCACAACTCCATAGCAAGACTGGCAGTAACAGTGCCAAGATTCACATACTGGGAGGCAGTACTCTGTTTTGCTGTGTCTCCTATTGAAAGAATCTATTCAGCAGTATTTCTGTCTGATAGAAATAAGTCCTTTTGCTTTAACACTCTGATCTTTGGGAATTTAATAAAGAAGTCCATCACTTTTTTGGACAGTTCAAATTGCTAGATATTCTTTTTTTTCATTTTTTTATTTTAAAAAGTAAACTACCAAACAACATTGAAGACAAAATCAAAACAACACAGAACAGCATTGAAGACAAAAACAAAAACAACAAAAATGATACTTGACCTCAAAACAAAATGATAGGTATTAACAGTGGTTGCTACCTTCATACTGTTATCTTCAACAAAATTGCTCAGTTCATTAGACATAAGAATGGAAGATTGATCAAACAATACAAGATGGTAGGAGTTCAACAATCATTCTTATACACATATTGCTGTTTTCAGATCAGTCCTTCTGATTAACAGATTCAAGCAGGCAAAATTGGTCAAGAAAAAAGAAAATTTTAAGTATTGACTGTTCCTTTCAATAAACCACAGACATGAGCAATGCACCTATCCCAGCTATCTTATACATATAAATTTTGTTTTTCATTTTAAAGAGGAAAAAACCAAAATAACACAAACACATAAGCAAAACAGCATAGAAAACAATAAAAATGATACAGAATGTCAAAACATCATGATAGGATATTAACAATGGTTGTTATATTACATAATGTCATCTTCAAAATGATTGCATGTATAACCAGTTATAGGCATGCAAGATTGATCAAACGATTACACATTAACAGTTCCTTTGAATAAACCAACAGATATTACTAGTACAATTATCCTAGCTATCCTGTGTATACATATACATATTTTTTTCCCTGTTTCTTCTTTTTCCTCTCCCTTCCTTCATCCCAGTTGCTCCTTCCTATTTGAGCAGTTTCTTTTCCCTTTCACAGTATCTGTTGTACCTTTCAGATTTTATTTACTTTTTCAGGTTCTTAAAGTAGGGAGGAAATATGATGTTTGCACATGTGAATCCGATTTATTTCACTAATGAGCATGGTCCCTTGTTGCATCCATTTACCTATAAAAGCCTCTAGTTTATCTTTCTTTATGGTTGAGTAATAATCCATTGTATAAAAATACCACATCTTTTTTATCCACTCTGCAGTTGATGGACATTTGAGTTGTTTCCAAGATTTAGCTATTACAAATTGTACTGCTATAAACATGGGTGCACATCTCCCAAACTCATTCCTGGAGGCAAGTATTACTCTAATACCAAAACCAGAAAGAGCTATAGGCCAATCTCCCTAATGAACATAGATGAAAAAATTCTCAGTAAAATACTAGCTAATAGAATGCAGCAAATCATCAAGAAGATAATACACCATGACCAAGTGGGATTCATCCCAGGAATGCAGGGATGGTTCAGTATATGCAAATCAATGTAATGCACCATATCAACAGAGCCAAAGACAGGAATCACATGATCACTTCAATAGATGTAGAGAAAGCTTCTGATCAAGTCCAACACTTATTCATGATAAAAACCCTACAGAAAATTGGCATAGATGGACTTTACCTCAATCTGATAGAAAATTCTTATGTACGTGGAGCCCACTTACCTTATTGTGCTTTGATCTTTAGTGGCTGCATTTTTCAAATATGAAAAAAGATTCTATTATATAACCCTTTTCTTTAATTTTTTTTCTTTCCCCAGTTAGATATTCTTAGTTCCTTACATCTTTTGCAACTACCACAGTCTTAGTTATTACTCTGGTTTATCACTGATTTGTCTTAAAGTATGGTCTTCAGGACAAGTGTAAAATACTTCATGTAGGTGAAATTGTGTATTACTCAGAACTACACATTGATTTGTTTTGATTCCTACATCCTGTGTTTGGTTCACATTGAAATTGAGGGCAAGCAAAATCTCCAGGCTTTTTAGAATTTTAACTACAGCCTATCTTATTCCAAGAAAAGAAAGAAAAAGAAACTAACCAGTGATGGTAAACATGTATATGCATTGCAGAATTAAGAAACTTAGCAGTTGGTTAGTAGAGGCAGGGTGTACTGAGGATGGGAGTGAGGCCACTATTCCATTCTAGATGTGACCATTGCACAAAGATGCTTAGAAGGAAAGGAAAAACATGTTTGTTATTTTTTGGTTGTTTTTTTGGTACCGAGAATCGAACTCAAGAGCTTGTGCTTGGTGGGCAGGCGAGGAAAAACATGTTTGGGAAAATAGAAAATGCCAACATTGGTTTTGTGCATTGAGGCAAACAAGGTAGATGAGAAAGAAAGAGCGAAGGAAAACAGAGAAATGAATAGAGTTTAAATAGGAAAGGAGACTGATTTCCCAAAACAGAATAGGTTTAGTCAAAGTTAAAATGATAGTTTCAAAAAACCTGATTCTTTGTTGTTTATATAGAAAAAGCAGTCTTTTTAAAAAACTCATTGTTGGGGCTGGGGATTTAGCTCAGCGGCAAAGAGCGCCTGCCTGGCAAGCGCAAGGTCGTGAGTTCGGTTCCCGGTACCGGAGAAAAACCAAAAAAAACAACAACAACAACAACAACAAAAAAACACCTCATTGTTGTATCATGATTTGTCACTTTCTTGCAGTGTAATTCATCTGTCACTGAGCTACTTAAATTTTTCATTACTTATCAAAAACTATAATGTAATGAGTCAACTATAAACATATGTATTTAATTACATTTATTGAGTGCCTAATATATCATATACTGTTGGAGGTTTCAAGCAGACTTTCTGAATAAAACAATCTATGCCCACACAACTTCTGTCAAATGAGGAAAAATATGCAATTTAGGAGTTCTACTTCTGGGAAGAGGAAGTTGACATACTTTTCTGTAATTCTCCCAATAAGTGAAACCAAAGATGTTTGATGTTATGTATAATACAAATACAAGAAGACTCTGAAAGAGAAGAGAAAAGAAGAAAGACTGATTAGAGCCCTTAGGAATGGTGCAATACTAAGATCTCTGGATTTTCTTTTTGCCTCAGTCATCCCAAACTGGGTTCTGAATGAGCCAGGAACCTGTACATGTCAACAGGCGCAGAAAACAAAACTCCTGAAAGAAGCTGTTCTCTAACCAAAGGATCAGGAAAAGTGCAGCCTGGCAAGACAGAAAACATTCAGACAGTATCTTTCCTACCTTAGTCACATACCACAGAAAAACTGTGACACCACCTGTTCTTGGAGAGGCTACCTGGGGAGCTAGAATTCTGTCCTTACAAGGCTATAACAGATGTCCCATTATTACCGTTAAGGTGGAATTAAAAGGGACAAAACATGGATGTGGAACTTCTTCCTTCTTGGCTGATCATTATCCAGCCCCATTTATTGATAGGCACTGTTTTGGATAGCATGAACTTCCACCTCACCCAGCAGGGGGCTGGGGATATAGCTCAGTGGCATAAGCGCCTGCCTGGCAAGCACAAGGTCCAGAGTTCGATTCCCGGTACCAGGAAAAAAAAAAGAATCACCTAGCAGTAATTAGGTGCCACTTCCCAGACAGTTGGGATGGTGTCATGAGGACCTATTTGAGAGTTTTATATTGTCACACAACAGTAGGAGGCTGTCCCCGGTGCAGTGTCAATGGAGACCACGTGGGAAGCCAGGATTCCTACCCAGCAGTAATGAGGAATCTCCCTTGGGTGTTATTGGAGGCCAGTTGGGAAACCTGTACTTCATCCTCCATTTGGCCAATATGAAGTGTTCTTTCCCTGTTCCACTTCCTCCCACCCCCACGTTTTCATGCAGGAGCAGTATTCTAAAAAGCCAGCTAAGAAGCCGGGTGAAGTGGTGCATGCCCTAATCCCAGCACTTGGAAGGGAAGCTGAGGCAGGAGGATTGCTGTGAGTTTGAAGCCAGCCTGGGCTGCATAGTGAGTTCAAGGCCATCCTGAATTACATAGTGAGACCCTGTCTCAAAACAAACAAACAAAAGCCAACTAATGTAGAATGTTCAAATAAGAACCAGGGTCTCATAATATGAGCATTTCCAGATTTTATTTGAAAATCATTTGTCATTAATAAGAACCAGGAAAGTCTCAGATGTCAACGCATATGTCAGAGATGTTAGAATAAATGAGAAAAATTTTAAAGCAGCCAAGATTAAAATGCTTCAAAGAACAATTACAAGCACTCTGGGAACAAATGGAAACATACAAATCCTCTGCAAAAAAAATTAAAATTGCAAAGAAGAACCAGCAGAAAGTTTATTGCTACAAAAATACAAAATAGAAAGCTCAGTAGGTGGACCCAACAGGAAAATGGACACAGGAGAAAAAAGTAGTGAGCTGGACGACAGAATAATAAATTTTCCAATCTGAACAACAGAGAAAAATCAGATTTAAAATGAATACAGCCTCAGGGACCTGTAGGATTATAACAAAAGATGACTTTTGTCATCAGAGTTCTTTGAAGGAGAGGAGAAAGAAACTCAAAAGATATAATGATGGAAAATTTCCAAATTTACAAGAGAAATAAACACATAGATTCAAGAAAGTGAGCACACCCCACAGGAAAAAGTGTAAAGAAATCCATGCTAGACACATACTTAAACTTGTCAGAGATAAAGACAAGAAAAACTATTGAGAGTAGCCAGGAAAACAATAGGTGAGAAAATGGGAAAGTAAAGGTCAGCAGCATGTCCTAGCCTCTCAGAACCTGGAATTGACACACTGAAAAAAATAATTTAGGAAGAGAAATAAAGAGCTCCAGAAATCAAGAAAGAGCTGACAGGAAAACTATAAGTCACAGAAAAATTGGAGAAATGAAAACAGTGCAGAGCAAAGAATGAAGCAGTGTGAAATGGTAGCCCTGGCTTTTGGGAGGGAGTCTAGGAAGTTACAAGGTCAGCTCAGAGAGGGTCAGCAGCTCCAGAGAGAACAGACTGGCAGTGCCAGCCCCAAGAAAAGCCCGCGGTTATGGTAGTCTACAAATGCAGTGACTCCTCCACATAACAGGCTAGATTTCAACAAGAAATCCATTGCAGCACCTGCCATATTTGGGAGTGATTAGTTTGGAACCATTTGGGGAAGGGGATTATTAAGACCCAGCAACTCCAGGAATGACAAGTCGCAGAACAGCTGTGCTTCAGGGTTTCTGGCATCACCCTACCACAATGACTGGTTTGGAGATGGCCACAGCAGACCAGGGTGGAGATAGTTACACAGCCCCTGAGAAGTGCAGGCTGGAAAGGCCGTGGTGGTCCTGCTCTCTGTAGTGAGAAGCGAGGCTGGCTTTGTGTAGTTTTGGGAGGGCATTAAATCTGAAAGAGCTGGCATTAAGTCCAGCAGATCACTTGACCCCACCCACGCCTCATTGTGCACTTCTATCACAGAACTTGGTGATCTGCTTGCTTCCCCAAATGCCAGTGTGATTAGGGATGTGCTTCAGCTTGGATGATTCCCACATCTGTAGGTGTATGACAGAAGGGTCTCTGAAGCAGGAAGGGCACTGTCTTGGTTACTTTTCTCTAGTTGCTGAAACGAAATACCCAACACCCAAATTAAAGAGGGAAAGGTTTATTTAGCTCACAGTTTGTGGAAGTTTCAGTCCATACTCTGCTGGCTCCAAGGCAGAGTGGCACATGGCAAAGGGCAGCAGTTCATGGCACAGGAAAATAGCAAAAGCAGCAAGACCAAAAAGGGAAAAGCAAAAGCAAACCTCTTTCTTTCCCTTCTATGGTATGCAGGCCCCAGAGCAGGTGTAGCACTTATGTCTATAATCCCAGCACTGGACCATGAATCAGTCAAAAATTTTAGAAGCCCGCCCCATGACTGCATGAGGCTTTGGGGGGATATCTTAGACACAAACTATAATAGGCACCTCACAAGCCCACAGGACCTAAAGGTAGGTAGAGACAGCAGTGACTTGGAACCCCAAAAGTCATTGGAGTGAATACAGCCCTAAGGTAGACAAATACCATTGACCCTGCCCAGCAAAACAGATGGGGCAGGATTCAGCATTCCCAAACAAAAAAAGGGGGTTGAAAGCAAGTTAGGCCCTAGTTGTGGCTCACTGTCCCTCCCCTGAAGACTGTGAATAAAGCCCTGATCACACAGAAACTATCAAAGAATCAACAGCTGGGATCTCATCTTACTAAAAAGCTTTTGTACAACAAAAGAAACCACCAACAGAGTGAAGAGACAACCCAAAATGTGGGAAAAAATGTTTGCTAGCAGTTCCTCAGACAAAGAGTTACTATCAAGAGCGTAGAAAGAACTCAAAAAAATTAGGCCTCCCAAATTTAAAGACCCAATGCAAAAATGGACATTGGACATGAATATACACTTCTCAGATGAAGAAATACAGCAAATAAACATATGAAAAAATGTTCAATATCACTGATCATTGGAGAGGTGCAAATTAAAATAACACTGAGATTCTATCTCATCCCAGAAAGAATGGCTATTTTCAAGAAATCAATCAATAATAAATGCTGGAGGGGATGCGAGGCAAAAGGAACCCTTCTCCACTGTTGGTAGGAGTGTAGAGTGGTACAACTACTGTGGAAAATATTGTGGACATTCCTCAAAACTAGGATTGGAGGTCCCATTTGACCCAGCTATTCCCCTTCTGGGTATCTTCCAAAAAGAATTAAAAACATTATATCACAGCAGTGTATGTGCACCCATGTTTATAGAAACACAATTTGTAATAGCTAAATCATGGAAATAACCCAAGTGCCCATCGACTGAGGAATGGATAAAAAAGATGTGCTCATTTTATATAATGGAGTACTACTCATCCATAAAGAAGGATAAACTGAAGTTTGTAAGTTTTATAAGTAAATGGATGCAACTCGAGACCATACTTACAAGTGAAGTAAACCAGATGCATGTGTAAACATCATATTGTCTCCCTGGTGTGAGAATCTGAAAGAGTAAATAAGATGCAAAATGTACAATAGATATTGTAAAGTGGGAAGAA
>NW_004955432.1:5054803-5090341 GCF_000276665.1 Chinchilla lanigera
AATTTCTCTTAGTTCACTGAAAAGAAAGGTTTGTATTAGTATTGTTTGGACAATTCAATGCCAATATCTTATACTCTGAATAACTAATTTAAAGATAACAATATGCAGTGAATTAATCATTGTTACCCTATTATCTTATTTTGAAATTTTACTTTTATTTAAATAAAAAAAGAAAACAAATAAAAACAGTAATAAAAAAGGTATATTCTTTGGCCATAACAAATAATGTCAAGAACCGATAGATATCTGAAAAATTATCAGAAGTTTGGAAATTTAAAAAACATACTTTTTAAAGAACCCCTTAATGAAAGAGAAATTCTCTGGGGTATAAAATAATTAGAAATGAGTGACAAATCAAAGTTCATCATATAAAAATTTGTGGGATCCAGTTAAAGCTATGCTTGGGTGAAACTTAAAGCATTAAAAATTTATTTACACAGGCAGAAACTGAAGAAAGTAGAGCAAATTAAAACCAAAGCAAAGAATGAAAGAAATAATAAATACAGAAACCAATCAAATTTAAAACACAAAAACAAATATGATCAGTGACATGAGAGGCTGATTACTTTAAAATAGGAATAAATTTATAAACGTCAAGTTATACTGACCAAGAACAAGAGAAGGTTGCAGATGACAAGTATTGGAAATGAAAGAGGCTGTCAATACAGGGCCTCCATGTACAGTATAATATGTGAGTACTTTTAACAGTTTTATCATAAAGTTGACATGCAGATGAATTGGACCAATTTTTTGAAAAGTAAATAGTCATAAAACTTATGAAGAAATAATGTAAATAGTCCTATATCTATCAAAGAAACCTTCCAGCAGACCCCAGCCATAGGTATTTTATTGTTGGTAGGAACAAACTATTAAATAAAGAGTGGTAATCCTACTCAGTCCTATCCAGGAAATATTGTAATTAAGAAAATTACATACCAGTACCACTTATAGATAAGATGGTACTAGAATCCTCAATAAAATATTAACTAACCAAAGTCTGAAATGCAAGGATGTTTCAGTATTTGACAGTCAATTGATATATTTTATGAAAATGCTCAAAAAGATTCACAGGATCATGTCAATACATGAAAAAGCATTTGGTAAAATTGAACACTCATTAAAAATTTTATCCACTGCCGCTCTTCTCCCTGCCAAACTCATATGCATATATGCTTTTACATGAAACAGGCTTAAAAGGTGGACATTAAAAAATTATGTTGTATAATGTCATGATATCATAATATACTACACAAGAGTGAATCATGCATTCTCTGAAGGCTTCACGTAGGAGAGGCATAAAAGTGCTTCAAATGAAAGTTACAACTTAATTTTTGAAAATGTCATCTGTGACTTTATGGATTAGTAGGCTGGATAGTTTAAGAAAACCGGAGGAAATGTAGTGTAAAGTGGTCAGAAACAACCTATAAAGTTCATCTAAGTCATGTGTAGATGGAATACTTTAGTAAATTTTGTGAGGTTATATAGAAAATAAATTATTAAGATGAAAAAACTGGAGAATTACAGACTATAAATTAAAGAAAAAATCACCGAGGCTAGTGAGTCATCATATCATTTCCCATGACTTAATCTATTTATATATACTAAGACTGGGCTACTTGACTCATATTCAGTTCAGATTTTGCATTGATTCTGAACATTTTTCCATTTGTGTTTGTTACAACTGATATTTTCCTTTATCCTTAAGTTACCACACTCTACACTCATCCATCTTTTGTTTCCTGACATTCCAGCATAACTCATCATTACATGGCTGTTGCCTTTATAAGGGGCACATACATCCCCGAATCTGCTTATCTCCCTTACCTGTTTCAAAACTACTTGATGAGATCTAAGTCTTTAATAATACTTTAAATTACAGATCACCTCCCATTCTCACATCCTCTAGAAGTCTCTTGACCCCTTTTTCTCTGTCATTACTATTTTTTAGTCGTAACTTCTAGCATATGTGTTTTACTTACTATTTGTTGTCTTTATTTTTGTAAGCCACCCCAGGGATAAGATTTTTGTTCTTTTGTTTGTTGATGTATCCCAAATCTCTGTTGTGGTGTCTGAGAGATGGTAGGCATTTAGTGAAAATTTATTAGAAAATTGAAAGTTTGATGCAGGGTAATAAATGGTGGGTTTTTTGTTTTGTTTTGCTAATATCAGTTGAATTCAGATTCTTTAACAGGAGTTAAAACTCCTGTGACTTGTATTTTAGATTTCTGTAATCCAGTTTAGCTGTTATACCTAAGCATTGCTCAGAAACTCTGGCTTAAACCTCAAAGCTCTTCCTGACTTAGATGGTAGTGACCTCCCCATGAGGCCATCTTTTGAAGTATATTATAAACAGTTCAAAACAATAAGTAAAGATAAACCTGTTCATTTGGCCTTTGAGTTTTCTTTGTTCATTTTTGAAAGCTTTCCAACTTTTCATTCTTGGTTTGAACACAAAATGAGACTTGAATTGTTTCTGTATTAACATATGAGCACAAGTCATCCGATGAAAACTAATATCCTCAGACCAAAACATGGTACCAGAGATAAGAAAATGGCTCTGAGGTTGCCAGAATTTGGCTTTAGACAGTAAACAGGCTACTCTGAGAAATACTCTTTTAAGTTATGTACTTGAAAATTTAAGGAAGCTCCGGCAAATTCTGTGGCAGAAAATCCTAATATTCAAGTAATTGAAACATCCAGGGTTAAGTGTACCATGGTAAGTTTGATTCAGTGTCTTTGTTGTGTAAATTAACCTCTGTATGAATGCTTTATAGTAAAATTAAGGTTGAGGAGTAAATAGGTAACAGTGTAGATTCTAAACACAGAAAGTCCTAGTTTCTAAAGCAATTATGGGCTGTTGGTGGGGGCAGGGGCAGGGTGGTAGGCAATCAGCAGAGCCCAGGCCCCCCACTGTGGTGTGGACCCCAGCCCATACCCAGCCTGCTGGCCCAGGCACAGGACAAAGCAACAAGGCTGAGCCCCAGCCTTGAGCGCTGGGAATTGCAGCAGGGAGCTGCCCTCTGTGCAGACCTGGAAGCAAGGCGGGCACCATACAGGCATTAGGAGCCCTGCTTAATGGTGCCTACCCCCTTCCTGCTGGACCCAGGCTAAGGAGGCAACAGCTTCTCTGCTGGCCGGCCATCGCCAAGCTCCAGGCCTCCCTTCCTGCTGCTGAGCCTGGGCTATGGGCTGCAGCAAGCACCACTGTTGGGAGGATGTGACATATTTGGTGGAGCACATACAGGGTGATACAAAAGATCCTAATTATCTTACTGCTAACAAAGTTATGGACCTAATGAACATAGCCAAGCTGAGTATCAAGAGCTTGGTTGAATCAGCTCTGAACCTGGGTAAGACTCCGGGCTTTATGTGCCCCTCCAGTAATTCTACATGATGATGAAACACTGAGCGTGCTTGAAAACCAAGAAAACTTTTCTTGGACAAAGTGAGTCCTTCTGGGGTCTCTAGAATGGGTAGAAAAACTTACACCAGAAGCTGCAGAGATAACAGCAAGTATTCCAGGATAGAAGACACCAAGTAGACAGAGGAAGATCCTGGCTTCCTTTAGCATTAATGGAAAATATTCAACCAACAATTGGATAAAAAAAATGTGGTATCTATATACTGTATAATGGAATACTACTTGGCTATAAGGGACAAATTTGAGACATTTGTAGGAAAATGGATGCACCTGGAAAATATAATTTTCAGTGAAATAAATCAGACACCCAAACTTAAATACTGTATGGAATCTGAGTTAGGCAAAGTGCCAACTAAAAGAAAAATAAGGACAGAATAAGACAAGGTGATGGATCTGTTGCAGATGAGAAGTGTTCAGGGGTGAGGGAAAGGGAGGGGAAACAAAGTGAAGATAGGCCACATACGAGGTCCTAATCACCTCAGTGAATATGGACATTGTGTGCCGTAAACATAAATGAAGGTTAATAATATCAACAAGAATGAAAAGGGGGAAAGGAGAACTAAAGGAAGCAGGGAAGGAGATTTTAAAAAGGAGCTCTGTTATGTACATATATCAACTACCCAAGATGATTGTGAAATGCATGTACTGCAAACATCTACTAATAAAATTATAAAAAACAAAGAAACTGTCAGAATATACAGATGCATTGATCAATAAAAAGGGACTTCTCAGTGAATTCTATGAACCAAGTGCCTTCATGATGGAAGAAGGAGGAGCTATAATTGCTGGTCTGTTGGTGGGTATGAATGTCATTGATGCTAATTTCTGTAGGAAAGCAGTTTTGGACTCTCATCTTGGAATCAGAGATTTTGTGTGTATCTCAAGGATGAGAATATCAGTAAGGACAGTTAAAGGGATGGTCAAATTACTGAAATTCTGGACCAGAAGAATTCAACAGACATCTGAATACTACTATGAATAACCTTCAGGCAAAAGTAAATGCATTAGAAAAACCCAACACTAAACTGACCAAGGAGCTTGCACTTGCAAACTACAGGATTATTACCTTGCAAGAAGAAACGGAATCTAATCGGAAGGGCCTTCAGCAAGAGTGGTGTAGATCAGCATGAGACAGTGTGTGGGCTTGGCCAGGAGGAAATGGTTAAACTGCAGGACAAAACTGCATGGGCTCTTCAGGGAATGAGTGGTTAAACTGCAGGACAAAAATTGCACAAAGAAACCATGGGCCAAAAAGCACACAGGCTCTGTGAGAAGTAAATAATTAAGCTGTGGGGCAAAAAAACACACAGACTCTGTGAGGAATGAATGATTAAACTATGGGACAAAAGCACACATGTTTGTGAAAATCTAATGGTTAAAGATAAGTTTACATTAGTGAATCATGCTGTATGCAGTCTTTCCACTTTCCCCAAGAAAAATTAATTATCCTTGAGGCAACTCCTTGCTCAAACTATTTTTCTCCTGCCCTTTTTTTTTTCCCCCTTACACTGATATTTTAAGTAAAGGCCAGAGAGTTCATGGCTTCAGGATTTTTTCTTCTCTAGAGTCTCAAGGAATAGCCCCTCTGGGTTTCTCATAC
Source organism: Chinchilla lanigera (assembly GCF_000276665.1). Classification (NCBI taxonomy): domain Eukaryota; kingdom Metazoa; phylum Chordata; class Mammalia; order Rodentia; family Chinchillidae; genus Chinchilla; species Chinchilla lanigera. The sequence continues at coordinate 5,059,825 of NW_004955432.1, forward strand.
TTGAACCAAGTCTCATCTCGAAGTAATCTTTTTCATCTGCTATACTGTCTACAGTTGCTCACTGCAACAAGACAGAGACAGAGCTATCAATGAAGATGCTGGACAAGGAAGTCTGAGAAACAAAAGACCCTGATGTCTGAGGCAGAAACTAGATCTCAGAGCTCTCAAGAATGGACTTGCCTTTAAGCTGCAGAATGCAGCCTTAAGCATATAACAGAAAAGTGAGGTAACCACACATTAGAAGAAAACACTAACCAGATAACTGCTGCCATTAAACAGCTGCAACAAAGACTGTGTCAGGCTAAGGACACCAGCTACTAAGGTAGATAACCAGCTCGTCTAACAAGACTCTAGGGACAAGGTCAGCAGTCTGTAGCTGTTAAATAGAGGCTCTCACCAGGCAGCAAAACCATCTCGTGTTAGAACTAAACAGGAAAAAGAAATAAACTTACAAAAAAACCAGCAGCATGCCAGGAAAGGTTCCCTGAAGCCAGAACCCAAGGCAAATGGCAAACACAAAGCCCCTGGGAGAAATCACAGGCTGGAGTCTCACCCTAAGCATGAACAGGATCAGTTGCTGCTCTCTGAAAAGCCCCAGGAGTGTCAGCTGTGCCAAGAAGATGGCAGCCTGACAAAGAAATACAAGAACTGCTGAGGAACCCTCTGTAATACCTATTCAACAAACTGCCTCTTCAAGCCTGAGCAAGTGTGCAATCCCTGTTACAAACAGCTGATGAACTGATATACCAGCCTGCCATGAGGGCAGAGGCCAACACCAGGACTGGAATATCCATGCCAGGCCCTGATGTTAGGTCCCCCTAAAGCCCAGTCCTTAGAGTCAAGTAGAGAGTTGATAGGAATGGTTTAAGTAAACCATATCCAGAGAGAAAAGGCAGTGTTTGGGGGTGCTGGAAATTCTGCTCATTTTCCCTAATGACTATATAAATAAAAATTACTTAGTTGACCCTTGCTTTTCTACATCAAAACCAACACCACCTGAAGGGTTTATTTTATAGCATATCTTGGAAGGGCTATTCATTTTTGGAACAGTGATGATAATACTGGGGTTGATGCAATATGAGAGAGTCCAATCAGATAAGAATAAAAAGAAAGGGCTGGAGATGTAGCTCAATGGTGAAGCACTTGTGTAGCATATAGAACACCCTGGGTATTGTCCCTCAGCACTACAGGGAGGGAGGGGAAGAAAAGAAAGAATTTTTAAAAATGATCATGTCCCTGTATTGCATTTAGAGCTTCAAGGGAAAAGGCAAAAAGTTGAGATCAAAATGAGAGATGTTGCCTACTTTCCCAGGTGCTGGAAGACACAAACACTGTTTCCTCTTCACTGCTACTGACGGCCTCTTTAAAGTAGCTCTACCAAACTGAACCCAAACTCAGGGAAAAGAGAGTAATATACATCTGAATGTATTGAAAATATTGTAATATAATTTCATGACCGACCAGAATTTTCTAATTGTGGCCTGTAAGTGTTTTCATTAGCAGATCAAGAAGAACATTTGTTGTTTTCCTACTTTATGGCTTCAAAAATAAGAACTTGCCCTTTCCAGAATCCTCTATTACAAAACAAGCCATCAAGAGCTCTTCCCAGTCTCTCCAAGTCATGATGGAAATTTGTAAGGAGTATTACACATGAAGTTTTTCTTTTATGCATAGGGAGTGTTGATTAAATCAAAGCTAAGTTAGGTATAGAGTAAACAAGTTTAATTTGTTGATGGCTGAGAATATAGTTAGCTCATTATTAACTTGCTCCTTGACTAAGAAACTCCTTTTTCTAAACCAAGAATCAGAGATGGTAAACAGGTTTTTTGGAAAGGACAATACTCAGACATCCCTTAGTAAGAAAGTCTGTGGGGAAGAAAGTACATTCAGCAAGGGAACTAAAGAAATAGTATAGTCTATTTTGACTTTGTTATAAGTGTCTTTGTTTGCATCCAGTTAATATCTAAGAAGACAATTTTGTAACTAGTTAGAACTCTGGGACCACATTATTTAGTAAATTTTGTCTCCTGTAGAGGATGAAAGCCTTAGAAATAGCTTGTTGTTCCATAAGTCTGGCCTGTTACTTGGTGAAGCTAACATTTAAAAGTATTAAGGGATATTAAGAATAATACTTCTGGCCAAAAAAGAAAAAGCTAAGTCTGAAGCATCACATAGTACAGAAAAATAAAAGATTTTGAAGGTGACAGTATGGTGGTAAGAAAAGCTGGAGAGTAAAGATGCCAGAATGAGAGAGCTGCTCGTGGCCAATGAAACATTAGAATAAACAACAAAATAAACAATAGTTTTGGAATAAAACCAATGACAGAAAATAAATATGAGTAGATATCAATAGAAGTAAATAATAGGGGGAAAGAGACAGTTCTTCTTTTTGAAAGAATTTATATCAGTGAATTAGGAAAATAAAAATAAACATTAACAATAGTAACAAGTACTTCAGTAACACAGTACTAAGAACCCATCAGTGGCTAAGAAGATCTACTTGAGAATGTTAAATTAAATGTGAAGACAAGATATTTGCATATCTTAAACCTTCTTTAGATACTAATTACAAAATTTTATTAATTACAAAGGTAGAAGTATTTCCTTCTTGTAGAAAAACTCAGCAAGAAAGACTGAGGAATAATTATAGGTTAAAGACTAAAGAGACAGCACAACTAAGTATATGGGATACTAGTCTAGATCCTAGGATATAAAAATACCAGTGGGAAACACTCGTAAATATGAATAAAATTGGTAATGTAGTAAAAGGTCTTGTACCAGTGTTAACTGCTTACTTTTGATAAGCTAGAGTATGTACAGTGTTAATGTACAGAGAGTAAAACTATTCTAAAAACCTAACATACAACATAACAGTATCAATTGTATGCATTATTTACCTGAGTAAAATGAGAAATTCACATTCATACAAATAACTGTACACAAATACTTATAGGCTCCTTCTTCATAATTATCCAAACTGTAAACAGTTTATATGACTTTCAGCTAAGAAATGTGGAACACACTTGTTTATGTACAAAAGGAACTACATAGTAATAAAAAGAAAATGTTTATTGATACAGCAATAGAAATGAACTACAAATCGGTGATGCCAAGTAAAAGAAACCAGACTAAAGAGCGGAGCAAGATGATGGCTGCGTAAGATTCTCTGGCGCCCATTCCCCACAGACACACCAAGATGAACAGCCATTCACCCGTTAAACTCCTAGTCCAACAGCTAAGGAAATTAGGTGGAGGTATGAACCAACTATTGATGTTTTGGAAGTCACAACTGAACAGAAAAACAAAGCAGAACTTCCAGTAGGGAATAAAAGAGCAAGTGGAACAAACAAGAATTCGCTACATCTTACAGAATGGTAACAAAGTAGTTTCAAATATTCTGTTCCTGTGAGATTATCACTTCAAAGTGTCAAAGATGCATATTTTAAATGCTTGGTCATCTTGAGGTGCTGTTAGGAGGTGGTGGAACCTGTAAATGGTGGAGAGGTCTTCCAGCCTCTGGGGCATCCCCCCGATAGCCTGCAACCCCTTCTTCCTCCTTTCTTCTGCATCCCGGCAATCAGGTGGTTTTGCCACATGCTGCTGCCATTAAGGTGCTGCCTCACCACAGTTCCAAAAGCAATGGGGTCAGCAAATCAGACTGAAACCTCCAGAATTATGAGACCAAACGACCCTTTTTATCTTTATAAAGCTGCTTATCTCAGGCATTTGTCACAGAAATAAAGTTAACACAGGAAATTGGTCCCAAGAAGGGTCGAGGAGTATCATTGCTTTGACTGCCTGATGATGTGTGTTATGGTTTGTGTCTCGATGTCCTCCTAAAACCTCATGCAGTCATAGAGTTTTTTGGGAGGTGGCTGAATCTAGTGTGTTGTTGATTCATAGTTCAGTGTTGGGATTAAGGATTCAGGGATTAAGGGTGGGTAATTGCTGAACCAGTCCACTGATTGGATTGGCACCACCGTGATCCCAACAGAGTGGATGCGACATAAAGGACAGAAAAGGCTTGTCTAGCATGCTTTTTGCTTTTACTCTCTTCTACAGCCATGAACTGTCACCCCTCTTGGCATGTGCCACCCTGCTTTGGAGCCAGTGGATTATGGACTGAAATGTCAGTAAACTGTGAACTAAATAAACCTTTCCTCCCTTAACTTGTGGGTGTCATCTATTTTGTCCCAACCATGAGAGAAAATTAACCTAGACTATGTGAAAAAGCCTTTAGAACTGGTTAGCAGTAGGAGACTGGAAAGGTTTGGAGAAGCGGAGCTTAACAGACATTCAGGAGAGGGCTCGGAAGACTAGAATATTATAGACATATGGAGAGCAAAGGCTGTGCTGATGACGTGTTAGTGGAAGTAAGGATTCTGTTAGAAATTGGACTCAGATGGGGCTGGGGATTTAGCTCACTGGCACAGCGCCTGCCTGGCAAGCGCGAGGTCATAAATTCGATTCCCGGTACCAAAAAAAAAAAAGAAATTGGACTCAGAGCCCCGTGTGTTACACTGTATTACACTACCATTCTGTGTTGCCCAAACACAGATCCAAAAGCAAAAAGGACTAACTAATCATAGGTGAATAGCTCCAAAACTGTAGGCCAAAACAATGCTTTTTCCTTATAAGTTTCTTATTTCAAGCTTTTGTTACTGCAGTGGGAGGCTGGCTAACACAAAGATCCAGTAGTTAACTAGGCAGAAGGATGAACCAGCAAGCCTGAAGATGGGTCAGTTGACATTACCCATCAATTCGGAAGAGAAAGATAAGAATGGAGGAAATGAACAGAGCTGAAGAGACTTTGGTACAGTATAAAGCATCCTATAAAAGTAGAGAGAAAGAGTAGATTAATGGCCCAAATCTGACCATGTCATAGTTTATTTCAGTGGTGGTGAACCGTTTAGAGATGAGTGCCCAAACTAAACCAAAACCCAGTTACCTATTTATTGCAAAGTGCCAACATGCTATCAAACCCGAATACTGAGGCTTTAGTTAGAAAAAACAGTTCATACAGTAACATTTTGTTGTTGTTGTTTTTTTTCTGGTACCGGGAATCGAACTCACAAGCTTGAGCTTGCCAGGCGTGTGCTGTGCCGCTGAGCTAAATCGCCAGCCCCTCAGTAACATCTTTTGTTTTAAAAGAAAAACAACATGTGGGCCATAGGTTTGCCACCACTGGGTTTTTTATATACTTTTTTGAAGAAAATCCTTTCAGCCATGTTTTCATGAAAATTGTTACTACTTCCATAAGTTTTGGGGTCTATAAATCATAAATAATAGAAACATTTCCAGAGAGATAATATGATTTAGACATTAAGAACTGATGTTATCTGCAAGGACAAACATTCTATTCTGGTTTGCATTTTAGTGTTGATAAATTTTCACTTTAGTTTGTTGTGGTTTTAGCAAGGAATGTTCTAATATGAGCTTCAGCTAAAGTACTAAATTATAGATCCTTTTATATGTATGTTTCCAGATCTAATATTTATTAAAATGTTGCAAAGGGATAAAGAATTAATGGTAGAAACAAGACATGGTACAACTTTGTAGATCCTTCTTTCATTTTTCTTTTTTCTTTTTTTTTTTTTTTTTGGTGCTAGGAATTGAACTCAGGACCTTGCACTTCCCAGGCAGGAACTTGTGCTGCTGAGCTATATCTCCAGCCCTTTTCTTTCATTTTTCATGCTACAGTCCTGGCTGTGTTGGTTTTTTTTTGGTTTTCCAGAAGATCTAAGGATTTGGCAGTGTGTGGAACTGTATCCCATTGGAGGTTTCAGTGTTTGCTTGTGAGGAAAGGAAATTTCATTTGTTCACAAATTGGATAGTGGAGTTTTCCCATGTAATTATACTAGTGTTACTTTTCCATATAGCGATCATTAAAGAATAACTGGAAGCTATAACAAATATTTTCCATAGAGTAGGGATTTATGTGTTGGTTAAACTGATAAACATTTTACTTGTTGTCAAAGTGCTTTTCTTTTAATTTAGGAAATAAAAACCATAAATTTCAACACTTTTTAGGAGGGAGGAGAACTGCTCTTCCAAAACATATTTGTTTATATCTTGTACAAAAGTTAACAGTAGAAAAATATTTTAATGTTAAAAACAGTCTGAGCTACACAGTTCAAAAGTGAGTAATTTTTCCTAACCAGTTGTATAAATTCTGAGGGGCAAAGTAAGCAAATTCAGCCAAGCCTTGCCTCATTTAGAAGTCCACTGTCATCATCAGTTTCTTCCATTTGGGAAAGAGCAAGAACAACTGCTGCTGAGACTTAAAAACACCTCAGCCTCTCCAGTGGAACAGAACATAGTGGCTGCTTGATACATGTGCTGAATATAGCTCCTGGTTATCCTAATTGAGTTCATTTTACTTATTAGTGACAAGTAGTGTTTTTGCTTGAAGATAATGTGTACTCCTTTTATTAGAAATACTCAGTTTGGAAGTATCAGCTTAATTGTAGGTTTCTTAAATATATGTGTGTTGTGGTTGTTTTTTTTTTTTTTTAAAGAGATTTCTCAAAGTAGCAGATGGCTGACTCACCTCCCAGTACCTCTTCAAGGTACTGTATACTGGTGATGACTCCCACCACTAAGCTGCTTGGGGAGGGCTTACTGGGGAGGGCTGGATCAGTTAAATATCTTTTGTAATGCATTGCATGGGTTTTGTAAAACTTTCAGCTTGTTTGTATTTTAACCCAGAGGGCACAAATAAATTTATACTAATTTTTAGAATTGATATCTCATTCTAAAACCATAGTATACAATTATTTGTTCTTCTTCCTCTCCCATATGACCCAGTATATTTCTTGATATTTCCTGATTTAAATCATTATTTTATTACTAATGTGTATCAGTCTTATTTGCATTTTATGATAGCTTTTAATGGTACAAGGTTTATTATTTCCTCAGTTTTGTAAATGTGTGTAATATTTGACAGTGTGCAAACTGGAGACTTGGAGAAACTGCATTTTTTTAGTCAGTAAAACATGAGTGGGTGTTATTAACAATTGCTTTGCAACTCTTAAAGCATTAGTGGAACTACATTTCCTAATCCCTTTCTCCCAGGCACAATGCATATATTTTTATTAGTGACTTCCTGCTGGTATGTATATGCAGAAACACTCATGGGGCTCTGTACTTACGATATTACCTTTTATTAATTTTTAAAATAAAAGTCATTTTTAAAAGATTATAATGGATAAAGTATAAAATGTAGGAAATAAATATTGTCTTGTTTCATTAATCCTAATTCCCACAAGTACTTACTCTAAATAATTACTTTTGTTCTATGCTTTGTATGTATGACCTGAGTTACTACTAAATCAGGTTACATTCGTTTCTTCAGGGGGAGACATTTCTTCAGGGACACACGTTTATGTGTGGCTGCCTGTTTGAATGTTAGCCTTCAGTATTCTAATTCAGTCCACCTGAGTTTTAAGCCTTATGTCCTGTATTTGGAGACATGGTAAAGTTACTGCGGTAGAAAAGCCTGTTAAGTCAGTTCACTTTTCAGGTTTTTTTTTTTTTTGTAAAGCTGATACTCTTAAATTTTTTTTTGTTTTGGAAGATGAAGAACTGACTAATTTTTATGCATTCTGATACTTTTATATGTTTGTGATATATTTTTATCAGGGAACTAGATACTGTAACAAAAGATAATAATTATATTTTATAAATGACATAATGGCTACATTATTTGTGTGAGGCACTCTGTAGCATACCTAGCTAGCAGTATAAGCGCAACCAAGTACCTAATCTGGATTCTGACTTAAGATTCAGTTTAAAGTATAACTGAATTTAACTTTTAAGTTTTAAAATATTTTCTTTTTACTACATCATTATGAGCTTTACTTAGAAAATTAATAAGAATTTAACCTTCAAAGCTGGATGCCATAAATATAAGCCTCAACTGGTAATAGTACTTTGTTAAAGAAAAAAATTCTGACCACTTGCAAAAGTGAGATTTTTTTCTGTGTAGTGAAAAATAGTGGAGAATGCTACATTGGCTTTTATAAATTAGCAGTATGGGCCTGGGGATATAGCTCAGTGGCACAGGCACCTGCCTGGCAAGCACAAGGTCCTGAGTTCAATTCCCGGTACCAAAAAAACCAAAAAGAAATATAAACAGTATGAAGTTTAGAGTGGCTGCTACAAACTTTAAAGTGGAAAAAAAATTATATATCTAAATGTTTATATAGTGGCAAAATAGATTCATAAGTAATAAATTTCTTTTAAATATCTGCTGTATTTTGCAATGATATCAGAGTGGTTTATTAAAATTTGGTGGGACTATCTTGTCTTTTGTTCTTGTCTAGATGAATAGCAGCTCTTTGATATTTTCAGGTAGGTAGTGTATTGTTAACTTTAACAGAACTTCAGTTAGGATACTAGTTTTTCATTTCCCATTTATATAGCTGAACCCTCTTACAAAATACAGAGAAAATCACTTAACAGATTCATTTATATTTTGTGTAACATTAATAAAAGATGATATATCATTAACCACTGCTTAGTAGAGAAAAATTTAGAAAATTTAGTTCCTATTCTTAAACTGTCTTACTCTGGCCATAAAACAAAATACAGGCAAAACATGGACAAATGCTGGATGCAAATATAGGTAAAAGAATGTAGAAGAGTAACTTTAGAGTAACATTAGACCCTGGAGATCCCAGGCTATTTTTAGATGCTAAAAATGAGACAATTTAGTGAGAAATAAATCAGATAGTTTATCACTAGTAGATTGTGTTTTAGTCTAACAAACTTTAGCCACTTATTTCTGTGTCTAAAATGAATTAGAGTTGAATTGATGTGATACAAATAAATTTTCAAAGTCCCTTATAACTTTTTCATTGGTATACAATAACAGTTTCCAATATTTACAATTGAAAGGGTATACTCATGTCTGTACTCATCAGAAACTTGAAAATGAAACTTGTAACAGCATAGCTCTTCTTTAGGATAAAATTTCTCCAAGATATTATCAATTTCTTGTTATTTGATTTTCTTTTGTGATTATTTTTAAAGAAAATGAAAGTGAGAGTGGTTATTTATGTTTAGTGTTTACTTTTAAAGGCATGATCAGTTTGTAGCTTTGTTTTTTAATTTTCCTGTGGAATACTGGTTATAGACTCTAGCAGTTAATCTACGTTTAAATAAAAGTGATAAATAATAAAATCTGAAATAACCAATTGAACACTTCTACTTTGTATAACTAAATTTGGCTCTTTTGTGGATACAGAAATTAATTATTTAAATAAAATTTAGGACATACAGAAAATTTACATGAGAGCATATTTGAAGCCTCCAGCAAGTGAATCCAACTTTTCTTTTCTTTTTTTTTTTTTGTTTTTTTCCAGTACCAGAAATCAAACTCATGACCTTGCGCTTGCCAGACAGGTGCTGTGCTGCTGAGCTAAATCCCCAGCCCAATCCAACTTTTCTTAAAGCACATTCTTTTGAATGCGAAAAGTTTAGGGTCTTGCATTAGAAAGCTTGCTTTGGAATCCTGTCATGCCCATGAACCAGGAAAGAAGCCAGATCCTCACCTCTAGTTTTGAGTAAGAAAAAAGTGAAGATACCCCTGATTTACTTAAGATCCCTACAAGTTGTGATGATACACCACCCTGCTAATTGGTTTCTCATTTTCTAATTTAGGAAGCTGTGCCATGATCTTTTATATAAAAGCCTTGTAGCCTGCCCATGGCCATAGTCCCAGGCATTTAGTGGTCAGCTTTTCTCTACTCAACCTAAGCCTAAATTTCTTTCTGTCTTTGTTTTCTGTTCTCCAAAGTGGGATTTCTTCTCTTTCATTCTTTTCTTTTTCTTTGTTTCTTCCTTCTTTTTTCTTTCTTTTTTAGTTTTTGACAGGTTTACTTTACAACTTACAAATTATTTTCCTCAGCCATGTGAAAATTTAAAATTGTGTTACAGAAGATCAAGTTGTGCCCTATGCAAAAGTGCTAGCATATTCCCTTACAAAGGAAATTCTTTTGGTCATGGGAATCTGTGCTTCACCTTTCTTCTTGGTTCTGTCTGGGTTTTCACCACTGGTGTTGCCACCAGTTAGTACAGTGTTGCCTTTTCCTTGTCTGCTTCTCTGACTTCTGTTTTTGTACTGCCTTTGTAAGAGAGATTCTTGTGACACCCTCGTCCTTCTCTGCCAGTGGATAATACTCTACTTCTTAAGGAAAGTCTGGCAGCTGTACCTATCAGTTTGAACTTACAGAATGACCCAAAATGTTAAAAGGCAAGGAAAATTGGTTGAGATTCAAACCATTTTGAGGAGATAAATTTAGAATGGTTGATAATGGGGAAAGATTGGATTGGGAAATAAATTTTAAAATTTTTTCTAGATTCAGAGCAACTGGAAAAACTTAACTTTGAACATCATTATTGCTCTGTTTTGTGATGCAAGGGGAACTTGGTTTCCTTAAACAGGTGTTTGTACCAATAATTGATAACAGTACCAATAATTAAGGTTAATCTGTTACTAATATGGAGTAAGTTGTGTGCTACTTGCTGTGCATGTGTAACCTCTGATCCTCACAGTTGTGCTGTTGGGTATGAACTAGCATCATTCTCAATTTGCAGAAGGTCACCTTAAAGAATGGTCACCATAAAGATAGAATTTGCAGAAGGTCACCATAAAGACATTTCCTAATGTCACATAAATAGAAAGTGATCTAATTCGAACACACCTGACTCGGAAGCCTATGTTCTTACCCTCCTGGATATCCTTCCATCCCTGTACTCATCCCGCGGATGGCTAACAAACTGGTAACATGAAAAGCACCCTAAAGGCAAATATATATATGGAGGTATTATGCCAGGAACTCGAAGATAGATGCCAAAGGAAAAGTGCTAGAGAAAGATTAAGAGAAAGAAGAGAGATACCAGTATTCTTACGGGTTTTGTATTTGTAGATAGTAGGACTTGATTTGTAAAGAGACATTTAATTATATGTTACTTGAATAAGGATTTATAGGTCCTTGGTATTTTTATTTATATAGACATAGGTATATGTATTTGTCTAAATAATTGATGTAATCTAACATACAGATACTATTTGAATGTCATCAACACTGTTACTATATAAAGGTACTAGTAGGATTTTAAAATACAGGTTGTTATGTTTGTTGTCATTAAGGTGACCTGTTTATGCTGATCGGCCAATTCATCTGTTCAACAGATATTTACTAAATGCCTGTTGTGAGCCAAACATGGTGTCAAGCCCTGGAGATTTATCTGCAGACAAATAAGGCAAAACTCCTGCCTTAGTGATTTTATTAACCAATATGAAGATAATCAAGCAAAAAATTATAAGAATGAGTAATCACACAGTATTGTGCCAACAGTGGGACTAATTGTAGAGATCACACCAGCTTACTGTGAGAGAAAGGGAGGCTTTTTAAAAATGTGCTGAATACAGAATCGTGATTCTTAGAATTTCCTTTAGTTGATTAGCCATGAGCACATCATTAGAAATACCAGCAGAACCTTTTAAAAAATACCTATCCCTTGGCTTTCTCTAAGTGATATACTGTTCAGTTTGTGGGGAGGCCAGACCCCTGTGTTTTTAAAAAGTGATCTAGTTATTCTAATGTGCTTCCATTGGTGGGAACCACTTGGATATCATTTCAGACGTCACTCTTAAAATGGAGCTTGCTGACAAGAATAGTTTTTGATGTCTCTGAGAGAAGTTACTACCGGGGAAGGGAAGATTTGGGATAAATACAGTTAAATCTAAATGAAGCACACACTTAACATATAAAAGTACATTCTTCTGTGTTAAGGTTTTACAACTTCCCTTAGTAAGACTAGTCACTCTGGACTAGTAAAGAAAGTATTACAGTATCTCTTAGATGTTATTTAAAGATAGTAAGTGTACAAAATGGTTCCCATGGGCTTCATACTTGAGTCCTACATAGAAGTGTTAATAGTGGTACAAGGTATACACAGTAGAGTACTTGCTCATGAACACACAGTGATCTAAATTCTCATCTTCTGTTGAGAGATGAGGATATTGAACGGCTGAAGTGTTTCTCATGGGTCAGTGACTAGATGAGAGCTAGTGAGTGACCGTTAGGGGGAGATTTATAGATGAGAATGGGTGAGTGGAGGATGGCGACTCCTCTGTGAGTATGAGTTCTAATGGATCTTATCTTGTTATAAGATGGAGCACACATTGTTTCATGTTTTAACGTCTTCAAGGAAGAGGTTGTCATTTTTTTTTCTATTTTTTAAAATAGAAGGTTTAGAGTTCAGCTAGTTACATGTAAATCATTGTTCAACTTAGTGTACGGGAAACAAGATTTCCTATGCACTGTCTAAAAGATTTAGATAATAAGATATTGAGCTGCAAGATATTTTTAGTGTGTAGTTCCTTTTTGTTTCATTTAACTTGGTGGTTATTGTTGACGAAACTAGGATCCAGACTAAGTCAATTTTCCCAAGTAAAATGACTAGTTGAGGATAGAACGGAACTGTATTTAACGCTTTTGACACCTAGATAAGTGCCATTTCCACAGTAACACACTGTATTACCCTTTATATTGCAGAATTGTGCAGTTCTTTCAATTTGAATTTTCTAGTGTAGTTTTCTTTTATGTTTATATTGCAATTTATCTCCTGAAGGTCAAGTAACCTGGTTTGGTTATGAAAGTCCTCGTAGCTTCTGGGACTACATCAGAGTGGCTTGCCGGAAAGTTTCACAGAATTGTATCTGCAGCATTGAAAATATGGAAAATGTCAGTTCTTCTAGAGCTAAGGTAAGAATTAGTAATTTGCAGTGTGCGTAATATAATTGTAAATAGTTTTGATGTAAGTAGGAAAGCTTGGAACTCTGCAGTTCAATAATGTTTATTTTCTTTCTTTGTTGAGATTAAGCACCTAAGTTTACCATCTCAGAAACTTTTTCCTTTTTTTCCTCTGTTTTTTCATTTCATGTAGTTATTTTAGAATGCTCTTAGCTGGGCATGGTGGCACACACCTGTAATCCTGGAACTTGGGAGGCTGAGACAGGAGGATTACTGAGAGTTCCAGGCCGGCCTGGGCTACAACAGCAAGACCCTGTCTCAAAAAAAAAAAAAAAAAAAAGAATGCTCTTGAGTCTTTACTTGTTGCATCTTAAACTATAGGAGGATATGGAAATACTACAAATTTCATTTTAGGGTGCACAAAATCTTTTTTGTTTTAACTTACTGAATTATCTAAGCCAGTGAGTCTCATTGTTCTGAAGAAACTTGGTGCCTGTGACCCTTTCTGTAAGGGTTTTTAATCTCAAAACCATTTTTATATAATCCTATGTTATTTGCCTTTTCTGCATTAACATTTGCATTGCTGAGCACAAGCAGTGGTGCCTGAGTGTAAACTGAGGCAGTAGCATCCAACTGTACTACAGTAGTAGCATTTGAGTCTTTCCCTACTATATACTCTATACAAAAGTCAGCTTCACCTACAATGCCCATAATAGTGCAGTAAACATTGACTTTATTAAACCTCAACTTTTTAGTTTGTCTCCTCGTAATATCTAAGTAACAAATAGAAAACATGCATAAAGCATTTTGATAGCACATTAAAATTTGTGTTTGCCTCAAGAAAGGCATTTGTGTGATTCTCTGAATTATACACTGAACTAGATGCTTTTTTTCGTATAATACTAGTCTTGCGCTGGGGATGTAGCTCAGCAGCACAAGGGCCTGCCTGGCAAGCATGAGGTCCTGAGTTCAATTTTCAGTACGACAAAAAAAAAAATACCAGTCTTACTAGAAATAAACTTCCACACTGTAATTTGTCAGACTCAAGCATTTGACAGACATTTTCTTGGAAAAAAATGAGAGAAATAAGCTTTCTCCCTGAAGAAGTTACATGAGGAAACAGTTGACAGCACTCACTGCCAAAATTAAAGCTTTAAGTAAAAACTAGACTTTTGGAAAACTCGCACTTACCACCTTATACTTGATAACTAGATGAATCTTGACAACGGTTTTTCTGGTAACATTGATTGCATATTAACAAGTATATCTTTAATTATTTATTAACATTTGGTAGACCTGCATAGATTATATTTTCCAAATGAGTAGTTCAAAATGAGAATTACAAAATCATGCATGGGAAAAGATTAATTCAAAGTGTAAGGTAGACCAGTAGATTTAATGCACCATAATAGTAAAAGGTGTTTGACTTGGTTGCATATTCTACTTTGCAATTAACTTTTAAGGAATTATCTCTTACTGAGTTTTGGTGTACAACCAAAGAACATCTACAAATATCTGAAAAAGCTGCTGAAAGGCTTCTTTTCCAACACTTTGTGTGAAGCAAGATTTTCTTCATATACTTCAACTAAAAGAACACATTATAGCTGATGAAATGCAGAAGCAGATATCTTGTTCTCTGTTATTATGCCAGACATTAAGGAGATTTGAAAAAAATGTAAAGCCAGACTTTTCTCACTTGTTTTTTAAAAGTCATTTTTCATAAAAGAAGATTTAATGTGTAATGGGTTACTTCCTAAATTGCCTGACATTTTAGAATTTTCTAGTCTTGTAATATAGTAAATTTTAATAGATATAACCTATATAGAAGGTCTTTTAAGGTCCTCAATAATTGTTACTAGATTATAAAAAAAGTTTGAGCTAAGTCATATCAGCTTCAGTTTAGGGATTTTATTTATGCTATTAGGTAGCCATAAGTAGAAAATAAAGAGTGGAAATAGATATTTACAGTTTGAAGATCAAGACACAATTCAGTTAATTATGTTAGAAATATAAAAACATAATTCTATCTTGGATGAGTTTGTATAAATTTTCCCTTCATGTTTTCCTTATGGTTTAAGAATATCTTGATTTTTTTTTTTTTTACGTTAAGATTAAAAAGACTACTTGTAATTTGAATGAATCAAATCTATAAAAATAAACATTCATGGTACACAAGCTTTTTTATTTTCAGATTTAAAGTAGGAGATATATATGCACCAGGTGCATTTCTTCAATAGAGGAAAACGTTTATTTATAGAACTAGTGGATCCTCAGCATCTAGGTGACTGAAGAGCTGATAAAATTAGAAATGGAGCATTTGGACTTGCGTGGACCAAAAAAATGGGGACCCTACCTACCCAGCGCTCTTAAGGAGGTTCTTGGGGCTAGTCCCAGCACAGCAGGATGTTGCCCAGCAGAGTTAATGTTTATTCTTTTAAAATTTTGTGTTGAGCATCAAAACACCTTAGAAGAATCATGTTCCAAATCCTGCATTTTAACTTTTTTTGCTCAAGCCTCAAACAGATTCTAGCTAGTAGAGAGAGATCGATCTTTGATTTACCTGGCTATGCTGAGAGAAGTGTGAGGGCACAATGTACTCAAATAATCACAGCTCCTACGTATCAAGATTGAAGGATCAAACACATACGTGAATGGCAGGCTTGCTGCACCTGGAGCTGCAGTCTCTAATGACTTAACATGTGTTGCGCTTTGGCCCTGTCTTGACATATGTGAAAAATGTATCACAGCTAAAGCACCAGACTTGCTTGATAAACAATATCCAACTCTACTTGGGACCAAAATAGTTTTACTTTTTAATACTATATAAGGGGCCAGATTTAGTTTGATTATACTTTTTAAAAAAGAGAATAAAAAATGATTTAAAAAAACATTAGAAACAATACAGAATTTCAGAAAACAAGATAGCAATTCAACAATGGTTATTATCTTGCATGTTGTTGTCCTCAAAGTAGTTGTTCTGGTTACCAGATACAGGCATGCAAAATTGGTCAAACAAATTTAAGCTTTATTTTTTTATTTTTTTATTTTTTTGGTTTTTTCTCTGGTACCGGGAACCGAACTCACGACCTTGCGCTTGCCAGGCAGGCGCTTTTGCCACTGAGCTAAATCCCCAGCCCCAAATTTAAGCTTTAATTGGTTCTTTCAATAAACCAAGAGAAATTAGTAGTACAATTATCTTAGCTATCTTGTGTATGTATATTTCTTTCTTTCTTTCTTTCTTTCTTTCTTTCTTTCTTTCTTTCTTCTTTCTTTCTTTCTTTCTTTCTTTCTTTCTTTCTTTCTTTCTTTCTTTCTTTCTTTCTTTCTTTCTTCTTTTCTCTTTCTCTTTCTCTTTCTTCTTTCCCTCATCCCAGTTGTTATTTTTGAACAGTTTCTTTCCCTTTCAAAATATCTATTGTACCTTTTAGATTTTATTTACTCTTTCAAGTTCTTACACTAGGGAGACAATACGGTGTTTACACATGTGAGTCTGCTTTATTTTACTTATGAGTATGGTCTCTAGTTGCATCCATTTAGATTATACTTTTAGAGTTAAGCATATGACAGTTCAAATAATGGAAGATAGAGGTGATTATGGACTGGTTGTGGAGTGATGACCAATTTGGTATAGAAACATTTAAAAAAATTTTAATTTTTTTTTTTTTTAGTGTTGTGGATCAAACCCAGGGCTTCATGTATGCTGAGTAAGAGCTCTGTCAGTGAGCTGTACCCCCACCCAATTCATTAAATTTAGGAGCATTGAATCTGAATTGTCTGTGTCCTGGAGCCACTGTGCCACTATACAGTATTCATATGGTATTGTAGAAACCTGTCACAATGGGAGATCTAACACTTAATCTCCTAGTTTAAAATGAAATGCACTCCATTCCATTTCTTTGCCTGACCTGTGACAAGTTGAGCCTATTTCCCAAGATTTAAACATAGCTTAACCATAGAATAGAATGTTTAGACTGAAGATTATGTCTATAATCTTTACATCTAGGTTGTATTTACAGTGTTTCTATCATATGCAAGGATTCTGAGACATGAAACTTTTGAGACATAAAATTACATAGGTTTCAGAGTAGATTCACAAACCTTAGAAAATTGACTTCAAAGTACATCAAGTTATTTCACTCTTCTGAATCTTCACACAGTGAAATTTTCCTCATCTGTTCTCATGCTAATTAGTTATAATTACAGGAAGCATAATTTTTATATATTCATATGATCACTGACAAAAATCACTCATAATTGACCAGTTACTACTGTTACTGAATTTGCATGTATTTGCATTGGGTTTTGTTAGTATTCTTACTGGTTTCAAATTCAAGAAATCCCCTTCTCCCTCCCTCCCTCTCTCTCTCATTTCAAAGTATGAGCTGTGTGTTGTTCTTGAGTTCTTCCTCCCTTCCAGCACACTTTTTGTATGGTTTTCACTCTTCATTTTTAAGAGTTCTTGTTTTTTAGGTAAGTTTGACTTTCCTAGTTCATGGTTGTTTATGATATACATTTCTTTTATTATTTAGTTGACATTATTGGAACAGTTTCTGCGTAGTAGTCACATTAACCATTCATTTACCCATGCATCCTCCCATTCAGTAAATTTTTATTGTGTGCCTACACCAGGTCAGATCTGCATGTAGTCCTTAATGCAGTCTCATGGCATAGATCCTAGTCCTACTCTTCCTGGTATTGTTTTGTTCTGTCTTTTGTCTCATTGCTTACTTTGTCTTTTGTTCAGTAGCTGGCCTTGTCACTGCTTGGTCTCAGAGATAGGTTAGCCACTGACAGAGTCAAAGGTAGAGGGGTGTTAATCACAGATGCACCAGGTATATCAACCACTGAAACTTTACAGTAAGCTACTATTGAGAAGAGACCATTTCATTATTGTTTTCTGTCATTGACTTACAAATCATTTTCTCCTCTCTTAACATCCACTTGATGTTTCTGGACCCCGCTGTTTTTGTGTTGGCATAAAAACTGGAAAATGTGTGGAGATCTTGAGAAGCTTAAAAATAGTTTCACAGGCAGAAACTAGAGAGATTCTGATTCTACTCATTTGTTTTATCCTTGTAAAATACTAGCTTTAGATGGATCTTTCTTATACATTGCTGTCTTTATATCACTTTTCTCCCCTTGGCACTAGTAGTTCCAGTACTTAGTTAGCTATGAGCAAGTTACTTATATCCTTCTAGCTTATCCATTTGTTCAACAGTACATATTGAGTGCCTATTACATGACTGTTATAACTGTTATACTGGGGATATAGTGGCAGGTGAATAAATGGCAAAGAGCAAATGCTATGTACGTTACATTATAGTAATACAACAAACAGATTTACACATACACACAATATAATCTCAGAAGCTATGAAAAGAAACCAAAGAAGAGCTTAAAAAGTGATAGGAGTGGTGGTAGAGGGCACTTTTCTTAGGTTGTTAGAGAAGTCCTCTCTGAGGAAATAACATTTGATTCAAGACTTGAATTAAGGAAAGAAATGTTCTGTGCAATTACTGGGCAGAATAAACAAGATAAAGGATAAACGATACAGTCATGATTAAGAGTTTGGAAGTTACCGTCAGTGAAGTGGGTGCTATTTGAGAGATTTCTTCCTTAGTTAGAACAGTAGAGTAGTAAGATTTGCACTTTTAAAAGGTTCACTCAGTGCCATATGGAGCCTACACAAAGGGAGGGCTGGAAGCAGAGAACCTAGTGAAAGGGGCAAAATTGGAGTCTAAAAGAGAGATGCTTGTGGAGGTAAGAAATAATGTTTCTGGTTCCAGTGACAACGCAATAGCTTGTATCAGAGGAACTGTTCTGTAACAGTGATTATAAAGGTTGGATAAAATACACAAAGCTACAAGTTTGAGGCATAAGATAAGAACCAAGCCATGAGAACTTGAGTAGCCACTATGCTGAGAGAAAGATTGAGCTGAACCCCACATTCATATTGGCCTTACCCAAGGTCCTGTGTGTTCACATCGTAGGTGTGGAGGTTAAGCACAAAGTGGTGGAGGT
This sequence comes from Chinchilla lanigera, assembly GCF_000276665.1. Taxonomy (NCBI): domain Eukaryota; kingdom Metazoa; phylum Chordata; class Mammalia; order Rodentia; family Chinchillidae; genus Chinchilla; species Chinchilla lanigera. The sequence continues at coordinate 5,078,610 of NW_004955432.1, forward strand.
GGGTGTTGGTTGTCTTTTATTTATCTTGGCTATAGAAATGTAAGTCGGCACATGGAACTGCCAGTGGAGTCATGCTGTAGAGAGAGTATCTCCAGACAAAAATGTCTGAAATTGTGCATTTAGTATTGCTATGAGGTAGCTATCAACTGAGCTGAAACCAGCAGGTGAAATGTGAAACAGCTAACTAAAGATTTGACATGCTTGTTCTGGAGTGATAGAGGTCGGAGTATAAGGACAAGCAGCATGGAAGGGTGCTGTCAGCACTCCAGGTTTTCATTGGAGGCTCCAGAAGGGTTTCACTTGGGATAAAAGAATTTAGAAGGTCACCCCTAAAAAGGCCTAAACGTGGTGCCATAAATGATTCAAGACAATTTTCTAGTATTTTGTATGCTTCCCACCCCCCAAAAAATTTACTCTGGTAAGAGATAGTAATCAGAATCCTACCACCTTTTAAATAGTATCCATTATTCATCCCAAACTCATCAGGTATATAAAGATCAAATGACTGAAACCAAGAAAAATAAAAAGGGAAACTGAAAGAGGAACTGTCAGGGAAATCAGGCAGGTTTCACTAGGTCTGTGCTAGAAACAGACCTATGAGTGATAAAGATTGTACATTTTTAAGTAATTAAAAAACAAAGTTAATTAAATGCGAATACTACTAGAAAACTGGAATTTTTAAAGAAAGAGCTAACTGCAAAGGGTACATTCTTATCAGACACACAGAGGACTTACACAAAAATTCATTCCTTTCAACAAATTTCACAGGATTTGAATCATGTAAAGTATGTTCTCTAACCACAGTGAAGTTAAGCTAGAATTAATAAGAAAAATAATGAGAATATTCTTTATTAGTGAAATTGGAAAGAACTTCTAAATAACTTACTTATGAAAAAGGAAATCATGAGATGGAAATATATGTGGAAAGTACTGATAATAAAATGCAGCATATAATAAGTTGTACTTAGAGGAAAATATTTTTCCTCTGTATATTTTTGTATATTTTGTATATTTTTATAAGAAAGTAGAGGCTAGAAATCAGTGATCAAAGCTTTCATCTCTACAAGTTCTTAAGATAAGGAATGAGGTGTAAGTGAAAGAAATATTTCTGGTTTTTTTGTTTTGTTTTGTTTTTCTTCCGGTACCAGGAATTGAACTCAACAACCTTGCACTTGCCAGGCAGGCGCTGTGCCGCTGAGCTAAATCCCCAGCTCCAGTGAAAGAAATGTTGAAGAGCAAAATTTTAATAAAATTTAAACAACTATGTACTAGAAGAAAATCTAAAAGTTAAGAGTTTATAGCAAGACTATTGAAGAATATAAAGAATATAAATTATCAATATCAGGAATAATAAGAGAGCCCAGTATACCCTGTAGACATTAAAAATCCCAAAAAAGAATGTTACTAACTTCATTCTGATAAATTTGAAAATTAGATGAATAAATTCTTTGAAAAATGTCACTTACCCCAAAGCTCACATAAACAAGAGGAGGACATCTGTATATCTTGATGCCTGCTAATGATACTGCATCTACAACTAATAACCTTCTCCTTGTGAGCTCATTTTTTAATTGAGTTGTCTTTTTATCACAGCTTTTAAAAGGCATTTCTGTATTTTATGGATGAGAGTCTTTTGTTAAATACATTTATAATGCAGACATCTTTTACCCACACTCTCTGAAATGATGATAATTCACTCTCTGAAATGCTTTTCAGATTTCACTCTCTGAAATGATAATAATTCATCTTTTACCCACACTCTCTGAAATGATAATAATTCATTCCCTAAAATAGGAAAGTAGAGTATATGAGCATTAATGCAGTTAGATTGGTCAGCGTTGAGAGAAACTGAGTTTCCTCTCTTTGAATGATCTCTTTTTAGGCTATGTAGTGAGTTCAAGGATAGCCAGAACCACATAGTGAGACCTTGTCTCAAAAAAAAATGTATCCTTTTCTTTCTTCATATAGTAAAGTAGAGATAGTATTGTAACCTAACACAATTTTGGGGATAAAAATTTTGTACATTAACATTGTAAGGTGCCTAAAGCTCTAAAAATAGGACCTATCACATATTTATTCTTAAGAAGTACTGACTAGCTCTGGTATTGTTTTGAAAAACTCTATTGATTCGTCATTAATTCTTTAATGTAGCTCCAGCTTTTCTGTTTCTTGACTCCAGCAACCTTTATGTCTGTTTTTCTTATATTCTAGTAAAAGTTCTTTGGTTGAAAAAGAAATTGTTAAAATTGGCACATTTTCTCACTAGAGAATTCCATACACGTCAAGGACAGGAAGCTAAGTGCAGTTAGTTCTGTGTGAATTAAAATTAATAAATTAGGAAGCAGGAATTTCCCATATTTCTTATCAACAACAACACAATCTCCTGTGCCTAATTTCCTCAAGGTAGCAACTTTTCCTGCTTCTGTATTGGTGACATTGTGGCCTTTTGATGCGAGATGTCACTATTAGTTTCTGTGTTTTTAGAGGAAATTTCAAGAGAGAATCTTGAGCTACTGGCCAGCTAGTGGCTTGCCTCTTCCTTCCTCTGTTCCAGTCAGCCACCGCTTATTTTAAGTTCTAGGCTTACTCAGAAGGAACAATGGGCCGAGCACAGAGAAAGATGAAAGAGGGGTGAGCTTGTAGGCAAATTGACTGACCTGCCAACTGCTTCCACATTACTCATGTTCTTTCCATTAGTACTGCTGCTTTTAGCCTGACTGGTTTTGTTATTGCCTAGACTGACTCCTTTTTGGCCTTTTCTAGCCAGCAGTTTCACTAGACTTGTAGACATTTTCATGGGTTATTCCCCTTTACTGGTCCTCGGCTCTCATACATACTGTAGTGTCACCTTTATTCTCCACTGCCACTGCCAGGTTTCAACTTTCTATTTAGTCTTCATGAATTTTTCTGGAAAATTGGGAAAAGGTTGAATGAAAATGAAAATTACTGAATGTTAAAATTATCTCTACAAGGAAATCTTTTATTCTGAGTAGTCTGTAAGAAATACTTAGGAGTACTTAAAGATTGATGAATCTCAACTATTGAGAGATATTAATACTTTTCAGTACAATGAAATTGTAGTAACAATTACTTGTTTCTGAGACTCTGTCTCAAATATACCAACTTCTGGATGTTTTGTTCTATTTTGTTTTTTTGGTGCTGAAGATTGAACCCTTTCTAGGCAAGTACTCCTACCCTGAGCTATGTACAGTTTTTGTCTTAAGTTTAAATATTTGGTAATAGCTTTTAGAACTTTCAGGGGGCTCCAGATGAAGCAGCTCATGATTTGGGTGTATGATTCATCATGTAATTTGGAAGTTCACTGTTAGTTGGGTTAAAGCTTCTTCTGGAAGGACAGGATGGGAAATCCTCTTAAGTGGTTTTAGAGCAATTAGTGTCAGGAGAAGACCCTGTTCCTCATGTTTTATAAGGAGACTCATTGTGAATTAAAATACTGACTTGAGGGTTGAAGTAGAGAGTTTTATCCTATGATTATATTATATCATTCAAAACAAGTCTCTAAGTAACTCAGTATTAACATTTTGCCCTATCGGAGGATAGAAAGTTAATTTGAGATGCTGTACCCTACACTTTCTGAGAAACAAAGTACACAGTCTGTATCTTCAAAATTTGCTACATTTATCTACTTAAATATTTTTGTTAGTCTTTATTAAATGTATATTTCAAATGAATTTTTATTTATGTGTTAAAGCACTTATATTTTCAGTAGCATACTAGGCAAAAATATTTTTCATTTTTTTCATATTTCTTTCTTCTTCCTTGTAGGGTAGAGCCTGGATCAGAGTAGCACTCATGGAGAAACACTTATCTGAGTACATTTCTACAGCTCTGAGAGACTTCAAAACAACCAGGTTTTAAAAATCTTTAATTTTCTAATAATTTATTTGAAAGAATCACCTTAAGAGTTAGGAATCATAGTAGAATGCAGTTATTTAGTTTCTAAAGCCTTCAGTTATTTTATTTCCTCCTTTTCTTACTGCTCAGATAAATTCAGTATCTTCTAAGGGAAATGTAATTTGTCAGCTAAACATATATTTACCTACGTTTATGTAAAACATATATACATTATGGCTGGAATATCCTTTTTCTGAATCATTTCTGATTCTCAGTCTTTCAACAGTTGAATCTTTATTCTTTCTATAGATTTTTCCCTGACCAATTTAAAGAATGATCTGTGAAAAAAAAAAAAATTTTTTTTTTTGTACCAGGAATTGAACTCATGACTATGCTTGCCAAGCAGGCACTTACGCTACTGAGCTACATCCCCAGCCCTGATCTGTGAAATTTCTATAGATTCTTTCCTCTTTTTATACTATAGTTTTTCCTTATTTCTTTGTTTATAAACAATGTAATTGAATCATTTATATTTTTGTTTATGTGGTACTGGAAACTAAATCTAGAACCTTTTCACTGAGCTACATCCCGGCCCTTTTTATGTTTTATTTTGAAGTAGAGTCTTGCTAAGTTGCCCAGGCTAGGATCTATTTACCTCTCTAATTCATATATATCTGTTTGTCTGTCTGTCTGTCTGTCTGTCTATCTATCTATCTATATTTGTGTGATTGTGGATGTGATTACTTGACTGTGTTTTTAGAGTAGCCTATACAAGTGACTTTTTTGCATTACGTAGATTTAAGGGATAATATATTGGGGCCATGTAAAAAAAGGACTTTATTAGTTTTTTATGATGATAGAAAATAAGGTCCATTCAGGACAACAGTTGTTCCTGTTTAGCTCTATTTTGCTGATTGTATTTGTTGTTGAGGAAACCACTTTTGTCTGTATCAAAAATATTTATGCATGAAGATATGTAATAATTTCATTACTTAGACACATGCTGTCTAATGCCGCTAACTACAAGCCAACTACAAGCCATAGAGTTCCAAATTTAGTTCTTCAGTTGCTATGTCACATTTCAGGTGCTTAGTAGCCACCTGTGGTTAATGGGTAGCACAGATATAGAATATTTTCTTCTTCACAGAAAGTTCTGTGGGCAGCACTGCCTTACATGCTTGTAAATTACCATATTTATTTCTACCTTATTAGTCTTATTTCTGTAAAAGAAGATTAGATAGTGACAACTGTAAACCAATTTTGATATAGCAAATGAAGCAACAAGAATTCATATTTCTACAATTCTCAGTTTTCATGTCCTAATACTTTTTAACATTCAAGATGCTGAGAAAATCTATACAGAGTTATTATGACATGGTCTTTTAGTTAAGTAGCTAGTACAGTATTTTAGTTAGATGATTCTATCTTGTAGGTAATGAAATAAGAAAATTAATTTGGGAGATGTAGAGAAAATGATCATGATTATAAATTTTTCCAGGATAGAAAGACTTTTCACTAAAAAATTTGCATAAGTCATATGTAGGTATGTATAGATTGCATTATTTTCTAACAGAATGATGCTCAGACTATTTCTAAATATGGATACATTTCTGTACTCATTATTTCTAGGAAATGAGTTTAATATGAAAAATAAATAGAGGATATTAAAGCTTTGAAAATAAAAATAGAGCATAATAATGCATTGTAGTTAACCTAAAAATCCTAGGTTAATGAAATCAAAACTAAGTTTATTTAAGAATCATTTTTTATTGCATCTTTTCTAAATTGAAATTAAAATGTTAATAATCCTTATAAGTTTTAGTCTTATTTCTTAGTTGAAATGATTGCGTGGGGTAGAATAATTCTTCAATAGCTTGTTTCTAGAATAAGTAGGTTAAATATTTAAAGCAAAATGTTTGTTGCCTTGTTTATAGGTGTAAGTCATGCTTTTTGATAAAAGGAAATGATTCAGCTCTTAAAAGTCTATGAAGTAAAAATATTCTTATAATAATACATAAATATACTCTAAGCATGATCTTAGGCTATATGTGCAGATACATATACACACATCTACACACACATTTATATGAATAACAATGTTTACATGTGAGCATAATGGTTTTGTAATTCCCAAGAAAGGAAGTAGGTGCAGAGTTATTTCAGAATTCTCATTTTAGAAATAAAAATGTTAAAAAATAAGAAGGGTTTTCCTTTTACTAGTTACACTGTTTTACTGAAATAACCAAAGAAACTTTCAATTATAAATAAATTTAAGTGCAAGTCTCTAAGCAAACAAATATATTTGGAAGATTAGATTTGTGAACTCTAAATAAAGTATTGGAAAGTATAGTTGTACCTTACCTTTTATGTGGATGCTTCCTGAAACAAGTGCTTCTAATAGAATGAGAAGTAGTCTCTAATCCTTTAGGAATCTTGAGAGTGTCTGCATCAACTGTATTTCTTCTTGTTCTGTCTCACTTCACAGACAAAGAGTAATGATGCCCTTTAAAATAGTTATCCAAGTATTTATGCTAGTACAGGAGGAGGAGCTACATGAGCTAAGGCAGGCAACTTTGAAGACACTAAGCAGTGAAAGTCCAAGGATAAGTGTTGGAGGAGGAGGAGTGGAGGGGAGTAGAAATGCAAGTTTTCTTAGAGTGCATGACTAGCTGCAAGGGTTAAAGGGATGAATGTGGTCTTTTTGCTAAGGTGGAAAATGTCCTAGAGAGCAACTGAAGAAAAAAAAAGCTACCTTGAAGAGTTCCATGGTTAGGAGGTTGGATATTATTAGGAAGTAGAGTACTGGAGATGGGAAGTTGGAAGAGTGAAGATTAAAATCTAAATTTTAAAAAGAAAAGAAAAAGTAAGTGGAGAATTGCTTTGGTCTGATCCTGGGGAGATCTGCAAGTGAGAATAAAGTAAGAATTGAGTTAATTTGCTCAAAGTTTTAATTTCTCTCTACCTACAGACTGAAAAATAATTAGAATTAGAAAAGTTAAACTAAAAAATTACACATGTAATATTGAAAATATTTTGGTAAGAACTTAAAGTAACTGATAAGGAAAATATAAAGATAAAATTGGCTTTATGGACTCCCACATATTAGTTTACAGTTAAAACACAAAATTAATTTATAATAACAGAGTTGCATTCTGAAGAAATGTTAATTTACAATATTTTAACAATACTGTAAATTTTACAATATTTTAAAATGAAAGAGTAAAGTATGAAATAAAATTTTGTAAAATACTGAGTTGTCACAGAAAGATAATGAGTTAGTAAACACTTCTCTCAGTTTTAGAAAAATAAATAGACCAGTCAGTAATAAGTTACCAAAATCTTTAAGGAGTCAAGAAAGAGTTTTGAAATGTGGATATATGTAAAGGTTTTACATTAATGTAATCTTCTTATATCCAAGGATTTCCTTTCCATGGTTTCAGTTACCCAACATCTGAAAATACTGAATGAAAAATGCTGGAAGTAAATAATAAGTTTTAAGTAACTTTTGTTATGGTCTGTCATTAATAATTGTTCTATTTTATTGTTGATCTCTTACTAATTTGTAAGTTAAACTTTATCGTAAGTATGTACTATAGGAAAATTATCTTTCAAAACCTATTCAAGGGGCTGGGGATTTAGCTCAGCGGCAAAGCGCCTGCCTGGCAAGCGCAAGGTTGTGAGTTCGGTTCCTGGTACCGGAGAAAAACCTATTCAAAAACCTCAAATGGATTAGACTTAAATGTAAGATGCTTAGAAGAAAATACAGGTGTAAATCTTTGTTTTGATTGGGAAGTAATTCCATACGATAGCAAATATACAAAGAACAAAGAAAAATAGATAAATTGGGCATAATCAAAATTTAAAACTTTATGCTTTAAAGGACACCAATAAGAAAGGAAATAGATGACCCACAGAATGAGAGAAAATTTGAGGGAATCATATATCTGACAGTCTAGAAAGTATCTGGAGCATGTCTAAAGAACATTTGCAACTAATTATTAAAAAGACAGTCTATTTAAAATGCACAAAGAATATAAATAAGCATTTCTCCAAGGAAGGTTTACAAATAACTAATAAACATTAAAATGAATTCCAACATTAAGCTTTCAAGGAAATATAAGTCTAAACCACTGTGAAATGTTGCATATCATCTAAGCAGGCCATACTCGAAAGATCTCATGATAACAAATGTTGAAAAGAATTTAGAAAAATTGGACCCCTCACACATTGTCAGTGGGGGCAGGGGGAATGCTGTAGCTACTTTGAAAAACAGTTTGACAGTTTCTGTAAAAGTAAAGCATAGACTTACCATATGACCCAACGTGGAACTCATGTGTGGATGTAAATGTGTCTCTTTGTGTATATATCTATCTCCAAGAGAGTTGAAAACACACTTAGAAAAAATGTGCTAGGCATGGTGGTGCACACCTGTAGCCCCAGCACTCAGGAGGCTGAGGCAGGAGGATTGCCACAAGTTCAAGTCCAGCCTGGGCTACTTAGTGAGTTCAGGGCCAGCCTGAACTATGTGACAAGACCCTGTCTCAAAGAAACAACAACAAAAAACCTTTCCACATATATTCTCACCAGCTTCGCTCATAATGGCCCCAAAGAGGGAACAATCCAAATGTCCTGATAAATCAATAAAGTACAGTATATTCATTTAATGGAATATTATTCAGCCCTAAATGAATGTAGTACTGATACACACTTAACCATGGATGAATCTTGAAAACATGCCAAGTTAAAGAAATCAATCACAGAAGACCAGATAGTATAGAATTCCATTTGTTCCACATTATGAAATATCCAGAATAAATAAATCCATAGAGACATAAATAAAGTTAATGGTTTTGTAGACTGGGACTGGGAGAGAGGTTGGAGGGAAGCAAGGGGTGACTGCTAACACGTACATGGCTCCTTCTGCGGTATCGAAGGGTGTTAAAATTGAGGTGATGATGGCATGCTGACTCTGTGCTTATAGTCGATGCCATTGAATTGTACTTTCAATGCAGTTGAAATCGGTCAGCTGTATGGTTGGTGCACTAAGCTGCTTTAAATATGTTAAGGCTTTTTGAAGTTATGTGGATTATCACAAGATAAATAATACAGGTTTTATAACTGAGGATAGAAAAATGAATTCCGCTATAGCACAAAGAAAACATAAAATCTCAGTGGATTGTCTCTAGAGTAGCTCACTTTTAAACACTTATTGTCTTCTTCTCAAGAAAAATATTTAATATACTAAATATCTGAAACTTCCTTTAGTAAGTCTCACTTCACAACTTGTTTTAAAATTTGCAGCCAAGGAATAATTCCACATATTCCTGGAAACAAGTAAAAAAAGGTTTAGGATATATTTGGCATTTTTCTACAGTAAAAATAAAAATAATCTTCCAGCTCTTCCATATAGATACTGGATCTAAGAGAAATAAGTATTCTAATGGCCCTTTTAAAATGGCTGTTTAAAGAGAACTGGGAATTCCTGTTAAGTCATTAGCACAAAGACTCCCTTTAATATTTTGTTCTCTATTATTTAGCTTAGCTTTACTCAGTCATCACTCCTTGCCTGTGGCCTGGTGATAATTTTCTGTCTCCTTCCTAGCAATGCCCCATACCCTTGCAGGAAATGAAGTTTCTGTGCAAGTTCGCTTTTAAAGTAAAATAGTATCCAAACAATGAAATATAAGCAGTTGTTTTTTATAGTTCCTGTTAGTGATCTAATTTATAGCACAGTTTTCTTGAGGAAATACAAATGAACATTCAGGCTGGCTTAATGTCTTACCAGAAGACTTTCACAGTTTTTAAATGATGAAAGCGTATTTCATCAAATGATATGGTCTTGCATTCTAGCATTATTTTCTCATTTAACATCTATTTATTTTATTTATTTAGGTATTTAAATGGGCAAATACAATTGTATATGTTTATTCTGTACAACATACTGCTTTGAAATTTGTACACATGTGGAAAGGCTAATAGAGCTAACATATGTAGTATCTCCCACACTGATTTTTATAGTGAGAACATCTGAAATCTCAGCAGTTTTCAAGAATAAAACATATTAACTACAGCCACAGTCCTGTACAGGTAATGTCTTAAACTTAACTGTATCTAACTGAAATGTTACATTCTTTGACTGACATTTCCTCAACCCTTCCTGCTCTCCAGCTCCTGATAATCACCATTCTACTCTCTACTTCTTTGAGTTCAACATTTTTATTTTCACAGTTAGACATCAAGATTATGTAATGCTTACATCATGTTGAGGGTGTAAGAAAAAACAGATCCTGGGGCTTTTGGGCTAATTCGTTTTACTTTTGGGGAGTACAGTCAGTATTCACAGTGGAAGACAGACAGTAGGACAAATGGAAGATGAAAGATGTTTCCTATCATTTTTGTTAAATCTTCCAAGAAGAGTTTTGTTTGTCTAAAATGATGAATTCCCATTTAACATTTTTTCTGAGACATATTTAATAAATTTCTTTGTTTATAGTAGATATTTGACTTTAAATTTCATTTTCAATTCATTATACTATTTATAATTGTTTACTTTATATAGAAAATACCAGCTTGGATTACAGTGAGCTCAAGACCAGTGTGAACTATATAATAAGACCCTGTCTCAGTAATAATAATAATAATAATAATAATAATTGCTCAAAGGTTTCTTTGTGGAATCATTGCTTTCCATAAATCTCATGAACAGCATCATAATGCTGAATGGTGTGCGTGCTTTGAAGTTTTTGACACACTTTTTCAAATTCTGTCTAAAATGATACTATTATTTTTTTACTTCTATCAAAAGTTTGGGAATATCTGTTTTACTACACCCAAAGATGTGTAAGTTACCCTGGTATTATAAAGGTCTTATATAATTTGCCCAATTATTTAAAAAGAGCCATAATTTTTTTTTAAGTCTGTAATAATTTATATGTTGGGCTAAGTGATAACATGTTCACAGTAAGAGGAGACTTGCACTGTCTTACTGCAGGTTAGACAGACCTGGGTTTGAATCCTAGCTCAGTCTTTACCAGCTAGATGAATAATCTAGTAAGTTAATATTCCTCTTTACGCCTCAGATTTTCTCATATAAAAAATAACAATAATGCAAATTTCATGGGCTTCTAGGCATTAAAGTTGATACTTCATTAAATTACAAATATTTAGCCAGTTTCTTATGCATAGTAAACACAGATACTAAGAAGTTGGTTACAGAACATAAAATCAGTGACAGAATGATGTGATGAAATAATTTTGTAATGTTGCATTTTTAAGTTACTCAAATTATTTTTAAATAAATAATTTTGTAATGTTGCATAAAATAAAAATCCACAATGATTTTCAGATTCAAGTTCATAAACACCAACTGCCATTGAGTACCTACCAATCCTATGTGATTCCTTAGTAGCTCTACTTTTCCACTCCCCCATAATAAATATATTACACTATTTTCTTTCTCAGAAAGTCTCTCGATAGTCCACTCCCATTCCCTTACCATATATTCCAGTTAGGAAACTGAACCCATTGGGCCAGGGATATAGCTCAGCGGCACAAACGCCTGCCTAGAAAATTGAACTCATCATAAATAATTTGAGTTGTGCCAGTCCCCCGACATGTCTGTCATGTTTTCTGTCTCTTGTGATGAAATGCCTCTCGTATCAGAGACCACATTCTTCTGGATCCTGTCCTCATTGTCTTCTTCAGTTATTGCCTGTGTTTTCCTCAGTCTCCCTATGGTTGAATCATTCCTACCGGTATGGAACACATACTGCTATCTCCTACCTTAAACAGAAAATATCCTCTATATCCCCCACACATTACTGCTAATTCCTCTATTCTGCTTTATAACTTAACTTCTTAAAAGTGCTCATACACAT
>NW_004955432.1:5090793-5092389 GCF_000276665.1 Chinchilla lanigera
TGTGTGTGTGTGTGTGTGTGTGTATTTATCTATTTTTCCTTTTCACTTCCTTCTTTTCTCCTTTCCCCCATTCCAGCTTCTCTTTCCTTTTGAGCATTTTCTTCCTGTTTCACAACATCTGTTACACATTTTGGGTCTTATTTACTCTTTCAGCTTGTTACACTAGGGAGACAATATGATGATTACACATGTGGGACTGATTTATTTCACTTATGAGTATGGACTCAAGTTACATCCATTTACCTATAGGTGCCTCAAGTTAATCCTTCTTTATAGCTGAATAGTACTCCATTGTATAAAAATAGCACATCTTTTTTACTTATTCCTCGGTTGATGGGCATTTGGGTTGTTTCCAGGATTTTGCTATGACAGTTTGCACTGGTATAAACATTTTTGACCAGCATCAGATTCATTTATTTATCTTATAAGTCCTTGTGAAGTTACCATACATACAAACTAACAACCAGACTAATAGGCCAAAAACATTTAAAACACATAAGACAATTATACTAAGTCAAGTACATGTTTAGATACATGGTTCATGCTGGATTATAATGACGGACTTTCTCTAGCTTTTTCTATTATCTGTCTTTTGTTTTGCACTTTACATATTGAATTTCTCATATAAAAGAAACCATGTGATATTTAAGCTTCTGCATCTGATTTACTTCATTTAACATAGTGGTCTAAAGGTACATTCATTTTCCTACAAACAGCTCATTTATCCTTCTTAATAGCAGAGTAGTACTACATTGCGTAAAAATACCACATTTTCTGAATCTATTCATCTGTTGATGGACATTATAGGGGCTTCCAAGATCTAGCTGTTATCAGTTGCGCTGCTGTAAACATGGATATGCATACATCACTGTTGTATGATGTCTTTAACTCTTCTAACAAGATGTCTAGAAGGTAAATAGCTGGGTCAAATGGAACTTCTATTTTTAGTTTCTTGAGGAATCTCCATACTGATTTCCATAGTGGTTGTACCAGTTTACCCTCCCGCCAACAGTGAAGATTTCCTTTTTCCCCACAGCCTCGCGAGCATTTGTTATTGGTTGAGTTCTTGATAGCAGACATTCTTTCTGGAGTGATATGGAATCTCAGTGTTGTTTTAATTTGCATTTCTTGAATGGCCAGTAATGTGAACTGTTTTTACCTGTATTAGTAGGCCACTTCATCAGAAAAGTGTTTATTCATGTTAGATGCCCATTTTTTAATTGGATCTTTAAATTTGAGGGGGGGTCTAATGTTTTTGAATTCTTTATATTTTAGAAAAAAATTAGTCCTTTGTCTGAAGAGTACCTGGTAAAACTTCTTTTCCCATTTCATAGGTTTTCTCCTCACCCTTTTGGTGGTTTCTTTGCTCTGTATTAGTTTCTTTTTAATTTGATATGATCCATTTGTTGATTCTTGGTGGTATTTCCTGTGCAATTGGGGTTCTATTCAGAAAACCTTTCCCTACACCTATATCTTCAAGTGTTTCACCTGTTGGTCTTCTGGCATATTGTTTCTATTCTTATGTTTAAGTATTGTGATCTACTTTTATTTTAGTTCAGTGCATCGTGAGAGATATGGGTCTAGGTTCACTCCTCA
>NW_004955432.1:5093544-5094512 GCF_000276665.1 Chinchilla lanigera
CACTGCTCTAATGTTTTGAGAATTCTGTTGAACAACAGTGGTGATAGTGGATATCTGTGTCTTGATTTTAGAGGGAAAGTTTTCAGCTTCTCTCCGTTTAGTATGATGTTGGCCATTCGTTTTTTGTAGCTGGCTTTCATCAGGTTGAGGTAAAGACCTTCTGTTCCTATTTTCTTCAGGATTTTTATGATGAATGAGTTTTTTTCAAATTTTTTTTCTGCATCTATTCAGATGACCATGGGGTTTTTGTCTTTGGTGTTATTTGTGTGCTATATTACATTTACTGATTTCTGCCAGTGTCTTTTAATTGGGGATTTGAGACCATTCACATTGAGAATTTTTACTGCAAGGTATTAACTTATTTTTTTGTCTTAATTCCTTTTCTCATTGGTGAGACCAAATACCCAATACCCAGAGTTCAAGGAGGAAAGGTTTATTTCAACTCACAGTTTATAGAGGTTCCAGTCCATAGTTGGCTGGTTCCAAGGTGGGCTGGCATGACTGAGGGGCATCACGGAAGAGAAATAGTCCATGGCAAGCAGGCAAGAGACAGCAAAGCAGCAGTTATCAGCAGGCAGAAACAACCACTACCTTCTTTCCCTTTTACTGCATTCGGGCTGCAAGTTTATTGATTTGTGCTACCCACACTTGGGGTGGGGCACTCTTAATCCCAGCATCACACACCATAATCCAGCCACTGTTGATATTCCCCACCTATGACTTCATGAGGCTTTGAGGGAACATCTACTACAAGCCATAACACTGTTAATGCATTTTTTTCCTTTTGCTGGTTTCCTTTTTTCCTTGCCTTTTGCTTAGTGTATATTCATTCTTTTTGACTTACAGTCATTGTTGGCTTATTATCTCTTTCTAGGATGTCCTTGAGAATTTTTTTGTAATGCTGGTTTTGTGGTCATAAATTTCTTGAAGTGTTCCTTATCATGGAAATCTTTATTTCTCCATCAGTT
>NW_004955432.1:5095028-5108174 GCF_000276665.1 Chinchilla lanigera
ACATTTTGGGTCTTATTTACTCTTTCACCTTCTTACACTAGGGAGACAATCTGATGTTTACATATGCAAGACTGATTTATTTCACTTATGAGTATGGATTCAAGTTGCATCCATTTCCCTATAAATGTCTCAAGTTTATCCTTCTTTCTAGCTGAGTAATACTCCGTTGAATAAAAATACCACATCTTTTTTATCCATTCCTTGGTTGATGGGCATTTGGGTACAGCAATATGTGTACACCTGTATGCACATAGTCTCCTATAATTTGTCATGCATCTCCTGTAAATTCAGTTTGTCATAGTCTCCTGTAATTCTAATGAGTTTAAATTTATATGTGATTTGTTGCCTTTCTCTAACAGCTTTTAAGATTTTGTCCCTGGGGCAGACTTCTGTGGTACTTTGAGTATAATATGGTGTAGAGAGGTTCACCTTTGGTCATGGTTGTTTAGGGTTCTATTTGCCTCACTTATCTATGTTTATTTCTTTTCCTGTATTTGGGGAGCTTTCTGTCATTATTCCTCTGAACAAATTTTACATGCCATTTGTGTTCTCATTTTTTTCACTTATTCCAATTGTTCTTAGTCTTTTTTGCATCATCTAGCAATTGTTGCCATTTTTTGTATCCTCTTGCTTTCAAGGTGTCTTTTTATAGTTGGTCTTTGAAGACATCATCTTGTAGTTCTTAAATTCTGTCCTCACGTTGTTTAGTTCTGGTGCCCATACTTTCATTATTTTTAATCTTCTGGATTTCTATTTGAAATATTTTCTCTTTTTTTTTTTACTTTTTGAGACAGGGTTTTAGTTCAGGCTGGCCTTGAACTCACTTTGTAGCGCAAGCTGGCCTCCAACTCATAGCAATCCTCCAGCTCATCCTTGAGTGCTGGGATTACAGGCATGCACCAGTATGCCTGGCTATTTGAAATATTTTCATGAACTTTTAATTCTTTGGTGAACTCGTCACTCATGTTTTGTATCATTTTGTTTATTTTATCTAGCTTTTTATTAGTGTCTTCTGAAAGTTTCTGCATCTTTTTGGTTATTGCTTCCATTATCTGTTTAGTTATATCTTCTGTAATCCTGCTGAGTACCTCCTTGAGCTGTTTTCTAACCTCTTGTTTTATCCTTTGACAAATTCATTTGTGTGGCCTATATTATTCTGCTCCTCAACTGCCACCAGATTGGCTTTGGGGGAGTTGGGAGTTTGGAGAGGAATTTTGTTGCCCTGTCTTTTCATGTTTCTATTGTTTTTATTTGTTTGTTTTATTTTGTGCTGGGGTTTGTGGATGTTTATAGTATAAAGACTTTGTTCCTACTATAGAGATCTCTAGCTGATTTTTAGTAATGTATATTGGCTTTGGCTAACTCTAATCCTTTGCCTCAGCCCCACAATCTGACCGCCTTGGTTTATGCAGGAAGAGAGAATTCAGCATAGTTTTCCCAGCAACCAGGTTCTCTGGGAATGTACTGTACTGTTGTTAATATCACAAAGTTATCTGAGTATTGGCTTACAGAGAAATAGCAATAATCATGCAACCCTATAGATGTTGAGTGAATTAGCTACAGTAGTATTATCCAAGACAAATTAGATTTTATAATACCCTAATAACCAATTATGTACCACCCTTAATCACAGAGAAGAAATCTACAATTACAGTAATTTCTGTACAGCTACAGTAGATTATAGTAGAATATCTTGGTCCTCAGTGTTTCTGTTCATGAACAAGTCAGTTTGCAAACAAAAGAGTTCAGCAGAATTTTGCTTCTCTTTGCAAACCTTGCATTGGGTGATGAACAAGACCACAGCCTTCTCTCCCACATGAACACAAACCCAGTTATCCTCCCCAGAATCATGGAATGAATTAAGTTCATGAACAGAATGGTGTATTGTTTACACCGTATGGTGTAAATAATAAGGCAATCTAGATATTGACATACAATTAATAGTACTAAATACCACAGCTATATCTTTTTTTTTTTTTTTTTTTTTTTTTTTTTTTTTTTTTTGTTTTTCTCCAGTACCGGGAACTGAACTCACGACCTTGCGCTTGTGAGGCAGGCGCTTTTGCCGCTGAGCTAAATCCCCAGCCCCCCACAGCTATATCTTTGTTAATGGTAGAAAAGAATTCAACAGAAATTTTAAAGAGTTAACTATCAGAAGAATAACAAAGCTTTATGGTTACACTAGTAAAGATACAGTGTTTGGGAATGCGGGAATGCAAGAGGAAAACTGAAGCCATAAACTCTATGATGTAGGGAGCACAGAGAAGTGGAACAAAGGATTTTATTGGGGAATAGAAGGATGTTTATAGAACTAGGTAAAGATAAGAGACAAGACTGGCAGGAAATAGGAGAAAGAAAAAACAGATTATAGAGAAAGTAAAATTAAGCAAAATAATTAAAGGGAGAAAAACTATAAGCAAAAGAGGAAAAGATAAAAAAAGAGAAATAAGAGAAAGAGATAAGAAGCAAAGCAGAAGGAGAAGGGAAGATATCCCAAGCTCCAAGAAACTGGTGGAAAACAAAGGGAAGGAAAGAAGAGAAAAAGAAAAAAAAAGAAAATTCCTCTGTGATTGCAAATGTGTGGTCTTCTTCCAGGATCTGTTGGAGCAGTGTCCAATTCAAGGTGAGTCTCTGCTCATGCTGGTGGATAAAGAAGGCGGCCAGATCCTAGATCTGTGCTAGATGTGGTCACTACATAGTAGGATTACAGTAAGGGTTCTAGTGCCGTGATTTACAAACCCAGAATGATTCAAGCTGAGCCTGGCCTCTGGCTGTGAGGGTGGATTCTGAGTACTTTCGCTTAAACCCCTCTGGTGATTTCTTGCTGGCCTGCCCATGGCTCCCTGACCGCGCCTGTCTCTCGTGCCTCCCTCGCCTAGTCACTGTGGGAGCATAACACTGGCAACCTGATGTGAAGCCAACCTGTGGATACCGCGAGTCCCAGGTTCAGTTGCCCCTCCCTGGAGTGGCATCCATCTGCTGTCTCCAGAGGAGACATTTGGACTCGAGTCTCTCACCAGTTGTTGCAAGACAGCACCTGCCGGTCTGCTCCAGTGTTGCGTTTCTCCCTGAAAGTAGAGTCCCCTGCTTTCACTTTATCTGTGTACGTTCAGTCTTCCTTTCCCACAAGCCACAAATGAGGAGCTAGGGGGAAAGTGCAGATTGCCCCTTCCTTTTTCTTCATTGCGTTCTGCCTCTGTAGTTTCTCTGTCAGCGCCAATTTTCCCAGCAGATCCTTTCTGAGTCTCAGAGGTCCACGTCCCTTCTTTCTTTTCTTCCCCAAGTTATTTTCCAGTGTCTGGATTGTGAATCTTGGAAGGGCTGGGTTGTTGCTGTTTACCACTTGCCATTTTTTTAGTCAGTCTTCTCTCCACTTGTTTGGCTTTCATTCCATATTACTGCACCAAGGATCATGTGTATTAAAAGAATCTCTATAATCTACAAGCTACACAACTTGGAGCACATTTCCTTGTCTGTATTGCATGCCATCTCCCTGTATTCCCAGGATCATCTTCCAGTGTCAGTTGACCACTTTGAGTGTCTTGATAAACTTGTATGCCTTTAAATTATGTAATATTCACTGGCTTTTCCTGCTTGCTCTGAAATATCTCACCCTCTGTTGCTGTCTTTGTCATCATCATCATCAGCAGCAGCATCAATCTTTTCAGCTTCACAACTTCTAAATGTCAATGTTCTCTTGACTCAGTCTTACAGTGTGTGGTCCTCTTTCTCTATTCATCTTTCTTCTCTGTTCTTTCTTTCTAAAATCTCATCCATCTCCCCCAGCTTTAAGTACCATTGATACGATCATGACATACTTTTAAATCTCTATCAAGATAGTTTACTTATCTTGATTTTTTTCCCCCAAAGTGTTTTTCACCCCTTCTTAGCAGATGATATTATTACCTACCTACATCATTGAATAAACGGGTCTAGAATTTATACCTGATTTCTTTTTCTCTCTGATCCCTTATCAGCTACTAACCAGTCTTGTTGATTCTATCTCCAAAAACTATTTTTTATCTATTTACCTCCAAGAACTGCTAATCCATACCGTCTTCACTGCTCCTTTCTAATAGCCCCCCGCCTTCAGCCAGTACTGAAGGTGAAAGGCAGCGTGTCAGTTCCCACTTGAATCATTGAGCCCATTTCTCATTACATTAGCTGGCAACTTATGCTTTCACATTTTCCTGGAATCAGATTCCTGTTCTCACTGCTTTGTAGCTGTGAAGTCTTGAGGAAGCTGGTTAATCTGTCTGGAGAATAATACATAGTGGCAAAATTCAGATAATTCACATAAAGCAGTTGTAGCTATACCGGGCACTCAATAAATGTCCCCTATTAATATTGTATTATACAAAATCCTATGTGATTAGGACTATAAGTGCTAATGTTTCAAGTTAAAGATCTTTACTACCTTTCTTAATGACTCTCCAAAATTAGGATCTTGTTTTTTTCTCTTTTTGGTAAACTGTTCATTTACTTTATATTGTTTATTATCTGTAATTATCTTTTTTTCCTTGTTGCTTGACACATTTTTTGATGCTATAAGCACCAGAGAGAAGGGCTTGTTCACCATTGTAACTATAGTACCTGGCATAGTTCTTGTCATATAGCAGGAATTTAGCGTGTATTTGTTGATGAAATATTTAGTATATCTCACATTCCTAGCAAAATGGAGATTTTGGAGATTTATGTTTTGGTCTGTTTTTATTCTTAGTTTAACTAAATATGATATTTATTTGTAATACTGTGGTCTGTTTTGTGTGCCATAAGGGAGAATTTTCCTTTATCACTTTCTTGCAGTTTCTTATATGCAGCTCAAATTGGGGGAGAGAACAAGAATGTCAATAATGAAATTTCTTTGTCTTACAAAATAGCTTTTCCTATTCAAATAATATACTTTTAAAGTGTAGAATAACTTTGACTCTCAAGGAAAATTTGAAGCATGACATTGTACAATATTAACATCATCTATATTGATCATTCATTTTGGAGCGCAACCAAAGTATATTTGTTATTAAATTACCTAGAAGGCCTTGAAGTACTCTTACAGAATGAATGCTAAGGTAGTATTATACGGACATAATAGTTAAATTAGAGTTAAATTGAGAGTTAATTTTAGAGTTAAATTGGTTGTGATTTTAAGTGTTTTATCTTAGAAGTGCATGACTTTAAATGTTTGTAGTTAAGAATAATTTTCTAGCCAATGTATAAACAACTGGAAAGCATATACCTAAACCAAGTATGGTGAGATATACTTGTAATCCCAGTTACTTGGGAGGCTGAGCCAGGAGGATTGCAAGTTTGAGGCCAGCATGGGCAACTCAGCAAGACTCTGTCTTAAATTAAAAAATCAAAAAGGGGCTTAGGATCTGGCTCCTACAGGTTCCCTCTCCTGTACATGATCGTTTGATGCACGCATAATTATTTTTAAAGCAGGGAAGGGGTGTGACTCAGCGCAAGACCCTACCTTTAATCCCCAGTTCCAGAGAGTGGGGAGAATTGGGGTGATGAGGTAGGATGCTTCATAAAAACTGGAGTGTTTTATTCCAGATCACAGTAATTACTTGTAACTTTTTCTTGCTTTCAAAATGCAAAGCTGTACTTAATGACATCCTCTAACATCAATATTTAATGGAGTTTTATATTTTTTTTTACCTTGGTACTTTCAATATTTATATGTTCTTGGAATTCAGTACACTGTTTTGTTAGATACGTCTTATAAAAATATTTTGTTTAGAGCAAAAATATTTTTAATGGAAGCAAAAAATATTTTAATGGTTTTCTTAGTGTATTACTGTTACTGTATTATGTCAAGCTTTATTCTTGGCTTATTTATTGTATAATCTTAGCTGTATAAGCAGACCTTATTAAAATTCCAATTTTCCTATGAGATAAAATAAAAGCATTGAACTTTTATAATCTTTTGAAAATAATTATAACAACAATCAGACTTTCAGTAAAAATTATTTGTATCTCTGCTTAAAGAATAAGAAATTAATTATCCCAAATAGCTCCTGCCTCTTCAATACCTAAACATGACTTAAATCTTCAAGTAAATAATAAGAAAATTATTTTTTCAGATTAGTTGTTTCTAAGTACTGAATTTTTTAAAAATATATTATCTCAAATTTAGAAGTGAACTTTTTGAAAAATGCTTTTTTCTTAACCAGAACTCATAATGAAAAAAGTTCACCTTATACTAGAGTTGTTTTAACTAACCTTTCTTCCTCAGTTTGTCCTGTGTTGCCATTATATTAAATCAGACCTATATAATGTTATGCTTGAGTTACGATTTTATTTGAGTTGAATCATTGATTTCACATATAGCAAGCATTTCACCTGTCTTTAAAAAAACGATTAACTTAAAAGATGATGCATTTACTACTGAGTAAAACTAAAAGCCCTATCTCATTAAAACAGTATTTTGTGCACACAAATACAAAAGACCTTTAGACTTTTTTAAATCTCTGAAACTAGCGAATTTTGTTTGTGTTATTCTTCAACAGTCTTTGACACAGTGATGACACTGGTAAGCAAGCAAGAATGTTTTTGACCTGACTCTTAGAATACGATTACAAACTATAGTGGGCTCATCACGGGAAATTTAAAAAGTAGACTTTTCAGTATAAGAAGTAGAGGAATAGTGGGTGGTTCCCAGCATTAAAAAATAGAATTCCTTTTGAAGAATACGTCCCACAAAATGTGGCAGTCTAGAATCATCGGAAGCATAGTTCTTCCAGGATTTGGTAATATATTCTGCCAACAGACAATTTAGTCATTAGGGTGGGGACAAAAATCTCAGGTATGTGTATTTGTCTAAGCAGCCATTTGTGGAACACTTCAAATGAATGTATAGAAAATCCTTCTAGTTATTTTACTAATCTTTGGTATGCTACAGATTTTAGTTTTACTTCTTTTATATAAATTAGTAAGAGCAATTCCTAGTACAGTACATATTGCAGGCTGGTCCCCCTACCATATTTGCTCGCAGCCTTACATTTGCTACAATCAGAATAAATAACTGTCTCTTATTTTCATCATCATACTTTTTACTCATTTAAAATTCCTTACAAACCATAGATTGTAGTCTCTTTAAATGTTTTGGCTTTACAAGAAGTAGTATGGCTTAATAGAAGATATATAGAATTTAAAATAAGAATTAGATTGCCTCCTTGGATAGTTATTTTACAAGAAAATTGTTTTAACCTTTGTCTTGATGGTAAATTTGAAACTAAGGATTACTTCTCAGTTAATTCATTTTTTTCAAGTATTAAATGATGTGTTTGTAAAATTGGCATCTGTAAACAACTAATCAGAATTGACAGTGGGATTATGAGCATGTTTATATCTTTTGCAACCTTTATGAGCTTATGAATACTAAAAGGAACAAGACATTTCATTTACTAAATGATGATATATTTTAGTGGTGTGGTATTCACTGTATATAAAACAAATAGATAAAAAATGCAACAGTCTCTGGTTACTAAACATAAATGAGTTTTTGCATATTATAATATTTTTGTGAAAAATACCTTAGGCCCTTTTATGATTATTTTCATAAAAGAATTTAAAAAATGAGTATCAACTGAAACAGTAAGTTTTACAAGTTAGCAGAGACAGATCTATATTCACATTTTTGTCAAATAAATAATAAGTAGTTCTTTTCTGCTGCCACCTTGGTAGCCCATCTATTAGTATTGCAGTGTTAAACTTAGCATATATTATTAATTATTGCACCTTCTACGTTATTAATTTAAGTTAGTAACCCCTGGAATTACAGGGAAATAAATTCTTTTTTTGCAAGTTATATGAGCCAATTTGCTTGTCATTAAGATACGATAACACCCACAACTTAAAAGAGGAGAAGACTAACTTGCTCTCGGTTTCAGTCCATGAGTGGCCAGGTCCAAGGCAGAGACATCATGGAGGAAGGAAGCACATCTTAGAGCAAAACTGGTTATTAGTTCATGGCAGCCACAAAGCATAGTGGAGGAAGAATACTAGAGAAGAAGGGGTAAGGACCAGGCACAGACCCAAAGCCATGCCTCCGTGTCCCATCCAGACACACCTAGAAGTGTATTCCACCAGTTTCCAGGGCAGACTCCAAAGCCAGTCAGGGTGAACCCCACCCGAACTGCCACACCTCACACCTTTTCAACTTGCTACCAAAACAAACCTCTTTCTACTGCATTTAATCTCCAGACAAACACAGCAGCAAATTCATAATTCCACCTGTTATGGTTTAGATCTAAAATGTCCCCCCAAAACCTCGTGTATTCAGAGGTGGGATTTTGAAAGGTGGTTGGATCCTGGGGCTGCTACACTTACTAGTGAGTAGTCCACTGATGAGTTCATAGCTGACCTTGTGCTGTTCAGAGGTGGAGCCTGATCAGAGGGGGTCACTGGAAGCGTATCCTGGAAGGGTCTATCCCTCCCTGCCTCCTCCCTTCACTGCGCTTTCTGGCCACCATAGTGTGAATGGCTTTTCCTCCATCATGCTCTCTGCCATCTTCTTTGTGCCTTGAGCCAGCTGACCATGTACTGAAACTGTGAGCTAAAGTAAACCTGCCCGCCTGTAAACTGTCAGACATTCTCTCTGGCAACAGGAAAGTGACTGAGACACTGCCTAACATAATACACTCTCCTACATACAACTAGAAATGCAATTACCAAAGTCTCCAAAGCCTCAACAGGTCTAGAATTTTTCAAAAGTCCAAGTCCTTTCTAAGACTCAAGAAAAACTCTTAGCTAGCAACTCTGTAAAAATAAAAAATAAGTTGTGTAACCCTAAGGTGCAATGTCACAGGCAAATATTACCATTCCAAAAGAAAGAAATAGGGATAGCGAAGAACAGGACCAAAACAGAACTGAAACTCCACCGTAAGTGCCACATACTGGTAAGTTAGGGTTATGGTTTACATAGATTGGGAAATAGACCAGCATAAATGACTCTGAATTTGCTACTTTTCACTTTACATTCATATTGCTTCACCAGTAGGGAAAAATTCTGGGCACCTTAGACCCATTAGAAGAGTTATTTTGGGGATTATTTTTAAAAGATGTAAATATTTAAAATGCTTTTTGGTACAGTGTCAGGTTTGCCTTTTTCTTTTTTTTTTGTTTTTTTGTCTAAATATCTTCAAGATTTCAGTGATCAGTTTTTTATACAAATGAAATTGTACTCTTTCTATGTTATTTTGGACTGCAAATAATATCTTGGGATCAAACTTTATTCTGATTTAAATTTTGTACGTTTTTTTCATTCTTAGGAGATTTTACGATGATGGAGCAATTGTCTTGGGTGAGGAAGCAAATATGCTAGCTGGCATGCTGCTTGGGCTCAATGCTATTGATTTCAGGTATATAGTGTTTAACTAGATGAGATAAGTTTTTACATTACTTCTTACCAGTTTCTACTCAGAATTTTTCTCTTTCACTGTTCAGACAGTTGAATGTTAATATTTGACTCATGTTGTTCCCTTCCAAATGAGTTTGTTTTCTAAATGAGTTTTCTCTTAGAAAAGAGGTGGTCTCAAACTTGAGGAAGCGACAGGCTTGCTCTTCAGCTTGGGTAACATGAAAGCTTAGACTACATCTGCCTCATGTTGCCACCAGGCGCTGTGCTGCCAGCACAGAAGGAAGGTTTTGGATCTTTTAGCTATAGCTTCAAATTGAAAAGAAATGAACTAAAAGTTTTAAAGGAAGAAAAATTCTCACTTTCATTTCTGTTAAGATAAGGAATATTCTGGAAAGATATACTGGGTATCACACTGTATTATTTGCCTGAAATATAAAAAATATGAACATTTGCTTTTATTATCAACAAGATGAATTGGCTTCAGACTAAGATAACAAGTCCTAAAAATAGCCATGGTAAGTTCTTTCTAGATTTATGGAAGCATCTTTTTGCATTTCTTTAGTTGATACCAGATTTTATGTTATATTAAAGGTAAAAAGTTAAACCAGGTGTGGTGGTGCATGCCTGTAATCCCAGCACTCTGGGAGGCTGAAGCAGGAGGATCATAATTTTGAGCCCAGCCTGGGCAGTTTAGAGACTGAGCAAGACCCTGTCTCAGAATAAAAAATAAAAAAGGGTTGGTGAGGTATCTCAGTGGGAAGGTACTACAAAAATAAAAGTTAAAAGTTTGTCTATAAGAAAACTGAAAGAATGAAAGATTATATTTTTATTGAAATAAAGGGTTTGAAATTGAAGAACGTAATATTAACAAAATAAGACTTAAATGACTTTAGGTTTTGAATTTTAAAATCAGCCATTTCACAGAAGTTATCTTTATCTATCTAGTAAATCAGTTTTCCGGATGTTATTTTATAACTTTCCTCTGACTTAATAAACTATTATTAAATTAATTCACTTGATTTTTAGGATGACTTTGATAGGTAGAAAGAAAGACTTTTTGATTCCTCTAATGTTGTTAACTTTTTACATGGCGTGTCCTTGGCTTTATCTAAATTCTTTAAAACTTGCTTGTATTTGTTTGTTGTTTTTTGTTAACAAAACACCTGGTGTAAAGATGTTAACCATTGGTTTATTGTAAACCGCTGACACTGTGTAATCATGTGAAAACAAGTATTGATATATTAGTAATGTTTCTGTAAATTAAGGAAAGTATTGTCACTTTATATAAAGTGTTGTCACTTTAATTCCATCCTTATTCAAGTCTGAAAAAGTATCAATATTAATACACTGGAACAAGTATTTCAGCAAGCAGACTTCTGACACAGGCTAGACGGCGGTAGTTTTATAGACTTTTTTTCCTTCGAAAGATCAACCTACATCTTATTTGTATGCCTAGAAGATGTCCTTTTTTAAAATAAAAGACATCTTTCTAGAAGATGTTCTTTATTCTTTTAACAATAGATATCATAAAACTACATTCCATCGTTTAAAATTCACTGAGAGCTAGATATCCTTTATTGGCTCTACAAGGCCTACTGCATGACTTTGGGCAGGTCACTTGATCTTTGCCTTGTTCCCATGATCTGAAGTGCTGACTAGAGATGAGAGGATTATCGGCATCCTTTCTAGGTCTAATATCTAAGCCTTTGCAACTCCTATTTTCTAATTCATCAGATCTTTTAAGGGATGTACAGTATCACCTGAGAACTTGCTTCTAACTGTGAAAAACAAATCATTGTTTGGAAGTTCTCTAGAAACATCTTAAAAGTCTGGTAGAGCCCAAGAAACTATCAGACAAGGTTTGAGCAGATTTCTCAGCAAATTTTACTTTTGCTTCTTGATGGAATATTATATAACAGTGTGTTTGTACAATGGTTTGTCATTGGTATTGAAGACAGAATATTTTTGAGGATTTTTGGGGAAAAAATTGCAAACAAAAAGAAATTCACCTGAAATGTGATGAACAGTGTTCAGTAAAAAATTGTTTATAAGAGTTAGATTTGATATAATGCTTAGGTATTAATATAGAATGTTTATTGTCTACTTTCTCAGCTTCTGCCTGAAGGGAGAAGGTTTGGATGGCAGCTTCCCTGCTGTAATAGACTATACTCCATATTTGAAGTTTACACAAAGGTATTTCCCACTTTGAAACATATTGTGAAAACTTAACTCATAATTGAATGTCTGTTGTTATACAATGATCGTCTTGGTTAAGCTACTTTTTATAAAACATTTGTTTCAGTTTTAGACATGATCAGAGTGTAAATTCCAATTGCATTTTAGTTTTTATATAACTACACACATTGTATAATTACAATCTCAGTATATGATTTTTACATACAAAAACATATTGCTGTAGTTACAGAACAGTAATAACTATAATTGCTCTGAAATAGTCCATTGCATTTCAAAACTGTAACTTACTAATTATTTTCCATTTTATCTCCATTATAAAGAATAATGAACATCATCATACACATTAATTTTCCTTTTGTTTCTATTACAATTTTTCAGTTTTTTTAGATAAATTAATGACTTTCAAAAAATTTGATGACTTTTAAAAAGTGTATGTGTATAAAAGAGATGTACTAGTTTATTCTACTACCAATATTGTGTGAGATTTCTGGATTTCCCAGTTTCATCAGTATTAAAAATTAATCAAATGAGCCAGGCCAGTGGTGCATGCATATAACCTTAGCTACAGTACTTGTGAGGCTAAAGTAAGATGATAATAGGTTTTAGGCAAGACCTCAATTTTGTGACAATCTGTCTCAAAATACAAGATAAAAAGGGCTGGCAGTATGCCTCAGTAGTAGAGCACCCATGCCTTCAATCCCCAGTATCATAAGAAATGAAAGAAAGAAAGAAAGGAAGGAAGGAGAGGAAGGAACAAAAGGAGGGAAGGAGGCTATTTGTAAGGTCTACTTAAAAAATTGATCCCTTGAATAGCATGATAACCTGTAAGTACTTCTAAAGTTATAATCAGACTGAAGGTAAGGTACTGTTGTGTTTGTGTGTAAACCATATATGCATATAATACAAGGCCACCATACATGAATGCAAAATGCATTTACTGAGTGCCTAACATGGGAAAGATATTTTGCTAAGTGTTGGGGATGTATAGCTGTTAAATCTAGAGGGACTTGAGGACTCCTTTTGAAGGAGCACAGTCTCTATCTGAAGAATACCATATAGTGAAAGAAGTCACTGATATTTCAGAAGTAGGAATTTAAAGATACTTTGAGTGATATGGAAGAAGGAATAGTATAACACCAAGACTTCTAACTCAAATAAGTATACCCATTGGGGAAAGGGTGATTCTTATTAAATTAAGTCTGTAAAAAATATACCAAGATGTTTTGAGCAAGCATACAATTATACTGTTTGGAGTATATTGAATTATAGGACATTTGGGGAAGATAATCCTTCAAAAAATAATAGTAATAGTCATTGAATGTTTATTATATATCAAGCATTATTCTAAATGCTTTATTTGTGTTAATTTATTTACTCCTCACAAAACAGTGGAGTAGACAACACTTCCTCTTCAAGAAAGTTAAAACATGCAGAGGTTAAATAACTTGTCAGGAATCTCAAAACTACTTTGTGGCTGACTGGGAAGAAGGAAAGTCTGGAATTAAAGAGTAAAATGTCATCTAGAAGTAGGACTTAAGTCATCAACTTGTAGACAGGAAGGCGATTTCCTGTGATTTAGAAATAAC
>NW_004955432.1:5109853-5116671 GCF_000276665.1 Chinchilla lanigera
AGTTTAATTTTTTTGGGGGGGTACCAGGAATCGAACTCAGGACCTTGTGCTTGCCAGGCAGGCACTTGTGCCACTGAGCTATGTCCCTGGCCCTGTCTCAGTTTAATTAATTTCCATTCTGATCTTTATAATTTTTTTTCTTTCCATTAGTTTCAGTTTGGATTGTTGTCTAAGACGTTGAAATACATCATTAGTTTTTTTAAGTCCTTTGCTCCATCAGTTGGTGTCTTCTGTTCATCATCCCTCTTTTCTAAGAGTTATGGTGACCCGGCCCCATGGGGGAAGTAGGCCCAGGAAGGACAGAAATGGGGCCTCAAGGAAGTGAAGTGTGAATGTGGAGGTGGGGGAGTAAGTAAGAAAGGGTGAAGGAAACGTGCTGAGAGAGATAGATTTCCACTCATCACAGAGTTAACAACAGAGCAGCGAAACAAACTCAATTTCTCCTCCAAACACAGATCACTTCTCGTGATCCCCAAATGTGTGGGAATTTCTCCCCACGGCAAGCAGGCAAGCAGTTCTGCAGTGGGCACCAGCTGGGTTTCTTCAGCTCTGATGTTATTCACCTGTACAGTTACAAGCCAAAAGCTATGGATAAAAGTGTATACATATCACAGCATTACGTAACCATGTTATTTTTCCCATCTTCAAACCAAAACAGACCCTTCTGTAACCCCAGATTTACTTCTAGATTTTTCTCTGTCCCCTCTCCTTTTATTATAAATATGTCTCCAGAGTTTGTTTTTTGTTGTTTTTGTTTAGTTTTTTTGCCTCTTGAACTATTTAAAGTTTAAGCTGAGCTTTAATTACCACCCAAAGGCTGATGTTTCCAAAGTCTGCAGTGGCGTCTCCTTGACAAATCCAAGCAGATGACTATCTTGAGAACTCCTCTCATTTACCTTCTTTTTGTTCCTTCTTGCTCAATTTTAAGTTTCTTCTCATCTCCCCAACCTCTGAATGTTGAAGTATTTCAGGGATCGTTCCTGAACCATCTCCTGACTTTCCTTTTCCTGTGAAGCTAGGCTGTTACTTCAGTCCTGGTACTGAGGAGTTATTAAGTCTGGCACTCAATGATTTGCTCCTCAGGTGTCTGCAGTGGTGTCTTTGTCTAATTGCTGATCTCATTTCGCACCGTAGTGCCAGCTGACTCGCTTTTTCGTATGTAACATATACAAAATTGAACTCCTAATTTTTCCAAAAAGTTTTGTTTCATTTTTTTCCTGTTCCAAAAATAATAGCTCCGTCATTACAGTTACTTATGGTGTAACTTTGGAGTCATCCACACATTTTCTCTTCTGTAACCCATGACATGGTATCCATCAACAATTTCGGCCGTTGTACCTTAATTTCAACCTGAAGATTTGCAGTAGTCTCTGTGCCTTTACCTTTGGCTCCTGTAGTTAACTCTGAGCCAGCGTGATCCTTTTTGAAATATAAGTCAGATCATTTTATTTCTCTTTCCAAAACTTCCCTGAAGTTTTCTTTTTTTTTTTTTCTGTCTGCCTCAAAGTGAAAGACAAAATTCCTTCATGGTAGGACCTCCACTGCCTCTCTGACCTCAGCCACTCCTCTTTCCTCACTGGCCTCGCTGTTTCTATAGCATACAAGACACACCTGTGCATTCGGGCCTTGGAAGTAAGCCAGGGCCTATGGTGCTCAGAGAGAAGAACGATAATGAGAACGGGGTAATTGGGCTCACAGACTCCTGGGAATCATCGGAGCATCTCATGAGGAGGACAGGAGATGGTGTGAAATTGTAAACACGAGCATTAACTCAAACTGTCAGTGCCCATGAAGAAAGCCGCAATAATGCAGAAAACAAAATAGCACTCCAAAAGGAAGCTCCAGCAGTCACCACAGAAAACTTCCAAGACATGTCATTTTTGAAATAAGATCAGAATTAAATACAGAACAAGACTGTTCTCCTGAAAATTAAATACATACATATTGAATTAAAAGTTAAATTTAAAAAATTGGAAGAAAAAGTTAAGGAAGTATCCTGGAAAGTTGATTTTTACACTGTCATAATAAATAAAAGTGTTATTGATGTTATTAATAATTGCAGCTGTTTATTTTTTTTTTTCTTTTCTGTGGTACTGGGAATTGAACTCAGGGCTTGTGCATACTAGGCAAGGAGTCTACCACTGAGCTACACACCCAGCCCAATTGCAACTCTTAGGAAGAGGTATGTAGTGGAAAGTTAGTGATCCTGGGGAAAATCAGTGTTTCAGTTACTTCCTTTCTTGCAGGGACAAAATACCTGACCCACAACTATAGGCAAGAAAGGGTTATTTTGGCTGATGTTTCAGTCCGTTGTCAGCTGGGTCCAAGAGAGTAAGGTGTGGCAGAGGGGCACAGCAGAGGAGAGCTGCTCATGGCGTGGTGGGCAGGGAGCAGAGAGACAAGGGAGGAGCTGGGGAGAGAGATGAACCCTTCAGGGCCACAGTCCCAGTGACTGCCCCCTCTTACCAGAACCCACCTCCCAAGCAGCTGCATGCCCTGTAGTCCAGTCACCTTATAACACAGACTTCGGGAGCTATTTTAGATCTAAACAATAATAGTATATGATCAGTAGGAGTGATGGAGATGATTTACAAAAAAAATGACTAACAGAATGAAAAATTATTCTCCTAGCTGAGCATGGTGACTCATGCCTGTAACCACAGCTCTCAGAAGGCTGAAATGAGAAAGTTGCTTCGGGAATGCAAGGTCAGCCTGGACAATATAGCATGATGATGTCATATATATATTTTTAATAATAATAAGATTGGGGCTGAAGGAGAGCAGAAGTGAGATAGGAAGTTGTTATTTTTATTATGAGTTCACACATATTTGGGGAGGGGGCATGTCGAGATTTGGTCAATCACATATAAAAACACCGAGATGTACCTCCTTTTTTTTTTGGTTTTTTTTTTTTTTGGTTTTTTTCTCCGGTACCAGGAACCGAACTCACGACCTTGCACTTGCCAGGCAGGCGCTTTGCCGCTGAGCTAAATCCCCAGCCCCTGTACTTCCTTTTTAAAGAAGATTGAAGTATTTTCCAGTAATACCAAACTTAATGTAAGTCCTTGATTTTAGAATATCCTAGTTAGTTTCTTACTGAATTCTCAAAAATTTTTGGAATATAGGGCATTATTACTAGGGAGTGGTGTAAAATAATTTTTTATTCATAAAACATCCTGTAAGATCTTTTTCGTATGTTTGCACACATAATAAATACATTCATCCTGGTGATTGGTACATATACATAGTACATTTTAATCCTACTTACTTCCCCTCCCTCTCTGCAGCCTCCCAACTCCCCCCAATCCTCCAATCCCTTGTAGAAACTTCCTGTCTCCACAAAGTCAACAGCCCTGTTTCCTATCCTCTATTATTTTGTTATGGTTTTGTTCTGGATGTCCTCCCAAAGTCTCATGCAGTCATGGGCCGGGCTTTTAGAGTTTATGATTCATTCATGGTCCAATGCTGGAATTAGGGATGTGAGTGCTACACTCGCCCTGAGGCAGATAGTTTCCATACAGTTTAAGGGAAGAAAAGAGGCTGCTTGCCTCTGCTCCTCCCTTTTTGCTCTTTTGCCTTTGCTATTTTCTGCTGCCATGAACGTTTGCCCTCTGCCGTGTGCCACTCTGCCTTGAAGACAGCCAAGTGTGGACTGAAATCTCCACAAACTGTGAGCTAAATAAACCTTTTCTTCCTTAATTCTGGATGTCAGGTATTTTGTCTCAGAAACAAAAGAAAAATAACCAAGACAATTTTGTTTTGTTTTGTGTTTGTTTGTAATCAGGAATCAAACTCAGGACCTCTTGCTTGGCAGGCAGGCACTATGTCACTGAACAGTATCCCTATTGTTATTTTGTTGTTTAAATTATTTATACCTTGGATTTTTCATGTAAGAGAAGTGATGTGATATTTAACCTTCTGTGTCTGATTTATTTCACTTAGCATTAAGTTCTCAAGGGAAATACATGTTGCTAAGTATGACTCAAATTTATCCTGCTTTATGGATGAGTAATACTCTATTGTGTAGCTATACCACATTTTCTCTATCCATTCATCTGTTGATGGACATATAGGCCACTTCCAGGATTTAGTTATTTTGAGTTGTGCTGCTATAAACATGGGTATGCATGTTCCTATGTAGTGTGTTACCTTTAACTTGCTCAGGAAAAAAAAACAGAAGTCTAGCAGGGTCAAATGGAGTTTCTGTTTTTACTTTTTTGAGGAGTCTCCATACTGATTTCTATTGTAAGCATTGAACTTTATCAAAAATTGTAACTGGATGCCGTTTAGATTTTTTTAACCTATTGTGAACTTACGCAGAAAAATTTATGAAATAAATATATAGGATAATAAATGATTAAGTATATACTGAACAGTCATTAGTATAGCAAAAGAAAACGTTGAAAAGATGCATTTTATCCCTTCACAGTCACAACCCTTTTTGGCTCCCAAGAAATAGTCACGGTTTAACATTTTTGGTAATCATTTTACTGCTCATCTAAGATTTACGTTATCTCCTCATGTTCCAGTGTAGTTACTTGTTACATA
Organism: Chinchilla lanigera; assembly: GCF_000276665.1. NCBI lineage: Eukaryota > Metazoa > Chordata > Mammalia > Rodentia > Chinchillidae > Chinchilla > Chinchilla lanigera. Next base: position 5,114,402 of record NW_004955432.1, read on the forward strand.
AATGGAATAACAGAGGCTATTCTTCGTTGTTTGGCTTATTGTGTGCAGCATTGTTTGTGAGGTTCATTTGTCTTGTTATATGTACTTGTTAATCATTCATTTTTATAGCGTAATGGTGTTTCTTTGTATGACATAAAATAAAGACTTTCACACTGCGCTATAGACCCAGCCCCTTTTTATTTTTTATTTTGAAACAGAGTCTCATTAAATCATTAATTTGCCTGGACTAAATTTGAACTTGTGATTCTCTTACCTCAGCAAGAATTACAGATATGTGTATGGTTTATCTATTTTACTCCTACCAGATATATGGAAAAGTCTCAGTTTAGAACTACATGTGTAATGCAACTGTGGATTTTCCTCTACATTTCCTTGGGCAAAATGCATCTGTACTTGTCTGGTGAAAAGTTTTATCTATGTCCAACTAATGTAGAAAATGCCAACTTATTTCGAAAAGAGTTACGGTAATTTAAACTTCCATTACACTGAATAGAATCTCATTTTGGTTTTCATTTATATTTTCCTGATTTGTTTCTATGAAATAGAGGACATATATAGGTAGATAGGTACGTAGATAGATAGATAGGTAGATAAACAGACACACACACATATATATAGTATAATTTCAGTTTCTTCGTTTGTGAGTTGTCTGCCCAAATATTTGCTCCCTTTTGTATGTATTACCCATCTTTGTCTTACTGACTTGTAGTTTTTTTTATATAGACTGGAGAGCCCTTTGGTATTTGTGCTGCACGTGTCTTCTCCCAGCCATTGGCTTGCCTTTTTACTGTATTATGGGCTGTTTTGATGAGCAGAAGTTTTGATTTAGCCCTTTGAGATCATCATGCCTCTACACCCTGGCAGACAAGAGAACAAATCGTAGGAGGGGAGCCAGCTCAGGGAGTAGCAATTGTTTTAATGCAGGGAAGGGGGAGAGACACCAGAGCACTACCGCAGCAGGCTTCCCCCATCACTTCCCCAGTGCCTGTGTGTTTGTGCTGAGACACCCAGCGCACTGCTTGGCCTTTGGTGCCCCCATGTGAATGCTCCCTCCAAAAACCAGAGTGCTTGAGCACCCTGAGCCCTGGGGATCACAGAGTTCACAAGCTGGGTAGTGATGCTTTGTGGAGGCTGGAGTCGGGGCCTGAGAACCAGGAAGGAGCAGTGTAGCCAGAGCAGGTAGCACAGCCCACTCAGAACCATATTAAAGAATAGACACAGGGAGCTGCAGGGTTATCACAGAGGGAAGGGGAGAGATGCAGAGAAGGCCCTGTTACAGGCTCCTGTATATGACAGGCAAAGAATCACCAACTTAGACTTGGTAGCAAGGGCTAAGCAGCTGCATTTATTGAAGATCATGAGAAGTTGTGCTCAGGGCAAGTCCATACCAACAATAGATAAGGCATACACAGAAAAAAGATGCCAAGGGCACAGAAAAGTAAAAGCACTCCACAGGTCAGAGCACACAGAACAGCAGCAGCCCCGAATTAATCAGGCTTCTGGAATTTAAAGGATGGGTACCTCGCCCAGGTGACTCCTCCAAATGTCCAGGTTCAGTTGACAGGCATGATTGACAAGGTGCTGTGTCATCTCGGGAGCTCTCACCACGTTTGTCCCAGAATTCACTCTGATCCTAATTTGCCTGACATGTAGTACATATTTATGAACCATAATGAGATGGGAGTCCAGTGATGGTGACTAAAGGTCATACAAGGAGGTCCAGCATGCATATGCACTTGCCTGCGGCACCAGATCTCTGGGGTTTTGTTATTTTATTTTCTGCCTCTTTCAGGACAAGGAAAGAAGGAGCAGTTGTAGAGTACTGTTCAGAATCACATGGCTGGAAGGGAGTGACTCCCATTGTTTCCTTTTGGTTTGTTTTGTGAGACAGGGTCTCACGCTGTAATTCAGGCTGGCCTTGAACTTACTATGTAGTCCAGGCTGGCCTTGAACTTGAGGCAGTCCTCCCGCCTCAGCCTCTGAGTGCTGGTATTACACAGGGCCCATCACTGCACCCAGCTCCATTGTTTCAAACTGTACTAGCCCCTTTGGAAATCAGCTGAAGACTGACTACTTGACCAGCTACAAAGTGCTTTCTCCCCTCGGACACAATTGAGAACTACATGTGTATCCTATCATAAGACACAGGCAAAAAACCAAAACAAGCAACAACAAAAACACCGGCTGCCACACCAACAGGAGCTCAACTGAAACCAAGCAAAGCACTGCCTGCAGAGGAAGCTAGGCAGGCTCAGCAGTCCGTCCAGACC
>NW_004955432.1:5116771-5118534 GCF_000276665.1 Chinchilla lanigera
AAGTCATCAACTTGTAGACAGGAAGGCGATTTCCTGTGATTTAGAAATAACTTAAGTAAAACATAAAGCTAAATGTAAATACTTTATTCTCTTACATGGAAGAGACTGTAGTAGGTATTACGAGGCTTGAAAGATACAGTAATGGAAACTTGTCAGTTGGTACCCTATACATTTAATAATGTAATCTTGTATCCTCAATTGTGTAGTTATTTTTTGTCTAAAATTTTTATGTAACTTTTTTTTATATACTCATCCAAACATACATGTATAGCCTGTTCACTTTCGTCTACTGAAGAATTCCTACAAAGGATGCTAAAATTAAAGGGGAAATACCAGTTCAGCCCAGTCATAAGCTGATTAACGTTACTGGACCTGAAGTTTTTCTTACTAGAAAGACTTAAACCATCCTCATTATCACAAATAACCAACAGACTCACAGTTGAATTGCTTTCATAGGTACATTAGACAAGTTTTGAAAAGCCTATTCCATTCCTCATTTTAAGAAACTGTCAGTCTTGCCTTTATTCCTGAGTTACTGCTTTTAATATATCTAGAAATATTCTTTGAATAAAACTTTAAAATACAGAGAAGTAGAAAGAATGTTAAATTACTCACTGTCTACCTTCAAGAAACAGATGCTGAAGTCTTAACATTTTTGTTACATAGCTTTCCAGTGTTCTCTTAACATTCATTTTCTTTCCTTTAATGAAAATGTAAATATAATATACATGTATTATTTTCGCCTTAAAACTATGTAATGAACAATTCTCATGCCATTAACTTTCTTCATCACTTCCTAAAATAAATAGAATTCCATACGAATATGCATTCTATAGGATGCTTATCCAGTTATTGTTAGACTCTTAGGATATATTGTTATTCATTGTTATATGTGTTGCTGTAGTTAACATCTTGGTAACTATATATTTTTATATAGAATCTTGGTTATTTCCTTAAGTTCAAGCATTAGAAATGGAATTTCTGGGATGAATGCATATATATTATTAACCTTTTGAAGTACCCTGTGAGATTGCCTTCCGGAGATACAGGCCAGTTCAGTTTGTATCAGCAGCATATGAAGGGGCCAGGGCTTTAGCTCAGTGGTGCAGCACCTGCCTGGCAAGCGTGAGGTCCTGAGTTCAATTCCTGGCACTCCCCAAAAAAAAGTAGTATATGAAAACACCTACTTCCCACTCTTTTCTAGTATTTCCAACTAAACATGAAGAATGTGGCCAATTTTATAAATGAAAAATGATACATTATTACTCAAAGTTGCATTTGTTGAATTACTGGTGAAGTTGAACTTTTTAAAATGGTAAGTTAAAATGTCTTTTTTTAAATGAAGTTTTATCCTTCTGAAATTAAATATACAAAATATATAAATAGAAGACAGTTTTTATTTAAAATTAATGTCTGTTTCAGATTGTATACCAGTGAGAATACAGTTACTTTTTCCGTGTTACTCTTTGCCATAGATTTAAGCATCTTAAACACTTTTTCCCCCCTCTCTCAACTTTTTATTAGCATAGTTTGCTATACATAGTAAATACAGTCGTCATGGGGATCAGTACACAAACCACACAGGACTCTTCTCACTTCTTCCCCTCCCTTTCCTCCCCTCCCCTCTTCCTGACCCCTGCCCACCCTTTCAAAGAACCTATTCTTTGAGTTATTGACCCTTTATATATTTTTTTAGCCTCAGTTTAATTTTTTTGGGGGGGTACCAGGAATCGAACTCAGGACCTTGTGCTTGCCAGGCAGGC
>NW_004955432.1:5121032-5122208 GCF_000276665.1 Chinchilla lanigera
AATACATTGTGTATTGTTATCTTTAAATTAGTTACTCAGAGTACAAGATACCAGCATTATCTAAAAAATATTAGTACAGATATTAGTTCTTTTCAATGAACTGAGAGAAATTAGTAGTATAACTATCTTTTACGTATATATACATATTTTTTAAATTTCCCCTTCCTTTTCTCCATTTCCCCACCCTAGTTTCTCTTTCCTTTTGAAATTTCTTCCCATTTTACAATATCTGTTTTACATTTTGGATCTTATTTACTCGTTTAGTTTCTCACACTAGGGAGAGAATATGATGGTTACACATGTGCATCTAGTTTATTTCCCTTATGAGTATGGTCTTGAGTTGCATCCACATACCTATAAAAGTCTCCAGTTTATCTTCCTTTCTGGCTAAAGGTAGTCTGTTGTATAAAAAGATGACATCTTTTTTATCCGTTCCTTTTTTATCCATCCATGGGCATTTGGGTTGTTTTCAATATCTAACTATTACAAATTGTGCTGCTGTAAACATGGGTACACATATGTCTCTGTGGTACAGTTCTTTTGGGAAGATACCCAGAAGGAGAATAGCTGGGTCAAATGGGACTTCCAATCCTACCTTTTTGAGGAATCTCCACACTGATTTCCATAGTGTTGCACCAGTCCACACTCCCAACAGTGGAGAAGGGTTCTTTTTTTCCCACAGCCCCTTCAGCATTTGTTATTGGTTGATTGCTTGATAATAGCCATTCTTTCCAGAGTGAGATGGAATCTCATTGTTGTTCTAATTTCCATCTCTTGAATGAGCAACAATGTTGAACATTTTTTCATATATTTATTGGCTTTTTGTATTTCTTCATCTGAGAAGTATGTATTCATCTCAGATGCCCATTTTTGTATTGGTTCTTTAAATTTGGGTGGTCTAATTTTTTTTTTTTTTGAGTTCTTTGTGTGTTCTTAATAGTAATCCTTTGTCTGAGGAACAACTGGAAAACATTTTTCGGGGTTGTCTCTTTTCACTCTTTTGGTGGTTTCTCTTGCTGTGCAAAAGCTTTTTAATAAGATGAGATCTCAGTCGTTGATTCTTTGTGATAGTTCCTTTCTGATTGGGGTTTTATTCATAAAGTCATTGCCTATACCAGTGTCTTCAAGAGTTTTACCTATTCTATATTTCAGCAGATTTAATATTTCTGTTTTAAT
>NW_004955432.1:5125233-5128536 GCF_000276665.1 Chinchilla lanigera
CTTCTTTGTCTCTCTTAATCAATGTTGGCTTGAAATACACTTTGTCTACAAATAGAATAGCTACCCCTGCTTTTTTCTGCGTTTCTGTCACATGGAGTATTGTTTTCCATCTTTCGTCTTTCAGTCTGTGAATTTCTTTTTGAATTAAATGTGTTTCTTGTATGCAGCATATTGCTGGATCTGTCTTCTTGATCCATCTTGGCAGTCTGTGTCTTTTGATTGGTGAGTTTTGACCATTAACATTGATGGTTACAACTGGTATGTATTGACTTACCCTTGCCATGTTATTTTCCTGGTTTTGGCTCCACCCCCCCCCCCCGCCTCTGTTCACAAGAACCAAGGAAACTAACACATCCATCTAACAGGGTGAGTAGTTAAAATTAAGCATCAGCATCAGAAAATGCAATGACAAGAGTCAGTAAATTCCTTAAAATAATGGCTTTCAATGTCTGTGGTCCTAGCTCCCCCATTAGAGACACACACTGGCAGAGTGGTGTAAAAGGCAAACTCCAATTGTATATGCCTGCAAGAAGCACACCTTATTCACAAACAAAAGTGCACAGACTGAAGGCACAACAATGGAAAACAATAATTCATGCAGAGGGTTAAAAATGATGGGGTGAAGACTGACTGCAAAGTATAGCCTCTCCAGGACCTGGAATCGAGACACCTGGAAAATAACTTAGTGAAGAAAAAAGAAAACAGAACTCAGGGAATCAAGAAAGACTGGGAAACTAGATACTACAGGAAAAGTGAAGACAAAGCAGAGAAAAGAAGGAAACATCGTGGGACACTGACCCTAGATCCTGGGGAAGGGGACTGACCTGTCTCCACAGCACAAGGGCAAACACAACTGAGCTGCATCCCCAGACCCTTTTTATTTTATATTTTGAGACAGGGTCTCCCTAAGTCACTGAGTTGCTGAGCCTGGGCTCAAACTTGTGAACTTGCCACCTTCCTGACCCAGCCTCCCAATGTCCTCGGATTCCAGGCATGCACTACCAGTCGCCTTCCTTTCATGCAATTTTAAATATCATTTCATATATATGTATGCATGTATATATGCATACATGGATGCATATATACATCCATGTTTGAAGGAATATTTGAAGTATAATTTTCACATATTTGCAGGGCTTTTTGATATGTAGTTAATAGGTGTGATCTACATAATCGTAGTTCGCTGAAAGTGATTAACAAAGAGTCTAGAATAGACCAGTACTCCAGTGACTAGATCCTGTGTTTGATGATGCCAGTTCATGGTGATATTCTGCATTCTTTCTCATTTTTCCGTTCTTCACCTTTTAAATTATGAAGATGACATATTATATTCTTTTCTGTGATATTGATTTGTCAGTTTTTCCTTGTGGTAGTTTTAAGTTTTGCTTCTTTTTTTTTGAAAGTTACTTTAAAAAACAACTTCAAAAAAAGAAAGTTACTTAATAGATGCACTCATTTAGAATTATTAAATTTTCTTTCTGATTTCACTTTTATAAATATGTAATAGTCGTAAGTATATAGTGATAATTTATCCCTTAAAATATTTTATTGGTTATTAATAGAGTCCTGTCTATTTTCATTTGATTAGCACTATTTTTGTATAGTCTCATCTTTTTTAAAAACTATATTTCAATTAATATGCCTTCCTTTCTACATGTATCTCAGTTCAGAGATCTTACAATGTAAGAAATGACTTGACAGCAATAGTAAGATGTCATCAGTTGCAAGGTATACCTTGATTTTAGATATGTTAATATGTATAAAAATGTACACCAGGAGTTTATGAAATACAGTGCTTTCAACCTTACTGTGTTCTTATATTTTAAGTATGTTTTTAAAAACGATAATACTTGAAAATTTTAAAATCTGTTCTAATATGCTTTGCTTTTTAACTGAGGTGTAGGATATTTATTGTATTTATACTGATAGCAACTGCATTTTTTGCTGTTTATCCTTACTAATTTGCATTTCTTTTTTTCATTGCCTCTCTCTTCTTTCTTGCCTTTTCTTGATTGCATTCCTCTGCTTGTTTAGAAGTTCTACATTCCACTTCTTGCACTATTGCACCATTATTTCTAATGTGCAAGTCTAACTAAAATTTAAGTGTCGGGGCTGGGGATTTAGCTCAGCGGCATAGCGCCTGCCTGGCAAGTGCAAGGTCATGAGTCCGATTCTCGGTACCAGAAAAGAAATAAAATTTAAGTGTCTAAAGTTAGCGTCTAAACCATTGATCCAAATAAATGAGGATAGTGCACTGTTGAGCTCTATACATATCTTTTTTGACCTTTGCTTTTGCTGTGTAGAATTTAGGTGTGTTGTTGATTTACATAAAATTTGTACAAAGTAGGCATCAGTGTTACTGTTGAAAACCCTAAATCAGACTATGCCTAATCAGCATACTTTCCTCTGATTATTAGCTCTTTTCTCATTTTTTCAGCTTAATCAATGCTCCTCTGCCATATTGATGTCATACAGAATTTAAAATGTGGATTTTAATGGATATTCTCTGTGTTGTACCTCTGCCTCTTCTCTTCCTCGCAGTAGTAAATGCTTAGGAATAACTGGTTCTTCTCAACTTATCTCCTCCATATCGAAGCTGAGCTGACATTAAACCCTACCCTGTTATACCCACTGCCGTTAGCAGGTAGTGCTATGTTTCTGTCTCATTGTTAGAAACTGGACAGATAGTAACCCACCTGGAGCAGTGAAAAGAACCCAGCTAGAGAGCAGTTACCAGCACCTTTGGAGTTCTCACGGTTTTTATGTTAATTTTTTAGATCTGTAAATCTTGAACATAGCATCTCTAGGCATGGTTTTGTGAGCTGGAGTTAGCAGTCCATGCTAGCCAGTTATTATTTTGTTGTTTCAGAAAACTAATGTCTTTTGCTGCTAAATATTTTGGAGTTTGCTTACCAGTAGCTTACAAATACTGTATAGAAATGTTAATTTAAGAATTAAATTGGCTCGTGTTGTTTACTTTCTTTTTTCACCTTTGACCTTCCCAGTTCTGATAGTATCAGCAGTGATGAGGAGGAGCTCAGGACGTTAGGAAGCAGTGGCAGTGAAAGCAGCACCCCAGAGAATGTGGGGCCCCCCTTCATCATGGACGACAACAGCTGGTTCAACAAGTGTAAGAGAGTGAGACAGAAGTACCAGCTTACCCTCGAGCAGAAGGTATTTATCAGTTGTCCAGACTTCTCTGACTGTACTTATTGTGTTGCAGTGTCACTGACAAAATGTGTGCGCATGCGCCTTTGTGTGGTACTGGGGATTGAACCCAGGACCTTCACACTGAGCTATATC
>NW_004955432.1:5129455-5134475 GCF_000276665.1 Chinchilla lanigera
TAGCTAGAAAAATTTGCATTATCTGTATAGAAAAACTTTCATACCTCCTTAAAGGGGACTTCTGGTACCAGCACATAATCAGAATAAGATAATCTGAAAGGCTTCCTATGCAAAAATATGGACACAATGAATAGAATACACTTTTTTAATGTTTTTAAGTTTACTGGTACAGTTCAAATACCATTTGTCATAGGGAATTTGTACCTGTACATGATAAGTTGTAGTTCCTCTTTGTTTCCCCCATTCTCCTCCTCTCTCTCCAACCCCTCTTCTCCTTATTCACAAAGCTTTGCTTCCCTTTTATCCTTTTTTTCTCATTTTTTTCTTTTCCCTACCACCCCCTCCACCCCCACCTCCAGACCATACTCAAAAAAGAAGATAGTTGTTTTTTTGTTCTTTCTTTTTAAAGTTTCATGCAGTACTCTCTTTCTCTAAGAAAATCTTACTAGGAACCAGAAACCTAGAAAGACGTGAAAACAAGGAGTAAGTCAGTGTACGGGCATAATCCTTTAACACCAACAAGGAGACAGCAGATACAGACACTCAAGTTGATACAGACAATCACTCAAGTTGAGTGTCAGATACAGACAATCACTCAAGTTGAAATCTGGCCTAAAAGGCAAGAGTGAGATACAGTATGGCAGAATGGACAAAGAAATCGGTAAATAAAACTTGGCTACATGAAAGAGCAAAGATAATGACCAGTGTGGGGCAGCAGCAGCATGCTAGAATGTTTTTAACAGCTGGCTCCAACAGGGGAGAAGGAGAGAGGAGTGTTGCTTAGTACCATTTGCTGGTTTCTCTGGGGTGACTACTCCCATCGCGGCCAGCTTAAGCTACCACTGTGACATTACTCAATGTATGACATTCCTGAAGAGTAGTGTTTAATGACTTACACCGTTTCTGAGAATTCAGCAGTCACATCTTGAGAGTTCACAAAAGCTGATCGCAGCCTCCCTGACTTAAGAGTATGAAAGCAAAGCCGAAACACTTAACAGTATCAGAAAGAGTGACGATTATTGTAGTTAATGCCTTCAGAAATGTGATTATAGTGAAGAAACATAAAGACATTTTGTAATTCCCATGTCCATTTCCAAGTTAACACTTAGGTATTACAATTTCAAGAGTGAATTAGAATGTTTAATTTTGAAACTAGAAATGGGAAATAAAAGAAATAAGAAAATCTTGATTAAAACAAGAGGTGTGATCAAGTAAGAAAAAGATAGGGATGGCAAAAAGAGAACAAAAACTGAAGTTGTGGAAGTAGATCTAAATATAACCAGAAGAGTCAACAGCATCATAAAAATAAATAGCACAAGCCTCCCAGTTAACACAAACTCATAGATTTTTTTGTTTGTTCTTTTGTTTTTTTTGTACCAGGAATCAAACTCAGGACCTTGTGCTTACCAGGCAGGCACTTGTGCCACTGAGCTGTATCCCCAGGTCTTAGATTTATTAAATTAATTATAAAATTTAACAATATGCTGTTTATAAGAGAAGCACATAAAGTAAAAGGACCCAAAAAATAAAATCTAAAGAAATAAATATGTTAGACAAATATTAACCAAAAGAATTCTATGAGTTTTATTAAACATAGATATTAAGGCCAAAAGCATTATTTAAACTAGCTAAAGACAATGCTTTTTAAAATGAAACAACTTACCCAGAGTGTTTTAACAGTACTGGGTTTACATGTATTTAACAAGGTAGCCATAAAAAATATGAAGCAAAAATTAATATGCTGCCCAAGAAGGAAACCAGCAAATCCAAAAGGACAGGAGGTAATTATCTCCCAGCGTAACTTACAGATTAACAAAAACAATTAGTAAGGATACAGTGAACTTGAACAACACAGTTAATAAACTTGATCTAAAATGCATTAAATTCTAAAACTTAAAATACATATTCCTGCCAAGCACAAATAGAATAGCTAACAATTTTTGATAGCATACTAGGTCACAATACAAATATCACAAATACCAAATAAATGATATGATAGTGATCACAATGCAATAAAGTTAAATGTCAGCGTAAAAAATTTTACTAACACCCACACTTACTGAGTTTTTTTTTAAACCTAAATTGTGGACCAAAAAGAATTAGGGAACTACTTAGAAATGAATAAATATAAAAACAGTGTATGCTAATACTTTTAAGTTAAAATTTGACTGGTACTTGTAGAAATACTAATAAAAAGATTTTAAAAAGAATGAAAATTGAACAGATAAGTACATAAGAAATAGGCAGAGAACATCATCCAAACCAGTTCAAAAGGAGAAAATTAATAATACTTAAAAAATGAAAAACAGAAATTAACAAAAACAAAAACTGCTTGCAACTACAAATTAAATAGACAAATCTTAGCAAGAATATTTAATTTTTTAAAAAAGTAAGGCACAAAAAGACAAGGTTAAGAATGAAAAGGAAGTAGATGGTATAACCATAAGAGCAGCAGAACCCCTCCCAAAAATTATTAGAGAATAATTTTCAACTTTATATCAATTCCTTAGAAAATATAGATGACTGATTTTTAATATTATTTTATAAACTGATAGACCTATTTAAAAATTTAATAAGTAGTTTAAAATCTATCTGCCCTTCCCTAAAATAATCTTCAGATTTGGATAGTTTTGGAGGTAGATGCTACCAAATATTCTAAAGATAGGGTCCCTATTTTGTAGCATTTTCTATAGTAGTTATTCCTGAGAATATAAAAATAAAGAGTATTTTCAGTAAATTAAATGAATCCTATACAATGCTGATGTGAATGTGGTTACTATAAAAACATAAAAAACAACAGTTAGAATAACTTGACATTATCTGATAAAGATATGCATGGCCTGTGCCGCAGCAGTCTACTCCTAGTCTCGTATCTTAGAAACTCATGGATACCTGTCTATCCATCTCTCTGTCTTTCTATCTATCTTCTGGTGTGTGTGTGTGTGAGGCTGCACCTCAAGACCATAATGTTAAGTGAAATAAATCAGATACACATGTTTAAATATCATGTTATCAAGCACACAACCACACCAGAAGACATAGCTGAGTGTGTTTAATTTAAGGTTTAAGAGAAACGTAAAATAACCGAAATGGCCATTGTCTGAAGAATGAATAAACTGTCATTCATGCAGTTGGTTCCTACACATTATTGAGAATGAATTAACTATGTAGCTGGATGCATCAGTATAGATGAAACAGCAAGTTTTAAAAGAATATGACAAATTCAGGGAAATAAAACAATATATTGTTGGAAATTTTAAGCATTTGCTAAAAACCAGGAAGAAAACAAGGGGATGATAAACATAAATCTCAGGACATGGTTAGCCCTGGAGGGGGCACAAAGAAGTGTGACTAGAGAAAGGCATAGCCTGGCTCTTAAGGCAGGGCTGACTAATCTAGGTCGTGGGTGTAATTAATCTCTAATTACTAACCCTTAAAAAATATATATAGTTTATAGTAAGATAGAGTGAAATATTTCACTTGTAAAAATTTATTTTTAATTGTTGAGATTTTATTAAGGAAAAGCTAATATTTGAAAATAATCATGAAAATAGGAAAATGAAGTTCATTAAGGAAAAACATGAGTTACTGTCTGTAGGTATAATAAAGCTGAAAGAACTGAAACAGTTAATGATGCACAAAAGGATAATATATAATGAGATAGGAGAGTACTTCAGCAGAAACATATTCTAATCAGTACCTTCAAAGGAGTTTGAAAGCACACTGCAACAAAGACGAATAGGATGGGGCTAAAGGTGTAGCTTGTGTAGCTCAGTGGTAGAACACATGCTTAGCATGTATGAGGCCTGAGTGTTAATCCCCAGCACAGAAACAAAACAAGCAGGCATGCCATGAGAAGAAGGTAATCAGAAATCATGAACAATCCATTGAAAATTAAAATGATTTATTGAGTTCAAAAATTCAGCATAATGCTTTTAGAGTATACATTTAATAAAGTCTCCAAGAAAGCAGAACAAAAGGATAAATACAAGTAAATAAGTAAAAGGAGAGATATCTGTTGGGTATTTGTTAATAATAACAGCTGATAATTATATATGACATATAATGTACCAGCTGCTCTTTTAAGTAGTTTACCTATATTGGTTGCTTAATCCTCCTAACAAGGTGCTCATATTGTTCCTGCTTTTTAGACAATGAAACTATGGCAGACAGAAGTTAAGTAACTTCCCCAAGCACCCATAACAAAACTGGAGTATAGCATTAGGTAGTCCATAAGGCTGCAACCTGAAACATTACACTCTCCCACTAAAATGTTAATGCCCACACATTCATATCTGTATGTTTATAAAAATCACATAGAGAAAACTTTCTAATTGGTCATTTTGAAATAGAAATAGTAAACTAGAAATAGAAATATGTCCTATTTTGACGCTAAAGAAGTGTTTGTCACTGTCGTGGAGCTTACAAAGTGCAATAGTAATATATGAAAAAATGTTCATCACCTGTCATTTGAGAAATGCAAATTAAAACAGCACTGAGAATCCATCTCACTCCAGCAAGCATGGTTATCATCAGGAAATCAACCAGTAACAAATGCTGGCGAGGCTATGGGGCAAAAGCCCTTCTCTTACAACCATTAAGGAAATCCATATGGAGATTCCTCAGAAAATAAAGCTGTAGGTTCCATTTGACCCAGCTGTTCCCCTTCTGGGTATCTTCCTAATAGCGTTGAAAGCATCATACTACAGTGATATATGCACACCCATGTTCATAGCAGCACAATTTATAACAGCTAAATCTTGGAAACAGCCCATATGGCCATCAACAGATGAATGAATGAAGAAAATGTGGTATTTATATACAATAAAGAAGGATACACTGGAGTCATTTTTAGGTAAATGGCTGCACCTCAAGACCATAATGTTAAAGTGAAATAAATCAGATACACATGTTTAAATAGCATATGATCAAGGAACCCCAGAGTAGATAAGGAACAAAATGGAGGATTGGTATCGGGAAGTAGGAAGAACATGTTCAAATGGAATGGGGAATAAGGGAG
>NW_004955432.1:5134914-5151878 GCF_000276665.1 Chinchilla lanigera
CAAAAAACTACAATTCTCATAAGTTTTGCCTTAAATTACATACTTTCTCAAACTTTAGGAAAAAAGTTTAAAGAATGGAGCATATATGTTAATGTTTTATTCAATTTAAGCAATTTTTTTTACTAATTCATCAGTGATATTTTGAAATTGTTTCACTACAATATTGATAGAAATAATGCTTAAGCTACTCAGCATTTATCCTCAAAATAGCTATTGTAATTTGGCAGCTGCTATGATGCTGGTGATACTGTATTTCCAGGGTTATCTTGAAGAACTCTTACGACTTCGAGAGAACCAACTGTCTGAATCTGTCTCCCAGAATAAAATACTACTTCAAAGGATTGAAGATTCTGATCTGGCCCATAAATTGGAAAAGGAGCAATTAGAATATATCATTGTGGAACTTCAAGATCAACTGTAAGTGAGATCCTTTTAGAAAACTTTTGGCATTATATACACATAAGGGCAATGTGTTATGTCATAGGACTCAAGTTCTAGGAAATCTGTCTGCTACAAAATTCTTTTCACTTTTTAAAAAGTTTACTTTTAAATTTCTTACAAAAGTAATCCATGGTCTTCGTTGAAACATTGGGAAATATAAGGTGAAAAATAAAAATCACCATCAGTTGTGCTATCTACAGTTAAACTGGTATAAGTTCTTCCCAGTGCAAGTGTATAATTTTCTAAGTAGTTGAGTTAGTTATTAATTTACTGATTACAAAAGGTAGTGTATTATATCACTGCTACTTAGAATGCAATCACAGTACACAAATTGTTAACCAGTTTATGCCTGAATATCGCTATGTATAGTTTAGTGTGGCTTACTTTTTTGTAGAAAGACTTTTTTTGATGAAGAAAGGTATAGTATACTGAGCTACATTCTGGTACAAGTTCCTTAACTTGTTACCTTTCAAAGAATTTATACCAGTTGTTACCATTTTGTTATGTTAAAGTTGTTTTTAATTAATTGTTTATAGTAAAAACCTTCATACTAACTTATTTATTTAACCTAAGGTATGTTTTTAATTTTTAAATTTTGAAATAATTTCAAACTTCCAGAAAAGTTATGAGGATATATGTTGGTTTTTGACATTTCTCTAGATTCACCAATTTTATTTTTCCATACTGGGGATTGAACGCAGGGCTTCACATTTGCTGAGCAAGTGCTCTCGCACTGATCTACATCACAGCCCTTTTTAAAATTTTTATTTTGAGACAGTCGCCAAGTTCTCCATACTGACTTCAAAATTCTGGCCCTCCTCCCTCAGCCTACGGAGTGGCTGGAATTATAGGTATGTGTCACTGTGATGAGTTAGAGTCACCAGTTTTTAACATTTTGCCACATTTTGCTTTATAACTCTCTCCCTCTGCTCATATCTGCATATATATTTTAACCACTTGAGAGATTACATACATTGTAATTATTCATTATTTAATGTTTTAGTGCATCTTTCCTAAGAACAAAGATATTCCCTTTCATAACCCTTATTCAGTGGTCAATTGCCATCTTATCTTAAATCTATAGTTCATATTACAATTTCATTAATTGTTCAAATAACCTCCTTTACTGAAACTTCTGTTTTACTGGTACCAGAGCCAGTTGAGGCTCACTTTTTGCATTTGATTGTCTGTCTCTTCAGTCATAAACTTAAAACAGTTTTTTAGCCTTGTCTCACATGAGACTGATACTTCTAAAGAATGCAGGCTAGGAATTTTATGTTTATTTGCATTTTCCTTGATTAGAATGAGCTTGTCCATTTTTGGCTGGACTGCCACATAAGGGGTGTCACGTTCTAAAGGTGTCCTATAATTGGCCCTTTACTAGTTACATTAATTTTAATAATTTGGATGTTACTTTTCTGTAGTTACTGTTAAGCTTCCTTTTGTAAATAACATGTAATTTATGTGAGATACTTTCAGATAAAAAGATGCAAGTTTTTTTAATAAAAGTTTTACTAAGGACCAAAGTAATTCAATATTTTCTAGGAATTTGCATCTTGATGAAAAGAATTAGGCCCACATGCTGTTTCCTCTATGTGTTTGCTAACGTACATAGGGTTTGTCCTGTGGGGTATCAGCCCCTGGGGTCAGGTTAACAACCTCATATCCCACAGTTCAATGAAGCAGGGAGAAAAACATCAAGAGTCAGATAGTAAGGATTTCGGGTTTGTCCTTTTTAATTAAGAGATTATTATGCAAGTGATGCTGGTAAACTACTGCTTAAATGGTCTTAATCTAAAAATAATTGTAAAATTAGTTCTTATTTTATCAGAAGAGATGTTTTCACTAGGAGAATTGAATTTGAGTCAATCAAGTTTATTTTACTTTTGGTAATTTAAAGTAAACAAAGACTCAAATGTTTGAGAAAATAATTGTGGAAAAGTGTCATTAATCCTCTTGATTTCATGAAGAAAATGTTGTTTTTAAAACCTTTAAGAAAAATTAAAATAATATTAATAGAAAACAAAAATTATGCCCCTTGATCAGAATTAGAATATTTTCTTGAATTTTAATGTTAAAGATTTACTTTCATATAGTATGGCTACAGTCTCTAAATAGGTAAAAATTACTGTTTTTCAAAATTCCTTTTATAAAACCACTTTGTAGCATGTGGAACAGGAGAATAAGATAAATTCCTTTTGAATGTCCATAATTCACAAATTTTATCAAATTATCTTGAAGATGCGGAATAGTAGCTAAGAATGTAACTCAATAACAGAGGGCTTGCCCCATATGCCTGAGGCACTAAGAGGCCCCGCCCAGTATTCTTATAAATGAATAAGAGAGAGAGATGCAGAATAGTATGGGCAGTTTTGTAGATGTCGGAAGAGAATGAACATTTTTTACCTGTATGTTGCTGAATACTCTACCAGTAGTGAGAAGGCCTATAGTCAGAGCTGGGCACTAAAATTCCTTGTGTTCATCCTGAGAAGAAAAAAGTGACACTGAAAAGATTAGAGTTTAAAACATGTCAATGAACAGGTCAGAGAATGAATGTTACGAGTTGTAGTGTGACGCATGTATTGCGTTGTATTGTTTCACTATTTTTTCTAGGTCATTAAAACGTTTGTCACTCTATTCTTTTTTTTCTTAATGGCTTTATGTATTTTGTAGTAATACTATTCTTTGGTTATATCTTTGAATACTCATAAAGTCTGAACATTTTTAGTTCTGATAATGCAGTGCAAGCTGGGGTAGGGTATATGCAAGCATCCTGAAGTTTTGTGAATCAGGACTGTCTTCAGAGGAGCCCACCCATGAGCTCAGCCTTCATGTCTTGAAGCCTCTGCTTCGTCTGTGTAACAGACATAATGCTCACTTTGGGGATGGTTAAGAGTCAGATGGTATCAGGTATAATATAACTAGGGAAAGGTAGCATTCAGGCTGGGGCTGGGGGCGCACACCTGTAACCTCAGCACTCTGAGAGGCTGGGGAAGAGGACTGGAAGTTTGAGCCCAGCCTGTGCAACTTAGCAAGACCCTGTTAAAAAAAATAAAAGGAGTGGTGAGGTAGCTCAGCATGAAAGCCTGAGTTTAATCTCCAATCCACGACCAAAGGAGACAGCATTCAAAGAACGCTTATTCCTTTACTTTGGTTTTTAGAACCTTAAAATCTCCTTAATAAACTCACTAAGAAAACTAAGTAGAAAATTAAAAGTGATTTACCTTTTTGTTTCAGAAGGCTATAGATCACCCAGTAAGCTTGTGTTTGGTTGTATTATCCCTGAGTTTTAAGAAATTCCTCTTTGACTTTTCATTTCTGAATGGCATTCGGATTAATGTTTAAAATCATGGTATGTATTTGTGTAAACTGTGACTGAGTGAGACATGCATGTTTAATTACTGTGTAACAGGTTTCACTTGGAACTATCATTTTCTTGCTTATATGTTTGACAAAATATTAATTTGGAATACTTGGGGCTGGGGATTTAGCTCAGCGGCAAAAGCACCTGCCTGGCAAGCACAAGGTCGTGAGTTCGGTTCCCGGTACCGGAGAAAAACCAAAAACAAAAAACAAAAAACAAAAAATTTGGAATACTTTACAAGACATTAACTAACATAGGTACATTTGAATAAGTTTATGGTTGGTAGTTCTAAAATTTCAAACCATTTAAAATCTGCAGATGTGTTTAAGAATAATGTTATTTCATTTGGGAGATGTAAGATTATTCTAGGTGTGAGTGTCATAGATTTGATTTTATTTTGCCTCAATAACTATATTTTATGTTAAATTTTACTCAATAAAATAAATATAAACAAGCTTAAAGTATTAGTTATACTTTGGATCAATACATAGAAAGTTTGTCATAAGATTATGATATGTATTCCTTTATTATAATATTTGTGCTATATAATGGGAAAACATTATATTTTAATTTAACTTTATTCCATAAACATTTATGTACGTATATACTTTGTACTTGGAATCATACTAGTAGCTGAGAATACAGAGAAAAATTCAGCATGATTTTTTTTTCACAAGAGATATGTAACCTGGTAAGACAGAGGGACATCACCAATCACATTGTTATTTGAAGAGTGTCATACGTATGAGGAAGGCTTTGTGGGCACCCACAGACAGGTCATTAGAGAGGTGATTTGTGCAAACAATGCTTCGTGACACATATTTTGCAAACCTCAGAAATAGCCACAGAACACTGTGAAACCTGCACTTTTGTTATATTTAATACCAGTAAAATATGTGTAAGTTTTTCTAGTTAGCTGATGATTTCTTTTTTTGTTAATGGTTTGAAAGGTTATATCAACAGTAACATGTCCTATAGAGTTCCGTATGAAGGGAACTGAGGAATCTAAATAAAATTAAAGACTCATTCACTGAAAAAAAACTAGGTCTCTTGCAGTTCGAGAACCAGTTTGGTAGGGCCTGAGGACGCGGCTCAGCGCTAGAGTGCTTCCCTATTGCGCATAAAGCCATGTTTATATCCCCAGGGGCTTGTGGTAAGTAGTGATGGTGGGTTCTGTGGGCCTGCAAACCACAAGTCTGAGGTACTCTGCCTGCCTGGTTCACAAATATAAGCTGAATGATTTTGGTACTAATATGATAGGGCGGCAATGTCATCATGCCCCATTTAAAAATGGCCAAATAATGACAGAGCCTAGTCATCTGGTTATCTATATTTGGCAGGTAACAATTATTGTTAAAACTTTAAATTACAACAATGTTACTATATATTACGTAGTCTATTGTCTATATAAAGACAGAAGCATTAAGAAAATGCAGTTAGAAGTTAAAAATACGAGGTACCACATAAGTAAAACCATATTCTATTGTACTTTTCTGGGTATTAATGGAAAATTAGATAGAATAGTAAGATAGGAAAAGGTACTAACTTGATAGGGTGGGCATTTCATTGCCTTTAGTTATATTCCATGAAAACTGCAGATTCTCCTACAAAGCAGATGTCTGTATATTTATTTCAGTCAGGGGCCTAGCAACAGATGAGACTACACAGTATATTTAATTGAGAAATGATTCACTGGGCTAGTGAAGAGACTCGCTCTTGGCATCTTTGTTTGGCAGATGTTTTACATGGACTATATGGAGGAGGAAAGCCTCCCTGAATTACAACTTATAAATAACACACATATTGTTACTATATAATGCAGCTCGTGTTTTTTGCAGTTATTTTAATTGTTTAGCATTTGCTTGACCTTTATAAAAGTTAGAGGATTCTGGGAAGATGGTACAACATGAATCATCACAAACCTACCTAGGCAACAATTTTATTAGTAGAATCAACTCTAATACAACTATCTGGATACTCTAGAGTGTATTGAAGGCTTGTAAGTTTCAGGAGGATGACTTAGATATAAATTGCAGTCAATTTCACTTTTCATATTTATCACAGTAGCTACTTACCCTTCATCCAAGCTCTGTGGTAGGTAGTTGTGCAGATGTTTTAGAGCAACGTACACACACTTGGTGGAAGCCACATGGTCACAGAACACCCTGTCTCCCAAATATCAGGGATCTGTGCTCTAATGATGACCGATGACTGTTCATGGTCACAGAAGTACAAAGAGGTGGGTTTAGGAGATACTGTTCACACACTTCTCCCCACTGTGGTGAGAAGCTTCTGGGGTATTTAAAGCACACCTTTCTTTTCTCCTTCATTTTTCTTCTTTTTCCTTTTGGGAATCTAACATTAATACATTCAAAACAACTATATGTGGAGAATGTTAAAAGTTCTTATGCACACTCAGGGGAAGGTTGAGATTCAGACACAACCTTAAATTTACACCTCAGGCCTATCCTTGGCAAAGAAACTAAGAATAATAGTAAAAATTAAAATACAGCAAGCCATGAGAAGCAGAGAGCATATGATTTCCAAAGCTACTACATTATTAGATTTTAAGTGTACATTTTTGAACCAAAAATCAAAAGGCATGCAAAGAAACAGGGAACTATAGTCCACTCAAAGGAAAATTAAAAGAAATCAATGGAAACTCTCCTGAAAACAGCCTGATATCCTAAAAGGAAGGACTTGTTTTGTTTTTTTGAGACAGAGTCTGCTATATATTCCAGGCTGGCCTGAAACTTGCAGTGACCATCCTGTCTCAGCCTTCCAAGTATGGAGATTATATACATCCTCTACTATGCCTGGCTAAGGCAAAGACTTTAATTATATTAAAAGTGTTCAAAGAATTTTTTTAAAAGATGCAAAGCCAAAAAAATCATATTTTAACAAAATGAAAATATCAAAGAAGAAAAATTGAGAAAACAAAAAGGAATTCTGAAGCTGAGAAGTGCAGTAACTAAAGTGAAACATTGACTAGAAAGATTCAAAGGCAAATCTTAGCAGGCAGAACAAAGAATCAGAAAATATGAATATAGATCATAGAAATTAGCGAGTCCATGGAGCAGAAAGAAAAAAGGCTGAAGGAACATGAAGATTCCGAGGTGTCTATGGGACAACATCAAGCAGGTAAAAGATTGTGAGGATTTCAGAAGAAGAGAGGCTTGAAAGGGCAGAGAGAATACATGAAGAAATAATGGTGGAAGACTTCCTAAATTGGATGAAAAGCATGAATAGAAACACAGAGGAACCTCAGTGAGCTCAGGCCAATATGAACCCAGAGACCCACCCTGCAATACACTACAGTTAAACTCATAGAAGACAAAGAGGGACTCTGGACCATAATCACAGAGAAGCCATTTGACACCAAGGATCCTCAAAGATTGTGAGCAGCTTTCTCATCAGAAAGTCTGGAGACCAGAAGACAGGGGACCAGTATGCTCAAAGTTGTAGAAGAAAAAACTCACCACAAATCCAGTGTCCAGCAAAACTGTTCTTCAAAAATGAGGAAGTTCATTACCACTCTACTTGCCTTGTGTAATAGAATCCTGCAAGGTAAAATAAAAGGTACCAGACAATAACTTAAAGCTATGTGAAGAAATGAAGACCTTGTTAAATAAAACCACAGATACCTTGTCTACAGGAGACTCACTTCAGATGCAAAGGCACAAACATGGAAGAGATATTCCATGCATATGGCAACCAAAAGAGGACATACATTGTTATACTAATACCAGAAAAAATATGTCTTAAGAGAAAAGGTTTACAAGAAAGAAGGACATTAATTATTAAAAGGTGACTTCCAGGAAGATGGTGGAGTAGTGAACAGAGAGAAACAGCCTCTCTGAGATTTGATGTCCAGATGCTGGAATGTAGCCATGTGAGGAAGAGAAGAATGAGGGAAGTAGATCCCTGGGACCCAGCAGGGATCTGAAGTGAGAATTGAAGCCGACTGAGAGTGAAAAGACGCACCTCAATGCAGAAGAAAGTGGCATCTGGCACTTCCTTCCTGAGCCCCACCTGGTGGCATGGGAGAGGTAGCTTGAACCTGCAGACACATGGTGACTACTGGCAACCTCAGAGGCCTCCATGGAGAGATGCTCCAGTGGAACAGAGCAGTGGACACTGCTGGTGAGTTATTTGGGCTCAAAAGTCTCCCAGGAGAGGGCGATTGTGAGTCACTGCTTTGGAGAATGGCCAGTTGAGCTCAGAACTTGGAGCAGATGCAACTTGGTTCCATCTAGTGGCTCCCACTGTCAGGATGAAGCGGAGCCAAGTTCACGTTGGGAGGAGGTACAGAAGTATTGCTGGCTGAATAATTTGGGTTCCAGTCTGAACTTCAGAGGAACTAAAGATACATATTTGCTGGGATTATCCACTACCCCTCCATAAACCTGCTGGATTGCTGGGCTTAATCAACATGGATCTGGGCTCTGTCTTCCCACTCAGTCTACCAGTGACAGCAGAGACACACCCTAAAATAGACTTTTTTTTTCTTCTTTTCTTCCCTTCTTTCCTGATTGTTCTTGTTTTTATATGAGTGTGAACATTGTTTCCAGTGTTTTGGTTGTTATTGTTTTGTTCTATTCTTGTTCTTATTTCTTCCTTGTCTCTTTCCCTCCTGTCTTTTTCACCAGTTTCCCGAAGTTTGTGTTATGTTCCTTTATCCTCCAACCTTGCTTCTAATCTCTTTTGCTTCTTCTGGCTCTCTTATTTTTCCACCTAACCCCTTTTAAAGTTTCTCCGCTGAGCATAAAATCCCCATGTCAAGCACATATTTACTGTATACGGTTTTGTGGTTTCTTTTAGATTCTGTTATATAACCACAAATCTAGTTCATACAGTTAAAGGTGGAAAAGTAACAGTTACTACAGTTTGTCATTTTCTAGGCTGTTTTTGATACTGTTATTACTGATTGTACTACTTTAGCCAAGGTGACATAATTGTTCTAATCAGTTATTCTTCTTGGTACGCCAAGACTGAGATTCCCTGAGGGTCATAAACAGTGTTATAGGCCAGTACCAGAGAAGCAGGGGCTAGGCCAAATAGGCAACAACTTCTCATCCCCAATAAATTGAAGAGGTAGGATCTTGCAACAGACTGAAAACTCAAAATACAGCTATACCTAGAAGACACCTCTGAGAAGTACTTATTTTCTAAGGGTTCTTGATGCTAGTGATAAAGCTGTGTGCCATAAGCAGCTTACAAGCATCAACCCAGGTGTTAAACTAAAAAAAAACAAAAACAAAAACAAAATGAGAAGACATGGAAACAAGATGCAAACCCATATGTCAAACTCACCAAAGAAAAACCCCTGGGACAGTGAAGTAGAATATTTCAAAAGCCACCCACTTGGACTCTGAAGTGGTAAAAGCAGAAGTAACAAAGCAGATGAATGAAGCTCTAGAACAAAATTAAGTCAAATAATTTCTCAGATAATACAGAGATGGTTAAGGACATAGTGAGTCTAGAGCAGATACACATTTAAAAAATAGAGGAGCTTAGGAAAGTGTTAGAAACCATGAATGCTCAGTATAGGAAAGAAGTGGAATCCATGAGATGATTCAAACAGATATCCAGGACATTAAGAATTTCATTGAAATTATATGTGGCAGAATGAGCCAGCTGTAGAATATCAGCTATCGAAGACAGGATTGCTGTTAGTGATCATGAAAAGAAAGATTTTTTAAAAATATCAAGGGATCACAAATTAGCAATCCACAGTTGCTAGGTGGTGCAAAGAAGAATAATGTAAGATTGATCAGAGTCAATGAAAATGCAGGAGATACTACAAACAACATAAAAAAACACGTTCACTTAAGTAATGGCAGAAAACTTAGCAAGCATGGAAACAGTGTGACACACAGATAAGTGGGGCATATATAACTTCACTTAGCCATAATCAAAAGAAATCTACACAAAGGAATATAATACTCAAGAGTCCAGATACTCAGCAAAAGAACAGAACATTAAGAGCTGTTAGGGAAAAGAAACAAATCCCTATAAACAAAAACCCATCAGAGTCATAGCAGATTTCTAAACACAGATCTTCAAGTACACGAGAGCTTGGTGTGAAGTGTTTAAAGGCCCTAAAAGAAAAAAACCTCTAGCCCAAATTGATATAATCCCCAAAACTATCTTTCAAAATTGATGGGAAAATAAGATACTTCCGTGACAGAGAACACCCAGAGAAATTCATGACCACCGAACCTGCAGTCCAAAATGTTCTGAATGACATTTTAGGGATGACAAGGATTACAACTCCATGAACCTCAACAAATTGAATCCATCAGACCAGGCAAGTAATTAATCAGAGGGGGGAAAAAAGGAACCAATGAAAGGAAAATAACATGATGAGGATAAGTCAATACATACCAGTTATAACCATCACCTCACCAATCCAAAGAAACAGACTGGCAGAATATATCAAAAAGCAAGTACAACAAAATGCTACATACAAGGAAAACATTTAATTGAAAAATTCATAGATTGAAAGTCAAAGGAAATAAAACAGTACTGTATGTGACAAGAACCCAGAGTAAACAAGGGTAACTTCTATTTGCAGACGAAGTGTATTTCCAAGACTGATTAGAGGGGCACAAAAGGTCACTACATCCTCGTAAAGGGAACAATCCAAGAGGAAGAAATAACAATCATAAATACATATGCACCAAATACCAGCACATCCAGCTATATAAAACTAACTATAAAACTATATAAAACTAAGAAATGGACATGAAAAATCAAATAAGCACTAATGCAGTTGTAATGGGGGCGCCTCAGTACCTCACTGTCACAAAAAGACTAATCAATTAGACAGCAAATCAAGAAATATCAGAACTAAACCAAACTTTTGAATGAAACTTTTGACTTAGTAGATATCTACAGTGTTCCATTCCACAACAACAGAATACACATTCTTCTCAGCAGCACAAGGGACCTTCTCCAAAATAAACCACATACTAGCTGATAGAACATGCTTAAGTAAATGCAAAGGAATTGAAATTACCCCATGCATATTATCAGAACGTAGTGCAAAAAGATTTCTAGATATATATGAATTACTAAAGCTGAATCAAGAAGATACAAAAATTCTGAATAACTCAATGTTGGTCAATGAAATTGAAGATGTAATTAAAAACCTACCAACAAAGGAAAGCCCAGACCTGGAAATAATTCACTACTAAATTCCACATGAAATTTAGACAAGACACAAAAGTTCTCAATAAGATGGTGGCAAACTGCCAGGTGTGGTGGCGCGTGCTTGTAATTGAGGCTGAGGCAAGAGGATTGTTGTGAGTTCAAGACCAACCTGGGCTACAAAGTGAGGTCAAGGTCAGCCTGAGCTGCATTGCAAGACCCTGTCTCAATAAGACCAAAAAAAAGATACTGGCAAACAGTGCAGCAAATCATCAAGAAGAGTATATACCATGACCAAGTAGGATTCATTCCAGAAATGCAGGGATGGTTCAACTTGTGTGAATCAAGAAATGTAATACACCATATATATTTACAAGAGCCAACGGGGGGAAAAGATCATCTTGATGCAGAAAAAGCATTTGATGAAATTCAACACACATTCATGATAAAAAAAAAAAAAAAAACTACAGAAAATTGGATAGATGACTTTTATCTCAACCTAATAAAAGCCATCTATGACAAACCAACAGCCAACATTATATGAAATGGTCAAAAACTGAAAGCTTTCACTCTAAAATCAGGAACAAGGCAAGGATATCCACTGTCACCACTCTTATTCAATATAATTCTACAAACATTAACCAGAGTAATTAGACAAGAAAAAGAAGGAATAAGGATAGAAAAGAAAGAAGTTAAATTATCACTATTTGCAGATGGCATAATACATAAAAGACCCCAAAAACTCCAACAAAAGACTCCTAGATTTAATAATCAAATTCAGTAGCATAGATGAATACAAAGCCAGAACTCAAAAATCAGTAGCTATCTTACATAATTTCTCCTTCCTTCTTTCTTTTCTCCTTTCCCTCATCCTGGTTGTTCTTTCCTTTTGAGCAATTTCTTTCCTTTTCAGAATATCTGTTGTACCTTTCAGATTCTATTTACCCTTTCAGTTTCTTATACTAGGGAGACAATACAATGTTTACTACTAGTTTCTATTGGTTTATTGAGAGGTTATGCTTAATTTTAATGCTTAATTTTTAAATCAATTTTGCACGCCTATATCTGGTCATCTGAACAACTACTCTGAAGATATCCATATGCAATATAACAACCATTGTTAATTTCCTGTCATCTTGTTTTCACATTGTGTATTGTTTTAATGGTTTTATTTTTTATTCTCTTTTACAAAAGCAAAAAAGAATCTCAACAGTCTTATCACAAAAAAGGTAATTAACAGTTAAAAAAAAAACATTCCTGTACACAAGTAACAAACTCACTCAGAGAGAAATTTGGGAAACACCACCTTTAACAGTAGCATTTTAAAAAATGAAATACCTAGGAATCAGTCAAATGATGGAAGTAACAGAATTTTACATTGAAAACTACAGTGCTCTGAAAAAAGAGAGAGAAGAGGATATTAGAAAATGGAAAGATACCACTTGTTCTTGGTTGGGAAGAACCAATATGGTGAAAATGGCCATAGTTCTTGCATAGGAAGAACTAATATACTGAAAATGGCCATACTTCCAAAATGGTTTTACAAAATGCAGTCCTGATCAATACCAATAGTATATCACACAAAATTAGAGAAAACAATCCTAAAATTCACTTCAAACCAGAAGAGACCTAGAATAGCAGAAGTAATTTAGGCAACAAAGGTATGACTTGAAATTATACTATAAAGCTACTGTAACAAAAACAGCATGGTACAAACTTGATGATCAGTGAAACAGACTAGAAGATGTAGAAACAACTTCAAACACACTCAGCCATCTTATCTTTGACAAAGGGGCCAAACACCTTCACTGGAAGAATGATAGCTTCTTTAATAAATGGTACAGGAAAATTGGTTTTCCATGTGCCAAAAATTAAAGCTAGACCCGTATCGCTCACCATGCAGTAAACTAAAGTCAAAATGGATCAAAGATCTAGATATTAAAACAAAAACACAAAATCTGCTGGATGATAAAACTCTTGAAGACAATGCTGCAGGTAAAGACTTGATGAGCAAAACCTTGATCACACAGGAAATACTACAAAGAAATCAACAACTAGGATCTCATCTTATTAAAAGCTTCTATACAGCAAAAGAGTAACAGAGTGAAACAAGAACTCACAGTGTGGGAAAAAAATTCGCCAGCTCTTCCTCAGACAAAGGACTACTATCTAGAATATATAAAGAATATAAAGAACTAAAAAAAAAATCCCCCCCCAATTTACGACCCAATCCAAAAATGGGCATCTGAAATGAATACACACTTCTCAGTTGAAATAGAAATGGCAAATAAATATATGAAAAAATGTTCAGTGTTACTGGTCATTCAAGAGATACAAGTTAAAACAACACCGATTTCATCTCACTCCAGAAAGAATGGCTATCAAGAAGTCAGCCAATAAAAAATGCTGGGGAGGCAGTCAGGAAAAAGGAAATCTCCCCTATTGGGAATGTAGACTAGTGCAACCACTGTGGAAATCAGTGTGTACATTCCTCAAAAACTAAAACTAGAGGTTCCATTTGACCCAGCTGTTCCCCTTTCTGGTATCTACCCCAAGAATTAAAAGCATCATACCACAGTGATATATACACACACCCATCTTTATAGCAGCACAGTTTGTAATTAGCTAAATCTTGGAAACAGCCCAGATGTCCATCAGCTAATGATTGGATAAAGAAGCTGTTTTTTAATACAATGGAATGGTATCTGCCAAAGGAAGGATAAGCTTGAGACATTTCTAGGTAAATGGATGTACCTTGAGATCCAACTCTTAAGTGAAATAAATTGGACACACATGTAAATACTGCATTGTTTCTCAGGTGTAAGAAACCAAAAGTGTAAGGACCAAAATATTTAATAGATACTGGAAATTGGAAGAATATGTTCAAATAGGAAGGGGAAACAAGGGAGAGGGGAGGAGGAAAGGAAGGGAGGGGCAAAAAGGAAAAGTGAATAGAGGGAAAAAATGGAAACAAAGCTTTTGTAAATGAGGGAAAGAGAGGTTGAAGGAAAGGGTGGTGGGGGGGAGAAGAAACAAGATATATCATGTACAGGTACAGATTCCCTATGTTGAGTGTGATCATTATGTTTGTCTAAAATAAAAAAGTTCATCTCCCAAGGGAAAGGAAAAAATAGTAAAAGATTCATGCAGCCAAAAGATGTTATAGTGATAAATACTATTTTGCATCTAATGACAATCAAAATCTATGAAACAAAAAATGACAATTAGCTGTGCATGGTGTGCATGCCTGTAATTCCATCTACAAGGTAGGCTGAGGCAGTACAATCACGTTTGAGACCACCCTAGGCAACTTTGTGGGACCCTGGCTCAAAATGTAAAAGAACTGAGGATATATAACATTGATAAATGCTTAGTTAGCATTTGTAAGGCCCTATATTCAGTCCTCCCATAGAAGGTTGAATTGAAGCAAGTAAAGGGAGGAGAGAGTTCTATAATAATAGTTGGAGACTTCATTACCCATTGCAGTAACTGATAGAACAACCAGACAAAGTATAAGGACAATAATACAATAAACTAATTAGAACTAAAAAGCATATTCAGAACAACCTGCCCAAAAGTAGCAGCATGTACATTAAATTCTTCATCAATTTCAAAAAATACCATACGATGTATCCTCTCTAGAGGAATGGAAAAGCCAAATGTAGTATAGCCGCACAGTGAAATATTATTTAGCTTCTAAAAGAAAGAAAATTGGCAGTGTGTTGTGAATGACATTTGAGAACATTACTTACGTGGAACAAGCCGGTCACCAAAAGGCTGCACGAGTACGCTGAGATGCTGTGCTGGGAAGGAGACAGAAAGCAGGGGCTGGCGGATGGCGCGTTTCTGTCTAATGGGTAGAGTTTCAGTTTTATAAGACAAGAGTTAGAGCTGATAGTGATCGTTAAATGCCATTATGAATATGTAATGCCATTGAACTATGTACTGAAAGTGGTTGAGGTGGTTTGTGGTGTAGTTTACCCCCCAAAAGATATTTTTAAATTAAAACATATTTTCCTAAAACAATTACATTTTCCATTTTTATTAAGAAATTTTCAAGTGCTCTGTATTAGCTTTCCCATCACTGTAGCAAAGTATCTCCCCCTCCCCATCCTGAAGAACTTTCACTTGATCCCATTGCAGATGTGGTAGTCCAGGCTGGGCTGGCACCACATGGGGGCGTCATGGAGCAGGGCGTGCTGGAGTGAAGCTACTTGAGGAGCATTTCCGCGAGGAAGGCACCAGGGACCATGTGTCGTCCCCGAGCTCTGTGCTTTCTTTGTGACCACCTCCAGATGGCCCTGCTTCCCAGGGTCCACTCGCATCTCTTAACCCAGTCAAGCTTAACCCACACAGGCCCACAGAAGAAAATCATACACTGGGCGTAGTGGTGCCTGTAATCTCAGCAGTCTGCGAGGCTGAGGCAGGAGGATGACAAGTGCAGTCCTGTCTGGGCAGTTTAGCAACTTGGTAAGACCTGTCTCAAAAAAAAAAAAAAAAAAACTGTTAAAAGGCTGAGGATGTAGCTCTGGGAAAAGCCCTGTTTCCTTCTCTCTTAGTGTCCTTCTCTCCCTCTTCTGACTGAACTATCTTGGAAGGAAATCTGAGCCTTCCATTGTACAAATGTTAGTACTCTGAAAAGGGGGCCTTTTCTCACGTAGTCACACCTACTAAAATATAGGGACTTTTTAATCGTCCAGTCCTCGTTGAGACCAATTTTCCAGTCCTCTAAAAATACATATTTTTTTACATTCCTGAGAATTGAACCCAAGACCTTCATTCTGAGCTATATCCCCATTCCTTTTTTTTTCTCTAAATCACTACATTGCTCAGATGGGATTTGAACTCAAAATCTTCCTACCTTAGCCTCCCAGAGTGCTGGGATTACAGGCATAGGCCGTCATGCCCTATTCTCTAAAAAGTTCTTTTTGCACTTCATGTTTTTTGAGCCCAGATTGAAAGTCGTATGTACAGTCACAGCTCTAGAACCTCTTACAGTCTCTCTTTGCATACTCTCTCTAGAACGTCCAGCATTCTGGAATGTTCTGCTGTGTTTTCTTTAACTCGGTCTTTTGTACTTTCGCTGCCCAGGTCATTAGCCAGTAGCCACATGCAGCTGTTGGGCACTTGAACGTGCCCGCCTGGCTCGAGAAGCGCTGTGGAAGGGAGTGCGGACTAGGTGGTGGGGGACAGTGAGAGAAAAGCATCTCGGCCACTTCTTGCCTTAATAGTTTGGATATTTGGGCTCAGGAAGTACATTTTTAAATGAATGTCACCTGCAGCTATTGGAAATGCGAAATGTGGCCCTGGTGTGGTCCTGTTGGGCAGCACTGATCTGCATGCTGTCTATTTTACGCCAGACGACTGTGTCCACGTCACCCCGAGCACTGTTTGTCCCGTCAGGGTTCCCAGAGACCAAGTGACTCATCCCCGTTTGAGAAGTGCTGCTCCGTGCTGCACATCCTGTAAAGCAGATTCGTGTAACTGAATCAGTGACCCTGAAGTCTGGTTGTATATTAGCATCACGGAAGGAGATGTAACTTTTTTTTAATGTGGATACATGACTGAACGTGTCCAGAGAGCTGACTGAGTGGGTGAGATGTGGGACCCAAACAGGTGTAGGTTTAAACGGCTTCCTGTGTATTCCCAGTGCGCAGTCAGAGCTCGGTACTTCTTTGTCGGACCGGCCTAAATTTGAAGTTAGCTTTTGGGGTAAGAATATTTTATAGGTGGGGCTGTGTATTTCGTACTGTACCGTATTGGAAAGTGCATGGGTTATCTCACTATTAGTGATTTCTCAGATTTTACAGTGCTGTCAAATGCAACAATGTGATATCTCCTTGGTGCAAACTCATGTCAGCCTTTTGTGCAATGGCTTGAACTGTAGGTGAATATGCCTAAAGAAATTGGTTTGCTAGGGTTTGTAAAATGATTTCTAATTCTCACTTCTTCCACACTTTACTGATTGGAATTAGGTATAAAAAAATTGCCTTCATGAGGCTATTTG